>NC_080103.1:21482085-21785460 GCF_950005125.1 Chionomys nivalis
TACCAAGACTACTTTCCCATAACACTTAAACTCCTGAAATAGTGAAAAAAATTCTGTGTACTTTGTAAGCTCCCCTACAAAGGCATAGGAAGGTTACATTGTAACTTACCAGACTTTATATATAACTGTTTCTGTGTTTAGTATGTCTTACCAGACATATTCTATGCCTTCTCTGAATATACAGCCTGAAACACAGTAGCCATTCATTAAATACCTGCTCGTGGGGGATGAATAATCTGATGAGGGTAGATGAAGTCAGAGGTGCAGAGAGGCTATAGAAAAAACCTTAAGGGACAAATGTGGTGTTGCACACCTGTAATCTCAGCACTTGGGAGGTAGTGGCTGGAGGACCATGAGTCCACAGCTAGCCTGGGCAGCACAGTGAGATAATCTCAGAAAAATAACAGATTTTGGTTGTCCTGAGGTTATGAAGTTTAAGTGAGGCAAGTTAATCAGGAAAGTATTGTAGAGTTACATCTGTGGTGGTTAGTCCATTACTGAGTGGACTAGTGAGGATTGTATCTAGACATAGGGTATCTATTGGACAAGCAAAGGCAAGAAAACAAGTAAGGCCCCAAATTTAAGGAAGACACCAGAAATAACTGAAATACAGATCTGAGCATATCAAGAGGGCAGGCTAGGATGCAGAGAGGAACCTACACAGCAAGGAATATGAAGAGTCCAGAGCTGTTAGCTGAAGCACTTCGGTGAGTGATGAATGCCATTCACTCAAGTTAGGAGGAACAGGAAAAAACACTCTGAACAGTTGGAATGGCTTAATCTTGAACAGAGTCCGGGACTTATAACCACGAATGGGCTTGATATAGTCTATATGCATCTGAAGTAGAGCAACCTATGTCTCCAATATACACTGTTTAAAACCACCAGAGAAAAGAAGAATAGGACAAATCTTGGGGGGACTCAATGTGTGATGAATGGAATCATTCAGAGAGGGGGGAAAAAGCATAGAAGTAGGCAGATGTCTAGAAATTATCAGAGAAAAAATGATGCATGGGCACTGTTGAGATCACACAATAGAGATGGGAACAATCTCCTGGCTTAGCAATAAACAACTCTGATAACCTTGGCCAGAGCTCTTAGATGAAGGGCTCTAAGCCACTGAACTTCAGTTTTCAGTGGGATACTGTGATAAATAGAATCAACAGACTATGAAGAAACTTGTCTGTGAAGGTCAGGACAAGCTAGGCTATTACTACAAAAGGGCCTGGGATAGTAAGAAACTGTTATTAATTAAAAGTGACCCTAACAACTGGCAGTGACTTCAAAATGAATCAAGGCTGATCTAAAACACACAAACGAGTAAGAACCACTTAGTATTCTTATGGGTCTAATATAACTAACTGCTTTTGCCAGTTGGTATTTGCCCTTGCCTTTAATTTCAGCACTTGGGACGCACAGGCAGGTGAATCTCTGCATTTGAGGCCAGCCAGGTCTACAGACCGTTCAAGGACAGCCAAGGCTACACAGAGAAAAAAAACTCCCATCTCAAAAAACCAAAACCAAAACAACAAAAAACTGCTTTTAAGTTGGAAATTAGGGGTTAGACCATTCCTAGGTTTTTGCTTGATTTGGAAGTGAGACAATTACAAAGGCCGATGAAGACTAAAGCAGGACCAACACCTACCAAACTTGATCCAAGGCACAGGATCAAGACTTATATAGGAGTCTGCTTGCTTAATGAAGGGAAAATACAGACATTGGGATAAGTCTTTAGTATTTTTTTGAGTCCCAATAGAAATGAATTCTGAAGTTAAAAGAGCTGGCTGGGGAAATGCAGGAGTTCCACCTTTCCTCTCCTGAGACTCAGTGAATACATAACAGTCTGGGGGCACGCCCCAATGCTAGAGTTAGAAGGAATAAGAAACAATGTAAACAAAGAAACGCTCCTACTGGAGACCAGGAGCAAGCCATATTCAGATGATTCAACAGAGGTAAGCCGCTTGTGGTGGCACATGTATTTAATCCTAGTACTTGGGAGGCAGAGACAGGAGGACCTTTGTGAGTTCAAGGTCAACCATGTCTACACAGTTCTAGGGAAATCAAGACTACATACATAGACGTTCTCAAAAAAACAAAACACATACAAAAAAAAAAACAGGTAAGCATTCTGTGGACATCATCACCACATAGCTCACACACACAGGAAAAAAGCTTACAAAACGACATTTCACATTGGTGGTCCTTGCTCATAAGTACACTCTATTTGACATTTACACAATTTGCTAGTTTTTTTTTTCTTTTTTTTTTTTTTTTGGTTTTTCGAGACAAGGTTTCTCTGTGGTTTTGGAGCCTGTCCTGGAACTAGCTCTTGTAGACCAGGCTGGTCTCGAACTCACAGAGATCCGCCTGCCTCTGCCTCCCGAGTGCTGGGATTAAAGGCGTGCGCCACCACCGCCCGGCACAATTTGCTAGTTTTTTATTTGGAGGAAAGTTATAATAGACTGCCAGATTGTGGGTGCTGGAGACTAAACCTGGGTCCTCTGGAAGTGCAGCAAGTGCTCTTAAACATTAAGCCATCTTTCTAGCCCCAAGTTTTGTTTTGTACTTTCAAATCAGAATGAGAAAACTGTTTAGGACTGAACTTTGAAAGCCTCCTAACCATTGCCAACTCTCAGTCTCTTGCCTCCAGATAAGAGATACTATTGTGAAATAAGACTGGAAATGCTGATTCAAGTAAGGTGGTGTTGGTCATGATTCTTTAGGATTCGAGGAATGGTAGTATCTATTCAAACAGAAAGTCTCTCCCCACCAAAGGCATCTGGAATAAGCAACCTCCTGAACTGCTATACAACAAGGAAACAAGAGTAGTGGTGAATCTGGTGTCAGTCTAGGATACAAGCCTCAGCGCCTGGACCATCATTGCTCATTTGTTTTTTCTCTTAACTTCTACTTCTCATCTATAAAACAATGGTGACACAATGGGGATTTCAAGTCTATATTTTCATGGCTATGTCCCACCACTTTAAAGAGGAATGAACTGCTTCTCACCCCCATTACATAACCAGAAAGCACCAATAAGAAAAATAGGTTAAGTATTGAAACGCTGGAGCAATAGAACCTCTGGTAATAGCACTAGCCTGCTTTCTACCTAACAAGGACTGATATGCTTTGATTTAGGTAAATGTGTTTGTGATGGCAATGACCAAGACATTTGCAATATTCTTTGTGGTCTTTCAAGAAGAGTTTGAAGGCACTTCAGAGCAAATTGGTTGGATTGGATCTATCATGTCAGCACTCCGTTTCTCTGCAGGTATGAAACTGGCAACAAGCTTGCTTCCTACAGAGAACGACCACAAAGGTCTTGACAACACCATCATTCCTTTAAGGTTGAAGTACTGTTACATTCAACTTTACTTAATATGCATTAATATCAGTACGTTATACTGAAAGAGACGCCAGTGTTTAAGCTCTACTTAACCTGGCAATTAAGTTGTGAAAATTAGGGTTAAACAGGAATTAAAAATCCAACTATTTGATTTATGAATGGAATTTTTCGTCCCTTGTTTCTTTCTAGTCTGGTAAGGCTTTCAGTCCAGTGAGCCAAGTCCTCAACCTAAAAATGAAACCATTCAGTTTTAATTATGTGATCATATTAAAAACAAACCAATTTCTCTTTTAGTTCTAGTTCAGTAATATAATACGGAGATTAGTGATTCAATTTTGCACAAAACAAACACCATTAATATAAATAAAATTTTATTTTATTGAATATACAATACTTTAAAGCAGTTATCCTGTCTTCTTCACATTCATTCAAATCACACATAAGGACTAAGGAGTGCCAGAGAACATTAATGTAGCACGAATTCTAACTGGTAGTAATAATAAAATCCCAAAGTCAGATATAGGGGTTAATGCTGAAGATCAGAGAAGCACAGTCAGCAGCCACTAGCGTTCTTTTATCTCTACCAATGCTCAGACTGAAGGGGCAATTCTGTCCTCAGACTGCATCTCCTGACTGCATCTGTCTTCACCAAACTCAGACTGCAATGAGCTCCTGTCATCTCCCGCCTTATATTCCTCTCTGCCCAATCACATCACTCCCATCTCCACCTCTCTAGTGCTGGGATTACAGGTGTGAGCCACCACTCCCTGGTTTCTAGTGGCTTAGCTCTGATCTTCAGGCAAGCTTTATTTGTTAAAAAGTATCACTACACGTTAACCTAGCACTCTCTCTTCTCTCAAGGTCCCCTGGCTGCTATTATTTGTGACATACTTGGAGAAAAACCTACCTCCATTCTTGGGACTTTCCTTGTTTCTGGTGGCTATCTGGTCAGCAGTTGGGCCACAAGCATTCCCTTTCTTTGTGTGACTATGGGACTGTTACCTGGTGAGTACTGTAAATAGACTATAGAAGATGAAACAAGAAACCTTTCTACTGCCCAAGGCTCCTAAATAGATTATGTGATCTGATAACTAATAATCTAATAAGAAAGTAATTTCAAACTTGTTTTTCTTTTAGGATTGGGGTCTGCTTTCTTGTACCAAGTAGCTGCTGTGGTAATTACCAAATATTTCAAAAAACGATTGGGTCTTTCTACAGCGATTGCCCGTTCTGGAATGGGACTGACGTTTCTGCTGGCACCCTTTACAAAATTCCTGATAGATCTTTATGACTGGACAGGTGAGTCAGTCTAAGTTTCTAAACTATCAACACCAAAAGGTTGTTTCCCCCTTCCCTTTGATGATGAGTGAAGCTTCGAGACCAATAAATTCTGCTTCCTTGCTCCCTGGCGAGTCCAGATCTTGCTATGTAGACAAGACTGGCCCCAAACTTGTGGCAATGCTGGGATTAAGGAAATGAGGTACCATACCACATAAAGTGAAAACACTTGCAGGTGTTGCTATAGTGCTTACACACAATGTTCTGGGTTTAATCCCTAGCACTGATAATGAGAGGGGAAATAAGGATGATACTGAATAGAAGAACATCTCCTTCCTCAAAAAGCATGAAAGAAAAGAGCTGGGAGGTGGTGCGGGCCTCTAATTCCAGCACTTGGGAGGCAGAAGCTGGCTGATCTCTGTGAGTTCAAGGTCAGCATGATCTACAAAAGCTAGTTACAGGACGAACAAGCTACAAAGTTACAGAGAAACTCTGTCTCAAAAAACAAAAGAAAGAAGGAAGAAAGATAGATCTTCCATAGCCTGGAGGCTTTGCTAGCTGACTCAGAACTCTCTGGAATTCAATGCCTGAGAGCCAACTGGAAGGCCCTCAGAAAAACAATGCTCTTCCCCTTTTCCCCTAACCCTTCACTAAAATAGATTATATGAAGAAAGTATTTGTAAAAAGATTAGGCTCCTATTGGACAATGAATACATATATATGCGTGTATATATACTAGAATTTTTCACAAAACCACTTTCAAGTATTTTCTTTAAAATATTCATGTCTATTTCTGTCTTTATATTGTTGTATTGACTCTTTCCTATGTAGAGCACTTACTCAGTAATCTCATGGTGAATGGTAATCTTCAGCTGACAAACCTTTAAGAAAGCCTACATAGCTTGTTCTCTCCAAAGACACGTCATAACTTTGTTCAGGACACACCAAAACCAATCAAGCACTCAGTATCTAGGGCAAGACTAGCATGTCTTCTTTCAAAAGTGTTTTAAAAAATATCAGACTGAAAGACTGTCTCCTTTCCTAATGTTTCCCCCATGATTCCCACTGATTAATTCTGTATTTCCTACACCAAAATCCAGTCACTGCAATATATTTAAAATAACCATTAAGAATGTATTGTAATTTTGTGTCACTCAGATTATCAACCCACCTTCAACCCCTCCCACCCCCCCTTCCTTTTCATGACTTCTTGGTCCAACTTCCTGGTTTTCCATCTCCAAAGTATTTCATTTTTTGCAGCATGTATACTGTTAATAGATTTAAATGCTTTCAGTTAAATTAGGAAAGCAGGGAAGGAGATGGCTCAGCAGTTAAAGGCATTTTGCTATTTATTCTTCCAAATGACCAATCAGACATCTCACAACTGCGTGGAATTTCAGCTCCAGGGGATCTATTCTCTTCTGGCTTCAGTGGGCCACACATATGCTTGCACACACACACACACACACACACACACAGACAGACACACATAAATAAAATGGATTTTTAAGTAAACATGGGAAGCAAAGTAGTACTTTCAAGAATTATTGGACTAAGTCTGTTGGTCTCTTCTGAGCCTATAAATAGTACCACGAACTAGAGTATTCTTATCTTCTCAATTTCTCTTCTACTTAGGTGCTCTTATATTATTTGGAGCTATTGCATTGAATTTGGTGCCTTCCAGCATGCTCTTAAGGCCCATCCGCACTGAAACAGTGAACAATTCTGGTATCAAAAACAAAGGTAGCAGTTTGTCTGCAACTGGATCCGAGGCATCAGACAGGACAGAAACATCATACTGCAATGACACACAAGAGTCTTGTATCCAAGGCATTTCTATGAAGAAATCTGAACAACTGACTAAAAATTTAACTGTCTTAGAACATCAAAGTGAAGAGTTCGGCAATGGACCTCACAGGAACAGACTGTCACTTATGAGCAATGACAAAAGTTACCAAAAAAAGTTTGTTTCATGGAAATGTAAACAAAATCTTTTAGATATTTCTCTCTTTAGGAATCCTTTCTTCTATATATTTACCTGGTCTTTTCTCCTCAGTCAATTAGCCTATTTCGTTCCTACTTTTCACCTAGTAGCCAGGGCCAAAACTCTTGGAATTGACATAATGGATGCCTCCTACCTTGTATCTGTAGCTGGTAAGAAAATCTATTTCAAGCCTCCTACCTAGAAGGAAAAATAAACTTAGTTTGATAAAATTTTATTTTAAAACTGAAGCAAAGAAAAAAATGGAGGGAAATCGCAAGAGCAATCCTGAGTGGGCTGTGGACGGCTGGGAAAGCAAGTCCTCTGGGGCTAAGCAGAATACCTCGCATTTCCGCACACAGATCTGTCAACTGCGATCTTGGGGATCTGAGTGGGCCTAACTCACCTTACTCATTTTCAGGTGTCTAACACAGTAGATACCAATTACTTCTTGGGCAGAAAATTTCAGAAAGCTGGCGCTGTCAACAGCTAGTCTGGGAAGAAGGAAATCTCAGCTAGAAAACAGTGTGGTAACTGGAAAGATGGATTCTGAAGCTTAACTTTCCAGGTCAGGGTCTTGCCTGGATTTCCTTACTGTGTGTGACCTTGGGCAAGACGTTCTCTTCTGTGCCAGGATTTCCTTTCTTATCTATAGGACAGGTGTAAGGCACTGCTTTCTTTCACAGCTGTATTAGGAATGTAATAAGTGCAATTCAGTGTAGTGCCTGGCCCACACTATTGGTATTTGATGGTAAATAATTTCTTCTTGAAATAACTGTGAGATAAATATGACCCTTGAATTATTCACTAATCCACAGGTTCATACTTAAAGTAAATTAGAACATCAATTAGAAAAATACAATTATTTTTATGGAATTACAAAATGTTGTAAGATCAAATGCTTAGGTTGTAGATTCTCTCACCTAACAAAACAAGGAGTCTGAAACAAATGAAAAGGGGTAAGATCGAATCTTGGTTTGCTCTAACCCAGAAATTCTTAGTAGTTCAACTTAACTTTTCGATAGGTTAGCCGGGCGGTGGTGGCGCACGCCTTTGGGAGGCAGAGGCAGGCGGATCTCTGTGAGTTCGAGACCAGCCTGGTCTACAGAGCTAGTTCCAGGACAGGCTCCAAAGCCACAGAGAAACCCTGTCTCGAAAAACAAAACAAAAAAAAACCTTTTCGACAGGTTTCTTACTAGCCAAGCCCTTACAAAGCTGGACACCTAGTTTCAATGTGCTTCAGTCAAAACTGCTGTTACACTGTGCAGAGTAGACTGGCCTTGAATTTACAGAGCTGCCCCACCTCCCCATGCTACCACACCTGGCTTCGTGCTGCTCTTTTGGTATTTTAACTGCTATGTCCTGTAACAGGATAAATGGTAAGAATGCTGAGTGAAAAAACTGTGGTTCTGAGTCATTGCTCATTACACCTTACCACCTATGTCCCAAATGACATTTTTAGACTTCTTACGTATTTTCAAACTACAATAACCTTTGGAAGTCTTAAATTCCAAAGCTTCATAAACAAATATAAGTTCCAGTGTCTCTTAATATAAGATTTTAATTTCTCCCATGTTTTACCATGACTCCTCATGACACATAAGTTTCATATCCTCACTTGCAGGTTCTTTTAAGAAGCTGTAAGATCTCTTCAGCTCATGCCTTTTTGTTTTTTAAAGCAGGGATTCCACACAAAATGAGAAAACACATGGGAATTTGATGGTTTCATGTTCTGCTGGAGGCAGCATTTTGTTGTTTTATTAAATGTGTTTAGAAGAGGAAGTAACTTATATATCCTATTTCAGTATGAAATCATTTTTCCTTCATGTATTCTGGCCTCAAAACAGAGTGCTACTATGTGGAGAAAGATGTGCTTATACACTGACATTGCTACAGGGGTGAGGAGACACAGATTGCCTGACTTTGTATTTACTGTTCCAGGTATCACTGAGACAGTCAGTCAGCTTATTTCTGGATGGATTGCTGATCAAAACTGGATCAAGAAGTATCAATACCATAAGTTTTACCTCATTCTATGTGGTGTAACTAACCTGCTTGCTCCTTTAGCCACCACATTCCCACTCCTTATGGCCTATACCATCTTTTTTGCCATTTTTGCTGGTGGCTACCTGGCACTGATACTCCCAGTACTGGTGAGTAGACTCATTCATTGATGTTAAACCACTCAATACAAGGCTCAGTAACAGTTTTCCCAAAAGAGAATTCAGATTTTGTATTATTTTTATGACTAAAAAGTTACATGAAGCTGGGCATTGGTGACACCTTTAATCCCAGCACTCGGGAGGCAGAGGCAGGTGGATGGATCTCTGGGAGTTCCAGGTCAGCTTGGTCTACAAGAGCTAGTGCCAGGACAGGCTCCAAGGCTACAGAGAAACCCTGCCTCGGAAAACAAAACAAAAATTACATGAGACCTCAGAAACTCTATAGCTAGCTATATCCTGTAATTATTTATCTTACCACGTGAGGAAAAGAAGCTGAGAGATTAGCCACATAGGACTGGAAAAGGAACAGAGATCAGAAAGATTCCAATGGTCTTCTGTTCACTCCTCCCCTCCAGGCTCCAGGGATGTCTGATTCTTACTAGAACACAAGCATGTAAGTCTAACAAATGTGGCTTCTGTGTTAAGGACATTGTTTTGACAAGTTCTTTGTCTTTATTGTAAACTGACTTAAATCCTGAATTCAAATGGAACTGAACTATTTCTTAAAGTTTTATAGAATAGTGTATGAGGCTTAGGCAAAATTTCAGCTTCCGAAGGCTGAAATCAGCTCGTTGTGTTACTCAATTTCTTATAAACCTATGGCTGGTAGTCAGTCGTATGTAGATCCAATATTACTGTAAGTGCAGAGTGCCAAAATACTATTTCCTAATGGGAAAATCACTAAGGTTTGGGAGGTAAATACTCTCCTGAACTACATAAATCAAACACCAACGTACCCCACTAATAAACTGAAAACACTACTTTGCCTAGCCAAAGTGCTGTTCCCTAGTTGACTTTTGTTCCCTTTCCTAACACTGGGAGCAAAAAGTTATCCAGATCACCCCAGGAATCAAACCATTTAGTTTAAGATTTAAAAAAACAAACAAAAATAAACAACAATAACAAAAAAAACCCAAAAACGTCACCCCTTTGTAAACATAAGACACCGGAGACGTTCATCCTTAAAATGATTAATACTGAATTCTAATTGCAGGTCGATTTGTCTAAGAATTCTAGAGTGCACAAGTTTTTGGGATATGCCAGTTTCTTTGCTGGAATGGCTGTCCTTTCTGGACCACCGATAGCAGGTAACAACTAAGTCATAATCTTAAGCAAACTTCAATGAAGAAAATAGGAATCTAAGATCAATGGCAATAGAATCAGGTTTAACTGTTTGACTTCCCTCTACCCTGATCACCAATACAGGAAAATCTGAGAGTTAATTCTGTAGATGTGCTATTTTACTTTACTGGAAATAATCAGTTTAACCTAAATGATATTGTCTGCTTGCTGGTTTAATTAAAACATTGACTACTTGTACAAAAAAAAATTATCCCTAGGGCACAGGATTAAATGTTATATTCTCACAGACCAAAGGGTCAATATATTTGATCTTATTGATTGCCAAGTATTTGCAGTGTCCACAAAAAGGAACTTACCTTAAAATTTACTTTGCTATTTTTAAATGGTTTGTTTTGTTTTTGAGACAAGGTTTCATTTGCCCAAGTGGACTTCAAACTCCCCATGAACCCAAGGAACCTTAAGGACTTTGTGATCTTCCCGATCCCACCTGTGATTACAAGTGTGGAATCAATTACTTGGGGTATGCAGTGGTAGGGATGGAATCAAACTCAGGGCATCCATGATAGACAAATAATCTGCCAATTGAGCCAGCCCTCACTTTTGCTACTTTCGGACCATAACTGAAACAGTAATTTTGCTCTATCATAAAAAAAAAAAAAAAAAAAAACCACTTATATTAAGTTTGTACTTTATTTTTTATGTTTATTTACTTTTCAAGTATGGTCTCATGCAGCCCAGGCTGACTTTAAACTCAATACCTAGAGAATGCTGGCTTTGAAGTCTTAATCCTCCCTCCTGCCTTCATCACCCAAGTGCAGGAACTACAGGCATGTGCCACCATTCTTAGCTTCTATTATTTTTTTAATGAAAAAGAACAGACTACAACAGAGTAAATTAGAAAACAGAATCACTTTATTGTGAAACTTTTATTTCATGAGCACACCTAATGCATTATAAAATATTTGTTTTCCATCAGTCAGAAAAAAATGTTTATAGCCTTTTCTTACTCAAAGTCTAGGATACTTAGAACTATATGTAAAGATAAACATAGAGCTCCTGAAAGATACTTGTATCCACTAGTCCTAAGGAACGGCAGCAGAATGTTCTAACAAGTTACAGGTAGTAATTGGGCTATTGCTAAAAGCTCATATAGATTTTTTTGTCTCAGGGTTGCTCTTGGTATCTCAAGATTATAAGACACTAAACTAAGAATATCTCATTGCTAATGATGTTGTGTGGCTAAACACCTTGTTAAAAGGAGAAGTTTCATGGAAGCAAGTCTTGTTTCTTTTAGTCATTCTTCTATGAAATGATAAAGAGGACTTTATAAAGATCATTAGATCTCTTCCCAAGTTCTGACTTTAGCAGCAACCAAAAAACAAAACAAAACAAAAACCACACACTACAATGATTGTTTTCAAAGTAGCTCAGTTCTCTGGAATGGAGAGGCAGCTCAGTGACAGACTACTTACCAGCATGTGTGAGGCCCTAGGTTCAATTACTAGTACTTGAAATCCAGAAAAGTGCCTGACTATTAAGAGGTGTGGGAAATTACGTGACTGTGTTCACCGTTAACTCTAAACATTTACTGGTAATCTTCAGAGCTGTAGAAGTCTCATTTTTACTTACCCATATCTAATATCAAATGAAAAGCTGAAATTCCTATAAAAGAGTATATATATACATGTTTAAGTAGGAATCTGGCAAACAGTGAATCCTCAGACAAAATGTTTGTTTAAATTGGTAACAGTGAATACATAAACAATAAACTTCTCCTTCCTGTATGGGAATGAAAAAGAAAAAAACATTAGTTCTACACAACATTTTAATAATTCTAGCAAAGATAAAAACATAGGAAGCCTATAGAAACCATGTAACTTTAAAAAAAATACACAATTTAAAAAAATCTATAAATAGAACACATGGGAAATAAAATCATTTATATACCTTTATCATCATGAATATGAGAAATGTAACAGCAACACAATTCCTTAACATAGGACAAAAATTTGAAGGCCAAAAAGCCAAAAACATATCCTCCTGAACTCCTCCACAGAACACTACCCCTGCCCACTACAGCCAGATTCCTTTTATCCTTTTCCAGTAACTAGTAACAAATCCACTTTATTTAAGAATATGGCCCGAATCACACTCAGTTCCCTGGCTGAGGGTGGTTAGCAAACTAAATGTAGGTTAGATGTCAAGGCACACCCAAACCTGTCAGTGTCTTGCTGATAGAGAGCCTCCAGGATTCCACATTAGCACCAAGATTGCAGCTTTGAAAAGTTGTGGGAAAATACAGTATTTGAAACTTTGTTATATTTCTAGCTGACCCTTGCTAAAAAACAAATGATACAATATTACAGATGACAACTTAACAGAAAAGTATAATCCATATTCTCAAACACAACTCAGACATTAACCATATTACCTAAGATTCCTAATCGTGACTACAAAGCATTCTACATGAGCTCAAAATTAAAGGCTATTTTATTTAAAATTAGGCTTGATTAGCTACCTACAAAATAATAAAACAGAATATTGTCCTCCCTTCTCCCACTATTCCCCACTCCCAATAAACGAATACATTATGCACATACATATAAATACTTAAATCACCAGCCTGGTCTACAGAGCTAGTTCCAGGACAGGCTCCAAAACCACAGAGAAACCCTGTCTCGAAAAACCAAAAAAAAACAAAACCAAAAAAAAAAACAAAACCAAAAACAAACTTAAATCAAGCACAAATATCTTAAAAACTCTCCTAAACTTTTAAATTAGTTTGATGATTTCTTACATTCACGCAGTAACCACTAAGCAACTTTAGTTTGCTGAAACTCAGTACATAAGACTCTTCACTCTCTCAAAGCCCTCTAAGGAAACTTTTAAATATTTATTAATCTTTTTGATTTTCTAAGACAGGGTCTCTCTGTATAGTACAGGCTGCTTAGAACTCGCTATATAGTACAGAGTGACCTTGAACTCCAGATTCTCCTAGCTTTCAAGTGCAGAGATTAAAGGCAAGTATACCATGCCCTGCTTGAGAAAAAGTTCTAATCCTGTTCCCTCTCAGGTATTTCAACCTTGTAAATTAGAGATAACAGGGTAACTGGTTATCTTTTCTAGCTCCGTGTATTATAGGAAAAGAAAATGGATAAAATATAAAATCAATCCATCCAAGGAAGTCTCTGCCCCTCTAACAAATAAGCTATGACATGAACTGACAGGTTAATCCCTACTTCCAGTCTATCATCAAGTACAATACTGAACAAAACTATCTTTATTCCACTATTTACCAAATTAACCTTTAAAGTTTCATCATGCCTATTAACAGAGAAGTTCTCTGTGGCCAAAGAATTTATTAGAAGAAAACAAAATAGCTCAATCTTTTGGTCTGTTATAGATCCACTGTGAAGACTGGGGTAAGTGGAAGACAAGTGAGAAAACAGCAAAGTTCCTTGTCTGTATAAATAAACAGGAATATACTAACATTGAAGAAAATAAGTAAACTGTTCATTATTAGGTGGTTAATTTATGTCAAAACCAACCCCACACCCAACTTTACTCTGACTCAGGGTTCTTAAGATTGATGAATATCTATGAAAACAGCAGTAATAAATTCCAAATAGCTCTATTGTGGTTTAAGAGGAGAAAATTATCATTCTGCCCTTGCAAAGACTGGGTGTCCAGATGCTAATCCTCTAATAAAACAGAGCACAGAGAGCCAATGCTAAGTATCCTGATAAATCTTCTGGCAAATTTCTATCCTGGGGCCTTCAGTGAGTTCCAACCTTACAAGGCTTGAGTTTGCTAAACCATGTTTCCCAAGATTTATTCATATCATGACACATATAGAACACATAAATATTTTATAACACAACCAAAGTAAGAGATAAAACTGCAGTACCCAACCAGTGTCCTTGAGAAGCAAAAGGATCAGGGCCCAACCAGGCGCGGTAGCACATACCTTTAATTCCAGTACTTGAAAGGCAGAAGCAGACAGATTTAAGTCTGAGGCTATCCTGGTCTACACAGCCTAGAAGTCTAGGCCATCCAGGGCTACCTGATGAGATCCACATCTCAACATAAAGAAATGAAATAAAATAAAATCAGTGTGTCCATACACCTTTGAAGTTTGTCACTACACCTCCTACCCAACAGAGAAAAGTTCAGTCTCAGAATTCTCAACCTCACAGTTGAAGGACCATCACAGAACTCTGGGATCAAGGGCTTCCAGGGTCTATTTCAAATAATAACATGATGATGATAAGTGGAAATGTAACAGCCAGCATAACGGATGTTTTTTCCTTTCTTTTTGAGCACTCACTTACTGTGTGAGTCTGTGTGTTCATGCACATGCCATGATGTATGTGTGGAGGACAGAAGACAGACAACCTGTGGGGGTCAGTTCTCTTCTTCCATCATGAGTTCCAGAGATGGAATTCAGGCCATCGAGATTTGTAGCAAGGACCATTTTATTACCTGTTAAGCCATCTCAGCAGCCCCTAGCAGGTTTTTTGTTGTTGTTTTTTGAGACAGGGTTTCTGGCTATCCTGGAACTTGCTTTGCAGACCAGGCTGGCTTCTAACTCTTAATAGAATTCCTAACTCAGTTCAACAGTCAAATTCTGAAAGATATAGTAATGAATACCTCTTAGAACAATATATTCCCTTTTTCATAATTCATAAAACCACATACAAAGTGTGTTAGTTAAACATCTTTAAATTCAAAACAATAAATATTTGAGGGTAGTGACAAGATGTCACAATGGTAAAATTTCCTACCATAAGTTCATTTCATGTACAAAAATAGTAAAAGTATTATATAAAATTATCTTCAGGGGGGATGGAGAGATGGCTCAGCAGTTAAGGCCAAGGTTCAGTTCCCAGCATCTACATGGCAGCTCACATCCATCCATAACTCACTTCCATGGGATCCAATGTCCTCTAAGGCACCAAGCACATATATGGTGCATAAACATACATACATGAATGCAGGTAAAATATATATATAAAATGAATAAATTTTAAAAATTATCTTCAGGCTATGTATATAAAGTATACACAAAACAAGTGAGTTTTCTGTTTAGACTTGGGTCCCAAGCCTAAGATAGCTTATTATACATATGTTAAAATACTTCTGATATTAGGTATCCTAGATAAGATCAACCCTTATTAGTCACAATAAATAAGCTTACATTTAAGTGGCTTTTAGGTGAGTTAAAAATTCAAGCTTGATAGGTGTTAAAACATCTACTTGGAGTAGTGAACCTTTGTCCATCATTAAAAATTAAGGGTTATATATTTGGCTCTGGATCTCAACTAGAATTTTAAAGATACTGGGATCTCAATTACCAAGTATAAAAAGAACATCATCCAGCTTGAAATATGCCAAATGATCCCCTTCTCAATTATAAATATATTTTAATACCTCAATGTTTCAGATATAACATTCTCTTTAAAAGGTGTGTGAAAAGCAAAAAGTTATAAACAACTCTCTTGAACCCATTTTCACCTTTGCTCTCCTGATAGTTTCTAGCACTATCTACATTACTATCAAGAACCCCTAGTGTTTTTCCTATAATGCTAACATTTGATACCCATTCAGAAATTCATAGTAAACACATATATATGCATAAGAGGAGGGGTTGCTGTTCTATTTTCCCTCCTTTCTAGAAAATTCCATAGCTCAGGTTAGTCACCTATTTTTTTTAGAAAGTCAGAGGTCAGTCACATCCACAGAATACAAAGACTCATCCGAGCTGACCTCACTCCACTCCCACAACTTACCCCCAAGAAACATTTAAATAAGAAAATCAAGTAAGGAATCAATAAACTCCTTAAAGTTAGCTGAATTTAAAAGGCTATAAAATATTCCATTTATACATTACATTAAAAATAGGAAATACAAATTATCAAAACAAAAGGGACTGGGAGTGTAGCTCAGCAGTAGAGCAGTAGAGCACATACTTAGCATGTATGTACATGAAGCTTTGGGTTCAATCCCCAGAACCAAATAACAAAAACCCCAAACCTGCCAGGTGGTGGTGGCGCACGCCTTTAATCCCAGCACTCGGGAGGCAGAGGCAGGCGGATCTCTGTGAGTTCGAGGCCAGTCTGGTCTACAAAGGGAGTTCCAGGACAGGCTCCAAAGCTACAGAGAAACCCTGACTCGAAAAACAAAAACAAAAAACAAACAAACAAACAAACAAAAAAAACCCAAACCCTGAAAGTCAGAGCTAAAATAAGAGAATGAAGAAAAGGCAATAAACAATTAACCAAATGGTCGGGGGCAGGCAGAACAGCCAAAACACATAAGCACAGAGTATTCCTACCTCTCTCTTCATCAGTTTATCATCTCTTAACCCAGAACCACACAGGCATATAACACAAAGAGCATGACTGGAAAGATGGCTCAGCAGTTAAGAAGCCTGATCTTCCAAAGGTCTTGAGTTCAATTCCCAGCAACCACATGGTGGCTCACAACCATCTGTAAAGAGATCTGGTGCCCTCATGGGGAAAAGTCCTCATGAAACCCAATATGGACAAGTTCAAAAGAACACCATATATGGACTGCACATGCATGCTTCAGCATTGCCAGGACATAAATTTCATTCATTCATTCATCCTGGAAGTCACTCTGTAGGGTAGGCTGGCCTCGAACTCAAAAAGATCTGCCTGGCTCTACCCTCTGAGTGCTGGGATTAAAGGAGTGTGCCACCACCATTATATCACAGACTTTTATATGGACATTTAAATGTTCACTTCTTCCTATTATTTTTAAGATGTTTTACTTAAGTTCTAGTATGTGCCATTGATGAGAAGACTGCAAGGCTTTTTTCATTCTTAAAGAGCATCCAGTTAGGAATGCAGCTCAATGGCCTACCATGCATCAGGACCTTGTCTACACGTGTGTGTGCTCTCACATGGACTATTTAGATTTTAGAAAAATTCCTTTAGCACATTTATCAAACAGTTCCTTCTCATGTGATATCATAGCCCCCAAGCCTTCCCTTCATAGAACTTACCAAATACATAGTTAAAATGGTTAATATCTATTTTCCCACTAAACTATAAACTTTTATTAGTGCAGGGACCATGTTTATTTGGCTCAGTACTGTTCTTGACGCATAGCCTGTTCTCAGGAACATGGTAAATACTCAACTATTAGCTCAGTAAAGGAAAGAAGGTTCAGTCTTCTTTTGAAAAAAGTTATTCATGGGCTGGAGAGATGGCTCAGAGGTTAAGAGCATTGGCTGCTCTTCCAAAGGTCCTGAGTTCCCAGCAACCACATGGTGGCTCACAACCATCTGTAATGGGGTCTGGTGCACTCTTCTGGCCTTCAGGCATACACACAGACAGAATATTATATACATAATAAATAAATAAATAAATATTTTTTTTAAAAAAAAGTTATTCATGATTGCTTTCTTGTAAGAAAACAGTAGTCTTCTTGTAAGAGTATCATAAAATGAAGTTCTAATTTTCTCCAATCTCCACCCTAAGACATGTTTCTGAGTCCACAATGACTTTTTTAATGATGCAAGTTTCTACTTAGATGAAAGTGATTCAGTTTCAAGTAAGACAAGTGAGAAGCTGTATTAAATCCAGTGGCTCACAATACAGACTGGGAAGATGAGGCCTCTTTCTTCAAAGTCTAAGAGTTGCTTGAGAATTACAAACAAAAAAGTTCACTTCATTAACAGAAACCACTCCTTCCTTACAGGCTGGATATATGACTATACACAGACATACACAGGATCTTTCTACTTCTCTGGCACCTGCTATCTCCTCTCTTCAGTCTCCCTTTTCTTTGTACCACTGGCTGAAAGATGGAAAAGCCAACAGCCTGACCTTCGAAGGACTACAATCAAGTGAGAGTTTAACGAAAGAAAATCTAAACAAGCCGCTGGAAACAAAAGCGTAGAACAAAAATCTTTGTAAAAATGAGAAAGTAAGCCATATAATTTTTAAGATTCCTTCTTGCTTTATTAGCACTGCTAGAAATGTCCAATTGTTGGTACCTAATCAAACAGGCTAAAAACTGAATCAGTTGAAGCAGCTATCTGACCTATTAAATAAAAATCCAGAATGTACCTATAATAAATACAAACTTTCATTTGTGCTATGGTAATTCTGTCACCAAAATGTGACAACGGTAAACTATTTTCTTTAATATAGTAACCGGTTGACTAGAGCTCTAGAATCCGAATAAAGCCTTTCACAGTGACAAGAATGGTATATCTCCTCCAAAAATAATGTATTGTTGTTTATTGATTATAAGTAATCTTCAATTATTTTGTCTCTTAACTTCCTAGTGAAATAAAATTTGATAAAATAACCTTTATTTGAAAATCCTTTGAAAGGTATTACTGCCCATCTAAACAGTATTATCTTTTCACTATATTTAATTATCTAAAATATTTATATAAAGCATCTAGATGATTCTTCAGAGCTGTAAGTTCCATATGGAAGTTGAAAAGGAGGCTTTAAGAGGAACTATGTTTGTTCAAAAGGTGTGGGTCATTTATAGCTAATTAGTAATGAATGGTTCTTGCCTGTGAATAATGAGCTCTTGGCTGTTTGGATGATCTTTAAAAGGATAAAAAAGGGTTTTCTAAGCAGGGAATGGTGGCATATACCAGAAGTCCCAGCAGTCAGAAAACTAAAGTGAGAACATAATGAGTTTGGAGTCCAGTGTGGGCTATGCATTATGAACTGTGTCCAAAATAAAAACCATTTTCTGCAATACAAATCCCTTAACATCTTTCAGAATGTTCCAACTATTATTATTCCACCCTTCACTCTTCTCTGCTTTCAAACATCTACTGATTCCTTAATAAAGAAAAACCCTAAACTGAAGTTTAAATTTGGTTCCAAGATGCACACCTTGATACTTTTCAAATTAGCCTTTGTGCAAACTTTGCCGGCGGCTATAATTCCAGAAGTTTGCCTTCTCTGACCAGGTCTACTCATACTTACCACTTACAATCTGGCTCACTCAATACTCAGATGGAACAACTTTCCCAACTTGTGGAATTTCCCCTAACTTCTTTTACAGTGCTAGAGACTAAACCCTTGGCAGCACAGGCAAGCACACTACCACTAAGCTCCATCTCCAGCTCTGTCTAGCTTTAAACTGAGGACTCTATGAGCTCACATTTCAATTTTCTCTAGTTTGTAATATCAACAAGATGTTTCCAAGGCCTGTTATAAACTTTGGAACCAAATAAATCTGAAACCTCAGCTATCTCAAAGACAGTAAGTTGCTCTTATTTAAAAGGTAGGTTTTAAATAAGACCTATTTAAATAAGACACCTATTTATTTTAAACAGGGTCAGGTTGGCCCTAAATCTACAATCCTGCTTTAACTTCCTAGAATTACAGGTTTGTATTACCATAACCAGCTACAGAGTTTTACACTTAAATATACAACATAAAAATAAGAATATCAGGCCAGAGAGACGGTTCAGCAGTTAAGAGCATTTGCTGATCTTCCAAACAATCCAGGTTCCAATATCTATAATACATAGTGGCTCATATACAGTCTCTAGCTCCAAATACAGGGGATGCTACACCCTTTTTTGGCCTCCCTGGGCACCAGGAACACACAAGGTACATAGACACATGTATTCAAAACACCCATACACATAAAAGTCTTTAAAAACATGACTCCCTCACACAAACAGCAAACTAATAAATCTAAGCTCTTTCATTTGCTGTCAAATGACTTCCTAAGTTGCTCAAGAACTGAAACCCAACTTTCTCCTCTATAAAATGAGGATTTCACCACCTACCTACCTCATAGATCACTGTGAAGATTAAATGAAAATATACTTTCTGAGCAAAATATCCTTCATAAACAGCAACTAAATTTTATTGCTTTTCTTCTGTCTTCTATGTCAAAAGGATAAAACCAATAGGAACCGCTGTAAAGTTCCCTTTCCATTTTGAGGAGCAGTTATTTTCAAAAGATTTCAACAACCCAGACCTTTCCTATCAAAGCAAACTGTAAGAGTAACTAAAGAATTCCAAATTAACTTAGAAGGGATTTATCAATCTTATACAACAAGTTCTTCATCCTACTAAGCAATAATAAGGCCCTCAAAATACGAATTGAGAAAGGCTGAATCTCATGCAAGGAACTTGCACACACCTGGACTCTAGGAACCCAAAAAATGGAGTCAGGGAGCAAGAGGGTCACAAGTTAAGGTCATACTGTTTAATGTTTCAAAGTACAAAGAAAGAAAAAAAAGCAAGTTTAAATCCCCAGAATTAGAAAGCTATAGACTTCTACAACTAATATGTAGATTGTACAAACAATACCCTTCTACTGTATTTCTACTCCTTCACTGTACTATCGTTTTAATGTGATGTCACATAACTACTTTCCAGAAACCTGTAACACAGGACGATCAGCCCAAATACATATGCACTTTAAGAAAAGCACAATATTCACTATTTCCTCTTTTCCTCAAGAGATCCCTATGAGGCACATACACACACAAAATTAGATAGCACGTATGGGTACAGGAGAAACTCAGTATGCCAACATCTAATAACATAACTGTCACCAGTTAATAGTATATAACTGTCTAGTAATATAACTGTGTGTACTTTATTCTAAATTTTCAGACAGGTTCTCATGAAATTGTCCACCTTGGTCTAAAATTCTCTATGTAGCCCATGCAGCCTTCATTTTTGCCTCAGCCTTCTGAGTAGCTGGAATTACAGACATGCACCAGTTTTCAACTAGCTGTGCACTTTTTGTATAAAGTATCTAATTTCATATACTTAGGTATTTATATGGTCTTTTGTGACAAAGTCTCATATAACTCAGGCCAGCCTGAAACAACTCTAGTAGCTAAGGATGACCCTGAACTTCTGAACCTGGGACTACAGGCATGTGCCACCATGCCTAGCCTCACCTTTTTTAGAGAGGTGGGCTGGGATGGGGGAAGAGGACAGGGTTTCTTTGTGCAGCCCTGACTGACCTGGAAATTACTCAATAGACCAGGTTGACCTTGAACTCAGAGATCCACCTGCTGGGATTAAAGGCTGCACTACTGACCGCCCAGATGCCTAGCCTAATCTTAATCTTCACACAATCTTCAGAGGCTTTATCTGTAGTGCCCATTTTCCAAATGAGTATTAAAAAAAAAAAAATCAAAGAAACACAATATTCAGTAAATAGTGAAGTCACAGCTCAAACAATCAACACAAAACCTCCCCATTTTTCCTTTATATTACCTTTACTTCTTGGCAAGCACCAACAAATTATAAAGAGTAGTTTTATTGAAACAGCTATAAATTTGTTTTAGCTCAAAGTTGACCTAAAACTATACTAAGAATAAACCCACTCCCTAAAATTAAAACCACAACCATTAGATATTACCTGCTGTACTGTAACAACAATGCATCTTCCAGAAGATAACAAGTGAATAAATGAACAGCTTTAATAATTTTCTAGTCTCTCAGTGGCAAATGCCCTTGAGCTACAGGCTAAATACACTTTACCAAAATATTCAATTCAGGTTGACTTACATTTAGCACTTGTGTTCTTAAAAACAACGAAAAACTACCATGCTGATGCCATCTTCCTGGCTTCCTTAGGCATCAGACATACATGTGGTAAACAGAAATACATGAAGTCAAAAAACAACAGCAAAAACAAACAGGGGCTGGAGAGATGGCTCAGTGGTTAAGAGCACTGATTGCTCTTCCAGAGGTCCTGAATTCAATTCCCAGCAACCACATGGTGGCTCACAGCCATCTATAATGAGACCTGGTGTCCCCTTCTGGCTTGCGGGCACACATGGAAGGAATGCTGTACACATAATAAACAAACAAACAAACCCAAACACAAATACACAGAAATTAAAAACAAAATATATAAAGCAGAAAGACAAACCTATGGTAGCACCGGGAATTACTATAATCTGACACTGTAGGCTCTTCCTGAGTTTCAGGCCAGCCTAAGTACTACACAATAAGACTCCCATACATTGATCCTTTCTGGCAGAAGCTATTGTACTATAGAATGTTTCGGTACATAACAATGAGCAGTGACAACATTGCCTACAATCTCAGCATTCAGAAGAACGAGGCAAGACTGTCAACAACTTGAGACTAACCTAGATTTTATAGCAAGACCTTGTCTAAAACACAAAAACGCCCAAAAGCTCTATTACAAACCTCTAAACTTTAGTGAGAACTTTTTAGGGATGTAAAGAGTGAACTTGGATTAGAGTGATTGTCTGGGCTGATCAGAAGAGAATTTCCTAGACTTTTAAAGATTTTATTTTTATGTCTATGAGTGTTCTGCCTACATGTACGTCTGTTGACCACATGTACACAGTGCCCATGGAGGCCAGAAGTGGGCCACAGATCCCTTAGGACTAGAGTTACAAATGGTTGAGCTGCCATGTGGGTGCTGAGAATGGAACCTGGATCCTCCGGAAGAATAGCAAATGCTCTTAACCACTGAGCCATCTCTCCACCCTGATGAGCTCCTGGATTTATTTTATAACTAGGACAAACTATTCTTAAGCAAAAGATGTGTCTGAGTGTTTGACAACAAGGAGTATGCCAAACTTTCTAGCCATCTTCCCGCTCTTGCTTCCCTCTAAAAAAAAAAAAAGAGCCGGGCGGTGGTGACGCACGCCTTTAATCCCAGCACTTGGGAGGTAGAGGCAGGCGGATCTCTGGGAGTTCGAGGCCAGCCTGGTCTACAAGAGCTAGTTCGGGACAGGCACCAAAGCTACAGAGAAACCCTGTCTCGAAAAACCAAACAAAAAAGGAAACATAATCCATGCAGACTTTTACAATGCCCCATACATGTTTTCTATATGCCACTTACCAGGAAAGTACAACAGAGTAAGATTAAAAAAAAAAATCAATATTGTGACTTGTAATATTTTTACTTGAGTAAAAAGTAAACTGACAGTGATAATTCTACTGAGTTCATTCCTTTAAGAAAGGTGAAGTCAGAGTCACCAGAAAAATAAATCCATATTTAAACCCTCATTATGTTTAATGACTTGATGTCAGTTTCCTTCCAAGTAAAAATTAGTAGTTCCTATTTGAGAATACTTTACCACTCACTCCACTGTGGAAACTGATACCAGGCCATAGCTGGTAAGATATGGGTTTATAATATGGAATTAAAAGAAACTTACCCTTTCCCTCTGTGCAGCTCTGACTTCCAACCCAGTTTCTATAGAAACAGGAAGACAATGCCAGTACCAGAGTCTGGCAATTAGAACTCATCTTTTAGTTGCTGAGCAATAAAGTCATATCCAAAAGTCAGCTATAGGTTTTGTCAGTAGTTCCTAAAAAGAAACCCAGGAAGAGAAAAAAAGATGTTTAACCAGTTACTGTACTTAAAAGGCTACCTTTAAATTTGGCAATTAAAAAAAGGGAGGAATCTAATACTGTTTTTTTAAAAAAGTTTATATATGTATACACTTCAGTCATTCCTAAAGGAAAGCAAACAAACCAAGGGTGTCGCAAAACAAACAACCAACAACAAAATCCCTCATCTACTTAATTCTCCACTAAAAACCAATCTCTGAAAATAAATCATATATAATATCATAAATGTAGCTATATCAAAAGCAGATTCTTAAACTTTTGCGTGTCTGTACATGATGTTGGGGCTCAAACCTAGTCCTCCCACATGCTAGGCAAGCATCTGCCAAATTTTAATGTACCCATGAGTTACCTGCAGATCTCCACCCCATCAACAGGTCTGAGGTGAGGCGCTACAATTCTACATTTCTAACAATCTTCCAAGAGATACTAATGTAATGCTAGTGGGCTGTGACCAAACTCTGGGCAGTAGGGATCACAGAAGTTAAGCAATATACATATTGTACTGCACAACAATTATACTGATTTTTGTTTTCTTAAAAGGTCTGTATTTCTTTTTCTTTACTTTCTTTTCTTTTTTTTGATTTTACGAGACAGAGTTTCTCTGTAGCTTTGGAGCCTGTCCTGGAACTAACTCTTGTAGACCAAGCTGGCCTCAAATTCAGAAATCCGCCTGCCTCTGCCTCCAGAGTGCTGGGATTAAAGGTGTGCGCCACCACCACCCAGCTTAAGATCTGTATTTTTTGAGTATGTATAAATTTAAGCCTCTAGAGCAGTGGTTCTCAACACTGGCAGGACAGTAGAATCACCTGCACACTTAAAACAAAAGAAAAACAATGTCTGAGGCTTTACAAAGACATTCTATCTACCCCAATTCAAATCAACCTGAGGAAGAACCTTAACTTTGGAAATTAAAATTCCCAAAGTTCCTGAAGGGTCCTTACATATAATCAGGGTTGAGATACTTTAGAAAGCAGAAACAAACTCAATTAAGGAGTCGTTTACTGGTATGTTTCTATAAACAAAGATATGATGGCATATCCCAGCACCTGGGAGGTAGAGACACGAAGTGAGAAGTTCCAAGTTACCCTTGGCTATATGGAGAATTCTAGGCCAGCCTGGACTACAAGGGACTTTGTCTAAAAACAAAAAATTTTACACTAAGCTATAAGATACACATCTTGGGAGACAAGTAAACTATTAATATTCGGCTTCTACATACTAAAATGCAATTACATGGGATACTGATTTTTCAATATGCATTAAAATATGTAATAAAAATACATAGCACCTCATCGTAAATTTTATAAGAGTTCTACTTTTAACATAGGTGTACTAACAGGTTCATCTATAAAAAGAAATCATTGAGTCCTTTTCTTGGGTAAAAAGGAAATTCACTAGTTACCTAAGAAATCATAAAATAGATTTATACAATTAAAATCTGCTTTGCATAGATGACAGGCATTTAATGGAAAGATTTTTTTAAGGTTTTTTTTTTTCCTTTTTAAAGATAGTCTCATTACACATTCCTGGAAGGCCTGGAACTTGCTATGTAGACCAGGCTGGTGTCAAAAATAGAGATGAGATCCACCTGCCTCTGCCTGTGGAGTGCAAGGACTGAAGGCGTGTGCTAACACGTCCAACTACACCCTTTAAATTTCAGAATGAATTTAGCTTGATACCACTAAAAAATTACAAATTTTGAAATACAGAAAGTGTATCTCAGAAAGTGTATTTGAATACAATGAAAATTTTCATGATAGTTTAATGAAACAGAGACTATCAAGCAGCAGATAATGATGATGTACTAGGAAGACCATTCTGAAAGCACAGGGTGGTCAACAGTTAGAGTCATAAAAAAAACCCTGAAAAATAAAATATCAAAGAAATAACACTTGTAGAACTATAAAGAAAACTAAATGAAACTCAATGGTATACCACATACTTGAGCATGCAAGAAGCCTTGGTTCAATCACCACAAAATAAAATTTAAAACACTCTAAAGAGGACTATCAAGATGGCTCAGTGGGTAAAGGCACTTGCTATGAAAGTCTGGTCTGGAAACTTGAATTCAGTCATAAGATTTCACATGAAAATATACTAAAAAGAAAAAGAAAAAACAACTCCACAAAGCTGTCCTCTCACCCTCACACGAATGCCTACATATACATACCATACACACAACACATTTTTATGTAATGGATTTCTGTGTATATGTCTTCTGTGCACCATGTGCATGCCTTGTGACCAAGGCCAGAAGAGGGCAGCAGATCCTCTGGAACTGGAGCTGCCTTATGGGTACTGAATGGAAGCTTATGTCCTCTGGCTCAACCAGTGCTCTTAACTACTGAGCTTTCTCTTCAGTCCCAATTTTAGAAGCAAAAACAACTAACAACCAAAACACCAGTAAACAAACCCAAAAAGAATATAAACATAATCTCTATAGGTAATCTGAAATGATAATTTCCCTTGGTCCATCAAAGTATGCGTGTGCATGCACTGGCACACATACTAAAATGCTTTCAATTTTTAGACTTCAGTCACATTCTTTTCATATTAATATCTGACTCAAGGATACCTCAATAAGTTTGTTATGTTTCACTTAACCAAGATATATAACTTTTCCCAAGTGCTCAGCCACTGGGCTAAATCCCCAATCCTTGTTGATAAGGCAAAATTAAATACTAAGGAAGGACTACCTTGAAGAAATAAGAGATTAACTGCTACTTAATGACAAATGTTTCATTTTGAAACAGGGTCTTGCTATGGCCTTGAACTCTATCCTGCCTCCCAAGCCCTGAGATTAGAGGCATGTGCCATAGTATCCAGCATTTAGGTAACAACTTTTAGTTAGAGTACTTAGTTTTGTCCTGTTTACTCCAACAATTTTGAGCTTATCTTCTAGACTCTTCTCAGCTCTGAAACAGAAGTTTTTGATCTATTTATACTTCTTTCCAAATACTACATTTTTTCCTCATTCCTCAAACATGACCCTTGGTTTATACCTCAGCACTCTGTGCTCTTAGTACAGTGTTATTCAACACACAGCCCATGTGTGATCGGAGAACATAGCAGAATTATCTGAAGAACTTGTAAAGGAACAAAATCCCAGACTATACTGGTCCCAATAAATCTCAAAGTAGATAGAATGGAGGAGCAAAGAACCTATTTTATAGACATAGCAGTATCATTTGCAATTAACTGCTTACACAATTTCTCAATTTACAGCTTCAATCCTATCTATGGCTTCCGTGGGCAGGGTGGGGGGGGGGGTGGGGAGAGCAGTGATGATCTTGAGAACCCTAGCCAGGACAAAGGCCTGGTTAGAATCCCTCCCTGGGTCCGTATATTAGATTAGATAGAATGTAGAAAACTTAAACAAGGCAATGGATATACAGCACTCTGCAGAATGCTCAGCGTGAAGTACTTGTATTTAGTAAGTAGTTTCTGTCAATAAGCTGTAACTGATGATCCATCTCCACTCCTGCCACCTCAAATTTGTTTGCTCTTCAGAATTTCCTATTTCATTTGACCCAATCATCATACTTCTTTTCCAGGAGTTAGTCTGTTTTGTCTTTTCCACTCAACAAGCTACTATATTCTTTTTTTAAAGATTTATTTATTTATTACACATATAGTGTTCTGCTTGCATGTATGGTTGCAGCCAGAAGAGGACACCAGATCAGATCTCATTACAGATGGTTGTGAGCCACCATGTGGTTGCTGGGAACTGAACTCAGGACCTCTGGAAGAGCAGTCAGTGCTCTTAACCTTCGAGCCTGAGTCACCTCTCCAGCCCCCCCCCTTTTTTTAAGCTACTATATTCTTATTCATGTGTGACTGCCTCTATCATTCCACATCCTCTTTTCTCTTTCAGTTAAGCCTTTCCTACCCATCCCAGCTTCAGAAACTTATTCATACTGTTATATCCATCATCACCCACAAAAAAATTAAAAAAAAATCCTTAGCAATTGATCTGTTACATCTTTCCTATTATCTTAAACACTACTAAACCTTCCCCTGGTGGCTGACATCTCTTTATACCTAGTTCCTTAGTGAATAAACTGTTACTTTATTCACTATCTGATACTTTCTTAAATGTCTACCCTCAGACTCTTGGTTCCAAGTATATAGTCAATATTCACACTGTTGAAAACTTCAACTGGAAGATGAATACTACAGTCACCAGAGTTGAAGAATAGCAAATCCTTTAAGCTAAAAACTTTGTTTTCTTTTGCTGCCAAGCTGAACTTGTCTGAGGTTTGAAGTAATTTGCCATTCAATAAGTCTCTGTTAAGAATTTAAAACCAGGGGGCTTTTAAGAGAAGAGCACCTCTTCCAGAGGACCAGATTTCAATTCCCAGCACCCACATGCCAGCTCTCAACTGTCTGTAACTCCAGTTCTAGGGATCTGGCATCCTCACACAGACACACATGCAAGCAAAAACACCAATGCACATAAAATAAAAAAAATTTAAAAAAGAATTTAAACTAGATCCAAGTTATTAATAAGATGCTGTGAAGCCAGATGTAGTGTCGTGTGCCTGTACTGTTAGCACTTAGAGAAGCAGAGGCAGGAAGACCTTGAGTTTAGACCAGTCTAGGCTTCATAAGCAAGAGGACTGTCTCAAAAAAAGCCTATGTAAACAACAAGCTTGTAACCAACTGATTTAAGTTATGAAAATGTCAATTTATAAAATCTAGGTTGTTTTGCTTATGGCAATATTTATTTTGAATACTTATTTTCAATTTTAACCATCAAGGCTAAGTTTTTAAAAATGAACTCAAATTAATTCAGAGGTGTCCTAGAACAATATGCTACATCTAGATTATTCTAAAGATACTGGAAAACCATACAAATAAATTCAAAGAGCACTTCTACATTTTAAAATCAGAACATCCCATCAATTAACTTTCAGTGAAGATAAGAATAATTTCATGAATACCATAGTTTCAACAGTGTTATACTGTGCGCCTTCCCATTTTGCATATGGTTTTATATAATACATTAAAAAATGCTGACCTGAAACTTTTCCCTCATTCTTGAGATGGAAGTCTGAGATTACAAAAAGCTAATCATGTAGAAATGCATAAGCAAAGCAACAATCTTCCTAAATATCCAGTTATTTATAATATTTGACTACTAATTGATAGACTACTTAAAAGACTAGAAAGAGACAAAATATAATGAAAACTGGACTCTCCAACAGATATAAACAGTTAAGATATGCAATGAGAGCTCAATTACCAAAGCCTAAAGTAAATCACCTCAAAAGCACATTTGGGCTAAAAACACTTGTAAAAAACACACCAAGAACCTGAAAAGGCCCAGTTTTCTCATTTTTGTCCTTCTCATGCTTATCAATGTTTCTATCAGATATTTAAGCTGTGTTGCTAAACCATCTATGGATCCCAAATAAACCTACGGGGGAAAGTAACCCAGTACAGACTAGCTACTATAATTAGCAGATTCCCTAAGTCTTATGAGAGAAGTTATGAACAATTCTATTCAAAATTTCTGATCCCATCCAAAGCAAGTGATATACAAAGTGAGCTGTTCTTGCCCACATTTGATTAGTGTGCACGGAGGACCCTCAGGCCACTAGAATAACTGAACAGTGAAAATGGTTTGGGCTAAGTCAGACTTCACTGCCTGTTCATTTCCCTCAAGCTGCACTTGCTTCAATTTCATAATCTCTTTGAGGGACAAGGAAAAAAAATACAAAACCATTTTGGATAAAATACCTGTAATTCCCAATAAAAAAATATCCGTGAGTGTTTTGATAGCTGTAAGTCCTCTTGCACCATTAATCAAAATAAAAGGTAAACTCCAAGGTTAATAGCAAACGTCAAAACTTTAAGACACAAAGGCTCAAGTCCATAATCAACATGTTAACAGTTTATCTCCCATGTTAAAATATTTCAGATGATAAAATATACTCAAAAATGAAATACAACATAATTATCAAGAACAAAGTTGCTGAATTTCATAAACACGTAAGTGCAGGGAAGACACCTATTAGCAGCAGCAGTGTCTAGAGACTTCCAAGCAGAGAAACATCACCGAAGCATTAAATGCCCTCACCCTAGGAATTATCATTTTGACCTCTAAAAAACCCTCTTACCTGTTTACAAGCTTATACGGCTGTTTACCACTGGAACACCACCTTGCAGAGTATAACCGTGGCATCCTTGGTTGATAATCACCTGTTGCCTAGCAATCATCATCCCGCATGGAGACAAGACAGCACTAGGGCTCTTCCATCCGAGGTTAAAATTCAAAACAAGCCCAAACAAGCCTGCATGTCAAGGTGGTCTTCGTCTGCAACTAGTTAAGTTTACAACTGGCAAACAACCATGGTGTCTGAAGCCAAAGATGCAGAATTGCTGGCTTCCTCTTGAACTCCAGCGTTGTCACTGTGCACTGAAGTATTCTGCTGCAAACAGGGAAGTTTTTTCTCCTGTACTGGGAACAGGCTTCCAAAACTCAAGAGCCCCTGTACAGGACAATGCAGGAACTAAAGGCAAATACTTTCTCCTCCTTAAGGATGCCTCCATTTTTTTCCTCACAATCTGTACTACCAACCGGAGTGACTGGGCCTGAGTGTGCGTTCGTACCTATGAAACCGTCACGATGCATGCACATCCAAGGCATGTGGAACCACAGGTCAAATAAGGCACAGATACCAAGTAACGGTTCTAATTACAAACGCTAGCTCTCAGGAACTCTTCATCCATTCAGAACTAAACCCATCACTGCATAACTCTGGTAAGAAGCCCCTGGAGATGGAGGAGCTCCTCAAATGTGTCAGGAAAGGCTTTATTAACACCATCATTAACATTTAAAAAGCAACCGGAGCATTTCTCCTTCTTTTGGCAATTTGGTGCAAATGTTAAAAGTGCAAGATAATGCAATTTCAAACTTTTCTTCAAATTAAAAAATGAAACTAAAGCCAAACGTGATGGGTGAACAAAATAAATCAAAACTTAAATTTCAGGAACTCCGGCTCTTCAAACCAGCAAAGCCCCCGACTTGTGCACTTTGGTGAGGCTTAGAGTGCTTGCCCCGGCTTCTTGCACGCCAGCAAACAGCAACCTCATCCTGTTGAGGACCGAGAAGCAAAGGATCCCCTTCACTGCAAACAAAGGGGGTCACTGTAACACTATGATCCTTCAGAATTGACACACCGTGATAGTCAAAATGAAATTGATGGTCTCCCTGCTTCTTGCTCAAGACATACAAGATCTGAGCAGCAGCAAGTACCCGCTCCGCTGCAAACAAAGGGGTCAAGGTTTGCCGTCAATTCACTTCCAGGCAGAAAAACATTTTCCTCAAAAGAAACAATTTATTTAGAATAAAACAAAAGCAGCTCAACTGTGAGCCCATGTTTGAGTGACAGCTACTTTTAAGCTGTGTGAGCCATAAAAAGGGTTTTTCTTTACTTTTCCAGAAATCTTGTGTACACAGCACAAAGCAAAGAGGTCATTTTTCCACTTAAAACACCGGCATTGGCATCACAATAGCAGATACACAATGTTAAGCTGCCATTTTAGTAAAATGCACAAAATACTAAACAGATTAGCTTTCTTCCATCAGAGGCCCATGTAAACTCCACATAAGCCACAACTTCTCTTCAAAAAGGTCCATTAGAGCTTTGAATTCCGTATCTTCATCCGCTGTTCACCAGTTTTGCTTGCGGGAGGGGGGAAAAAAAGGTTATTCAGTACAAACGTTTACAGTATTAAAAATATATATATTTCCCCTATGCCATTATAGATGAACATAGTATTAACAAGACCTTCCTGGATAGTCCACTTTAACTTCAAAGAGCACCAATAATATCCACTGGCACAAACCTTGAAATGAATTTACTATATGAATACACAAATAACAAGTAGAACAATAGAATTTGATGTGTACTTTTTTAAGACTGTCATCAAGGATTTTAGAACTGGAAATATCCTTTATCCTCAAATAACTGACTAAGCACATGGCCAAATGTTCAGGAAAAAGCAAATTTATGACCAACTCATAATTAACCAACATCTGCTCTAAATGTAACTTTAAAAGTGTAACAATAGACCGATGGATTTAGACAAACTTTTTACCCCTCCACGTCTATTTTGTAACTTATATGGAGATAGACTACTCCATGACTGCAGAAAGGGGTCGAAGCTACAGAGCCATTGACAAACCACCTTTATCTCTGCCACCAAAGACAGTAGTGTTAAGAATGCACACATACAGTTTACTAAACAGTCAGAGAACACTTCAGGACTCATACTTTCCAATTATGTTCAAATTATACACAGAAGAACTCCTCATCAACACCTGAAATCATTCCCACCATAAGAATATCACTCTAGCAGGGCTTACTCTGGCTTTTGTTCTCGTACCTTCCTCCCATTTCAAAAATCAGACTTTGTGGCAAACACAGGGGGAAAAAAATGCAGAAATTGCTTCCATTTTTCCCCACATAAGTCATTAAGGCCCTCTTTCATAAAAGATTTCATAATTCTGTTACTACAGAAGTTTTGGTAAATGGTTCTTATATGGATACAAACTACAGTTCAAGTTGTACTGCAAAATGAGCAATTTTACTAGGAAAAAAAAGCTACCTTAATTAAAAAAAGAAAGAAAGAAAAAGTAGTCAGTGAACATAGTTTTAAATAAACCTGGAAATCTGACTATGAAAAACAACTTTTACTGCTTTGCATCAAATGATCTAGGTGAGTTAGTCACAAAGAGTGACTATAACCTTCAAAATAATAACAAAAGCTTATGTAAGCCAGAGGATGTACATTTTAAGAGGTTAAATCTAAAAAGAAACTCATCTTCAGTTTGGTAGTGTACAAAGTACACATTAAAAATTTAGGTTTCTGTATGAAAAATTCTTTACAGGAGAAATCCCTATTACAACCAGCAAAACAATACCCCACAATTAAGCAGAACCATTTGCTAGAAGCTGAGTGATTGCTTAAGTTTCCATACACTTTGAAGCTGTGATCATTAAGTCTTATCTTATTTTTACCAGTATATTTAATACATAAATAGCATACTTAAGAAATTTTCTTTCACCGGGCGGTGGTGGCGCACGCCTTTAATCCCAGCACTCGGGAGGCAGAGGCAGGCGGATCTCTGTGAGCTGGAGACCAGCCTGGTCTACAAGAGCTAGTTCCAGGACAGGCTCCAAAACCACAGAGAAACCCTGTCTCGAAAAACCAAAAAAAAAAAGAAATTTTCTTTCTATTCATTTTTGTACTTTCTGGAAAGAAAAAAAAAAGTTAAAGTACTAAAGTTATTAAAGAAAAGGGGGGAAAAAAGGGCTGTTAAAAGAAGTATTCAGAGAGGCCAGAAGAGGGTACAGGATCCCTTGGGACTAGGTGTTGGGAACCAAACCTGGGTCCTCTGGAAGAGCAGCCAGCATGTGGTATAGACATACATGCAGGCAAAACAGCCATATGCATAAAATATTTTAAAAATTTTAAAAGAATATCCAATATGGGATTCTGACCCAGCTAATGAGATCTAGAAACAGTTTTAGACTGCTTTCAATCAAATTCTGAAGGTTTAAGTGGCCAATTGACAGATATTATGAACTTGCACAGGAGTGGGCAACACAAATAAGATGATGGCACTTTGTAGGTAAGCACCCAACTAATTTACATAATACATATATTTGGAAATGGCAGCAAGCCACTGTTTCAAAAACACTGAAGCACTACTTGATTAGATCTAACAAAATGTAGCAGTGTCAGATAAGGGTTCAAACATGGAGCAAAAATCAATATTCTTCAATATGCTATTAACCAACAATGTTCCTAAAAAAGGAAAATCATCACAACACATTTGATTAATAGTAAAATTAGATGTCACAGACTTCACTCTCTAACAGCAAAATCATTTGCCCAACTATCTAACAACAACAACAACAACAAAATACTAAAAGGTGAATGGCTAGTGAGATTACTTAAACTGGAAAAATCTATCTACCTAACTAAAACCTATACTTAAGCTCCATGTGCACAGACTACACTTTCATCAGCTTCTGAGTCGACGTCTATATCACACCACTATTGGTTTTGGAAACAAAAGACAATAAAAGTCTTAGTTGTAGATTTCAGGTATTTTTCCTACAGGCACACCAAGGTCCTTTGTGCTCATAAGCCTAGTACATTCTTTTTCTCAAAAGCCTCCAAATTAAAATAAAAATTATAAATACATAGTGAAAAATGAAAGTATGATGTAGTAGGTAATGGGGCTATCAGATTGACATAAATTACACACCCGTCACAATGAAAAATAAAAATTATATAACATTTCTCTGGGTTATTATTGATGCTATTTCAAATCTACCAGCTTTGATAACAAAAAGAAAACATTTGGGCTCTGCAAGGCTTTGAGTAGTCACTTTCACAAAATAGAAAAAAAAAGACCATGATTCAAAAACGCAAGTTCCTAATCATAACTAAATACTGGACCCTACCTGAAGTTCTCAGTACTTAAACTGAGAAAGAAAATCATATTTAATAATGGTCTTAGATATCACAAGTAGCGGCAAGAGGAGCACATAAAACAAAAAATACTATTGTAAATTAACCGAAGCCCTTATTAAGAACCAGATGTCATATTATCCTCAGCTTTTTATTTTGGGTGAGAGGATTTGTGGGGGAAAGGGAGTTTTGTGCAAGTAAGTTAAATTATTTTAATTACAGGTACCGGGGAAATGAAAAAAAAAAAAAAAAAGATTTTCTAACACTGACACTTCAAACCTCTACAGTTAGACAGCAGTCAAAATATTAAACATTAAATTTTGAAGATATTCAAAACACTGTCAACAATGCAATGCCGCTACTCCTGTTTAAATATGAAAATAAAAATTTAAGGAATTTTCTTCAAATATATCAAGGGCATTTTACAATAACCTTTTTTAAAAAAGTGTAATTTAGATGTCTGATTAATGTCCACAAAGGAAAATAAAAAGGATTACATATAAGCCTGCAGACAAGTCTATTACTGAAATTTCTTAAATGGATACAAAAAAAACCCTTCATTTTTGATTTAAGTATACACAATTAGATTTGCTACACCTCTCAAAGGCAACAAAAAACACCACCGTGCACCTAACTTACCAAAAAAATTCTCATTTTAAAAGCACTTACTCATTTCTTGCAGACCATCTTAAGATGTAAATGGTTTGTAACACAAGTCTCAATTTTTACCAGTTACTGTTACAAACACAGGATACAAAACTCAAAAACTAATGATATAAATGTTAAAGCAAACTTTCTGGGAATAAACTATTTAAAGAAAAATACTCCAATACCTGATTAAAATAAATGAACTTTGCAATACCTGATCAATGCTTCTAGTATAGGAATTATCTACATACCAACCAAACTATTTTTTCAGTACAGAAGGCTCTTTTCTCCAAATTATGATTCTAAAAATTGTGGGTTTTATCATTTTGAGGATTTTTTTTAAACTCAAGACTGAGAAAGAAAAAAAAAATCTGAAAACAAAAAAAAATTTCCAATTAAAGCAAATCCATCTTCTTTCTACCTTCAGGGCATCCCTTTCACTCAAAATAATAGCTAAACTGCCCCAATATCTATTTTAAGGAGGTTTACAAAAATATAGATATAAAAAAACCAACTAAACTAATTGAAAGAAATTTATCTGATGCTGTATCCCATTACATATCACAAAACAAGGAACCATGTCAAAGTAGTAAGTACAAGTTACACATGGACTTTAGGACGCACCACGGACAATGATCATGACCAGGTAATCTTCTTCAGATTTGGCCAGTGCCTTGGCAGGGGAATCCAGGAACTGCTGAGAGAACTCACAAGGTGGGAAGGCATGAAGAACCCCCGTGTTTTCCTTGTCTTTGTTGCCTCCCACAGGGAGGCTGATCACCCCAGCTGCCTGCTTTTGCTTTAAATAGGACACAAGGTTCCTAAGTGGCCTCTGAGTAGAGGTGGCAGTGTCTGATGTGGCTGAGGAAGAGGAGGACCGGCTGTCAGAACTTCCAGGTACAGCCAGAAGTATGGCATAACCATTCGGCCCTGCCACTTTGATGCGACGAGTTACTTCATCCAACTTGGGCTGGTCCAAACGGAGACGCTGAGTGATCTTGAGCTGGGCTACTTTGCCTCCTGTTGAACCCTCCACAAGCAGACTGCTAGCAACTTGGAGGTCACCCTGCAATAGATGCATGTTGGAAGGGAAGTTGCTGTTCTTCAGTAGAAGCATGCCTTGCCAAGCCAAACAGAGTTTGGGAGAGGATGCTGCCACAGGAGCTGTCCCTCCATCCTGTTTCTGGGAAGGAGGTTTCTGCTTTGATGAAGAAGTGCTGGTACTGGGTGCATTGCCATCAGACCGTTCTTCTTTTTTCAGAGGGTTTTTTCCCTCTGTGGGAGCAGCTGTCCGGTGCTTTCTATCCCTTTCAGCTGATGCAGAGTTTTTACGGTCTCGCTTCTCACTCTGGCTCTTCTCCAAACTGCCCCGTCTATCTCTGATTGGAGAAGGCCTTTCCAAAAGAAGAAGACGGGACGACCGATCATTGTCACTGTTGTAGCGATCTCTGTTACTGCTCAGTTCTGGACTTCGGTCAGGAGAAGGAGTGCAGTGACGTTTTCGTGGCCGGTCACTCTCAGGTGATCTATCCAGATGCCGTCCTCCACTTTCCTCAGGCAGCCTTCGCTTCCTCGGCTGGTCCCTGCTACTGGGCAAATCCCGATCACCTCTGTCCCTGTCCAATGACCAGCCATCCCTCCTTCGATCCAAGCTATCCAGGGGCTCATAAGCAGTCACAGCACTAGCTGCAGCACGAGCACTGCGTTCTCGAACTGGTGGTGGGGGTGGCACCCAATCAGAATCAGTATAAAGGTCCCTATCACGATCTCTGTATAGTAAGGGTGGTGTCCTATCCCGAGCACTCCTCAAAGGGTCAGGTGCTCGATGTCCAAAAGTATCTGTCACTAGTTCATAATGAGTCAAGGGCAAAGGCTGAAGATACTGCTGCTGGTAACGGTGCTCTGTGTCTGCAAAGTCTACTCTAAGGCGACGATCTGGGCCACCAAGTGGGAATCCACGCATATGGGTCCAGGCAGCATGAGCTGCATCCAAGCTTTCATACTGTATATAGGCCCAACTATCACCTTTTCGGTAGTCTATGGTTCGTATGGTGCCAAATCGATCAAATTCTCGTGCCAGGGCAGCAAGAGGCACCCAAGGTCCCAGGCCACCCACCCAAAGTCGGGTAGTGGGTGTAGCTTTACCATAACCAATCTTGATTGGATTCCGAATTATAATTTTGCCAGACATTGCTAGTTTAGCCCTGTGAGACATGTCCAGATTCTCAAATTTAAGAAAACCATAGGTACTGGTCTGGCCCCGAGAAGGCCTCTTAATGTCCACTTCTGTGATGACTCCGAAACGATCAAAAGCCCTTCTTAGATCATTTTCTGTCACAGTGATGTCTAAGTTGCCCAGGAAAAGTGTCCGGTTGGCACGCTGATCGTCCTCGGGTGAGATCTCATCCACTTCTCGGAAAGGAGCGGCCCCGGCTCCAGCTCCCACCCTGGGCTCCAGACTGTACGCTGGGCGCACTCTGTCATAGAATGGATAGTCTCGTTCTCTTTCCAGCTCTCGGGGCAATGGGGGTGGGGGTGGAGGGGGCAGGCGGCCGAGAGCCAACTGCTGCAACCGGTAGTCTCTGTATCCCAGCGCGGCCCCGCCAGGGGAAAGTGACCTCTGACCGCCGCCTCCTCCGGGGGCGTGCCGGTGGCTCCCCACGGAGCTTCCCACCACGCTGGACGACGGCGGGTAGGGATCTTTGTCCAACGGGGAGCGGCTGCGGCGCCGGCTCACGTACACGGCTTCTATCTTCAGAGGCCGGTCATAGAGCACCAGGCGGCCTCGGGCATGCTTGGCCGCCCTCGCGTCCTCGGGCCTCCGGAAGTTCACAAAGGCCACCCGCTCATCCCCGCTGCCAGAGCCCGAGAGGTGGCTGATTTTGACACTTACATCACCGAAGCGTTTGAACTCGTGGAACAGCCCGTCCTCCACCGCCTCGTCGCTCAGCTGCGACCCCAGCTCGCTGATCTTCAGGGTCTTGTACTCCACGCCGTCCCCGCCGCCGGGCGCGGAGGAGGCGGCCCCGGAGGAACGTGACTCCCCGCCTCCACCCCGGGAGCTGCTGCGCGACTCGCCCCCGCCTGAGGAATTTTTGGTGCTGGGGGAGCTGTAACTGTGCAAGCGGCTGCTGGAGCTGCCCCCGCCGGTGTCATACTCGCGGCTGCCGCCTCGGCTGCTGGACTTGTCCAGGTGGAGGCTCCGCCGCGACCCGCCGCCGTCCGCCTTCCCGCTGCTGCTCCCATTGCTGCCGCCGGAGCCCCCTAACTTCTTGCTCCGTTCTCCGCGAGAACTGGAGTCCTCGCCACCGCGGGAGCGCTTGGGCTTGACCGGCGAGCGCTCCTTCCCTTTCATGGTGGAGGGTCGCCGGAGGTCGTCTCTGCGGAGCTGACTAACCCGCCACCCCGCGCTCGTTTCACACAGCGGACTCGCACGCCGCCATCTTGGACTCCGCCGCGGCAAAGGCTCCCGCCCCGCAGACCTCATTGGTCCATTAACTCACTCGTCAGCCTTCTCATTGGAAAAACTATTTGTCCGTCTTTACATCTCCCCGCGCTCCGGGAAGGCGCCCGCCTCGACGCTGTTATTGGGTTCCCAACGCCCGAGTCGGAGTACCTCATTGGTTATATTCGTTGTCTATCTTAACGGTTCCTCGCGCCAGGCCGCGGCTCCGCCCCTCGCACTTCATGGTCACCTGACCCAAAGCCTGGAGGCGTTGATTGGCCCGAAAGTCTGCCCTGTAACGGTACTTCTAGCACGGCGAACGCAGCGAGCCCACCTTCTCTTCCCTCTCATTGGCTTGCGACCACGTCCTTTAAGCCACTACTCGGGAAGTCTGGACATCAGTTCTGGCGTTTTGGGGTTTTTTTTTGTTTTGTTTTGTTTTGTTTTTTTTCTGAGAACTTGGCTCTCCCCGATCTCGCGAGAGACAAAAGAGCTCCCTCGCTCCCTCTCTCGCTCTCTTGCGACCCCAGTCTTCCAACTTCTCCGGCGGCTGAAGGAAGTTTAAATCTGATTGGCTGTTGGCGAGGGCCCCGATAGGGTAGGAGCGCTGTCCATCACTTACTTAAAGGCGCAGGCCCGTGAACTGCGGCGTCTGAAGGTGAAAGCCCAGAACACGCGCTTGCTGTGCGACGTCACTGGGCTGTCGCGAGATGGTGACAGGGAGTCAGGCCCGCCTCCCCGCGCTTTCGGCGTTCTCTTGAACACTGCTTAAGTCCCACGCTGTACTTGGCTGTGCTTCGGTCCTTCGAGTCTGGAACTTGCGGGCTCCGCTCGGTCCCGTCCGGGCGGGACAATGGGCTCGGCGGCCCCTCCGGTTGCTGGCCCTCGATCCCCTTAGGCGGCGGTCCCGGGAAGTCCAGCCGACACCATCTTAGTCAGCAGCCTGAAAAAGCCCCACCCCCGTGCGCGAGCAAGCGCCTGCCCGGGTCTGTGCAGCTGGCTGGGGCGGTGAGTTCAGGGTTCACTGAGCCTCGGGTCACGCTGACGCCCTGGGCGGTACCGAGTCACTGCCCGCCCGCGGACGTAGGAAACGGCTCGGCGGAGACCTGGCCGCTCTCTGTGGCCGCCCGAGGCCTCGCGGTGACCTGTGCTCACAGCAGGCCAGGCCTCATGGAGACCTGCAGGGCGGGCCACTGCAGACCTTCCCTGGCGCCTGTTTGAGGTTGTGAAGCCTTATATGGTTTGCATTTACAAAAGAGCCGTGGAACGTAATGTAGCTGTGCTTAGCTTTAATATGTAATGCTTCTTGTGGGGGGCCAGCCATAATAAGCTAAATATGGACAGGTCACTCAAAGGAAGTTCTTTGCCAGGGTAGAACTTGGCTATTGATAAATTTAATAAGAGGCAGGGATCTCAGTAGTTTACCTGAGGCCGTGCATGGCTGCTGGAGGAACCACAAGCTGAAATTACCCGACCCCCCCACCCCCCCAAGAACAGACCATTCAAAGGAAATGCCTGGCATTCCAACCGTTGTAGATAGGTTCACCTGTCAGCGCACATTCACCAGGACACCCCTCGACAGATGTCAGCCAATCAGAATCAGAGGTCCTGGACCTCAGAAACCCCTCACCCCCAGCGTAACTACTATAAAAACCCAGTTCTAATTGAGCTCGAGGCTCTCTGGATATTCCAATACGTTGGACGTGCGGGGAGACGAAGTTTGCAAACTTGATTAAAAAATAAAGGCTCTTTGCTTTTACATATGGAACTCCGTCACTTTTGTTGACTTTTGTGGGGACACCGCAGATTTGGGTATAACATTTGGGTGCCGTCTGGAATCCCCCATAGCCCACTAGGACTACCATCCGTAGAGCCTTGTTTTAACAATTGTTTTGATTTTTGAGACAGTGTTTCCCTGTGTAGCCCTACCTGTCCTGCCTCGCAGCTTTGGGCATAACACTTCACACCGTCCGGACGCATTACATTTTCTCTGATTTCTTGTACCTCAACACTCCGATTAATTCATATTAGGATCCAGTAACATGGCCACCCTGCTACTTTCCTAGATTCACCTCCTTTGAGCCTTTTAATCATGATCCACTTCTAAATTCAACTCCCTGACCCCATTTACCTTTATCGTGTTGGTTTAGAGGGTAGTCTGTTCCACTGAAAGTAGGCTTCCTGCAGTCTCCCCAAGAATGTACCTAGGAGAGATTGGGAAGATTTTGGTATTCCCATCTTAGAAGACTCTGGGAGTAGAGGATTTTTTTAAAAGTTTCAAGGTAACAATAATGCCCCCCCCCACACACACACCAAATACAAACTGAAATCTAAGCTTTTAAAGCTCTTGAAAATTAGATACAGCAAACTGGTTAGCCCTAGTTCAACCGTTTCCGGGTTTTGTTGTTGTTGTTTTGTTTTGGCATACAATCATGAAAAATGTGAATATTCGGACCAAAATCTCTAGATCACATCGAAGGGATTTGAAAGAAGCCCAATATGTAAAATATAAATCGCCAAATGCCATAATGCATAGACATACTTGTATTAAAAATAGCTGTTGTGGGGCATTGTGGAATTGCTGTAATCCCAGTTCATTAGCCTGAGAAATTAAGTAAAATTCTGCCTCAAAACCACTCACACACCAAAGAAGTCTAGAGACACAGCTCGGGACACTTGCGCACCATGTGTGAAGCTCCAGCTTCAAACCCCGCTACTGGAAAAAAAAAAATGCTTTTAAAAGTCTTATTTTTGCCGTGCGTGGTGGTGTATGGCTTTAATCCGAACATTCTGGAGGTAGAGGCCGGTGGATCTCTGTGAGTTCGAGGCCAACCTGATCTACACAGCGAGTTCCAGAACAGCTAGAGCTGTTACACTGAGAAACCCTGTCTCGAAAAACAACAACAAAAATCCCAACATTTGAAAGGCAGGAGAGGGCAAATCTCTGTGAGTTCAAGGCCAGTCTGGTCTACATAATGAGTTCTAGGCCAACTAGGACTACACAATGAGACACTGTGTTAAATGTTAAATGTGTATATGTATGTGTGTGCAAGTGTGTGCGTGTGTGTGCATGTGTGTGCATGTGTGTGCTAGTGTTCATGCCCAGAGAAGGCAAAAGAGGGTAACAGATCCCCGGACGCTGGAGTTACAGGGTTGTGAGTCACCAACCTAGACCCTGGGGAACAAATTGCAGTCCTCTGTAAGAGCTGCAAGCACTTTAACCGCTGAGCCATCTCTCCAGTCCTGCAAAAGCAATTTTTAAAAAGGCTGCTAATATAAAATACCATCAGTCAGTGAAAAAAATGTGTATAATAAGCTACCAATTGTGGCTTCTGAAATTGCATTGTGTTGTATACCTATGCTTATATTTTTAATTGAAATTGTTACAGAGATTGCTGTCAGGGACAGGGCTGAGGATCTGGAATTAGCAAGAGACTCTTTGCTATTATAAATGAAATTTTTTCTTTTTATAATTTTTGTTTAAAATATACAGTAGTAGAATATGCTTTGTAGGCCATCCCTTGTTCTGAGCACACAGTCTTAACAATTGTAAAACATGTCAATGGTTTTTCTTTAAGTCTACAATCCTATTCCCATTCTTCCCTGCTCCATTATTTTGTTCCAGGAATACTTGATATATTTTCTGCCTCAGATGTAGAATCCACCATTCCTACAACAAGTTCTGGTTCTCTTTAGTGGGAAGTTATATTGAAAGATAAAAATTTGGATACTGGGAAATAAAGTATTCATATACATAATCTATAAAAAAAATAAAGTAAAAGCTTTATGAATACTACAAAAAGGGAATTGAAGTTAGGCCTTAACCTGATTACTTAGTATAATGGCCAAACCAGAAAAACTGGAAAGTGACTTCTTTTTTTAGCCTAAATTGATTAACATAAATGATTCTTTGATCCAAAGGAAAGATAAGGACCAATCAGTGTAGGGGTTTGAGGGAGCACTAGAACTGAGAAGAAGAACTGAAGGGGATGACAAGGGGCAGGCTGTGTGGCAGTCCCTGAGGCATGCCAGGCTTACTGGGTTCTTTTTTGGTAGAACTTTTCCCACATCTGACAATGGTAAGAAGGCTCCCTAAGGGAGCCAGTAGCCTGCCTGGAGCCAAGTGGTCTAGTAATTTTAAAACTAACAGTAAAGGCCATCACCAACAAGAGTCAAGATGTAGACCGTTACACATGTTTGCCCATGACAGAACAGAAGCACACACATGCTCCTTAAAAATATAATCTTTTTATTCTGCTTGTATTTGACTTTAAACTAACGTTCACTGAAACAGAAAGCAATCGTTTAGAAGCCATGCTGTGATTAAGTGATTTATATCATTTTTATTTCCTTTGTGTTCTTTGAAGCATGAAGCTATGTAAGTGAGGTTTTAGCACATGTGCTTTGCAGAGGGCTGAGAAAGGGGAAAGGTGACCCATGGTTTAGAGGGCAAGGACTCAGAGCTCTTCTTTGGGTGTTGTCAGTGAAGCTGTTGAGCTACAATCCAAGCTTTCGTCTTGTCTCCAAGTGATCAGTGGCCAGATCCGTGAGGGCAGCTGCCCCAGATGAGGAGCCTCTTTCAATGTCTATGACTGGAGTTAACCTCCCAACAAATTCCCCTAGCACCATAGCAGTATGTCTGTCCATCGCTTCTTTCAGTGCTCTGCCAAAACCCATGAAATGGTGTTGAGGAGAAGCTGCCATAGTCCACTATGCCTCAGTGTCGATCACTGGAGCTCTACTGCTCAATGCCGTAAGAAAAAGTTACCACCAACTTTCTCTATAAAGTGTTTCCCCCACCTCCTTTAAAATCAGTTTTAAACATAAAAGGAAAAAGGAAAGTTTATGCACAATTTTAAAAATGCCAGTATAATTTCAATGTTCTTTCCATCTCTGTTCTTCCTAGGTTTTATTGTTTGTGAATCCTCAATGCACGCACAATTATGATTGCAATATGAACTTATCTTAGAAGTTGAGCGCTTGTTAATTTCCTGCTATGTGCAAGCAGAACTCAGGCTGAGGACTGAACATTTCTTCTTTCCTAATTAGATGAAAATTTTCTGTTTCCTTATTAGATAAAAATTCTCTGTCTCATCTGCTAAAATAAAATGAGTGGTCTCTTGACAGTGAAGTTTGTTTTATTTGACATATGAAGAATACGTATTTTACCTACAAGCAATCAATCATGTTGAGACCTAGTTTGCATTACATAATGATGAACTTACTTGTGGTTTGTGGAGGAGTTTTAAAGACAGATTTCTATATGGGAGACTGAGGCAGAATGATTACTACAAGTTTGAGGCCAGCCTAGGTTTTTGAGTTCCAAGTCAGACTGGGCTACAAAGAAAGATCTTGTCTCAAAATATATATGTAATTCAAAGCATAAAGTTCACCCATTTAAAGTACGCAATTTAGTGAGTCTTAGTATTCTTACAGAGCTTTGCATGAGTATCCTTTTACTATTGTTATTTAAAAAACTCACTACGCTGTAATTTCTCCATGACTAGGCCCTATTATACTTATATCCTTATTTATATACCTTATTTATAAGGTAATGAAGAAGAGCATAAATCAGCCAGTTTGAATTAATGTCAGCTGTCTGGGGGCCTTGGAAGGGAGTTAATATTTACCCCTCTGGACTTTGGTTTTATTATCTATCAAATAGGAATTATCAAGGAATCTAAGCAATAATTATCGTGGAATCATCGAAATGGATTAGAACAGTGGTTCTCAACCTTCCTAATGCTGTGACCCTTTAGTACATACAGTTCTTCATGTTGTGGTGACCCCCAATCATAAAATTATTTTCATTGCTACTTCATAACTGTAATCTTGCTACTGTTAAGCATTGTAATGTAAATATCAATTGTAATGTAAATGATATACAACCCCCTATGAAAGTGCCGTTCAACCCCTAAAGGCATCACGACCCACAAGTTTAACCATTGGGTTAAACCATGTAAAGTGTTTAGAAACTGTATTTGCCACATGGCAAGTGCTGTATGAATGTGTTGTGTGACATTGTTACTAGGGAGACACAAGAAGACGTCTGCTTAGTTCAGATAGGGAAATAATTACAAACCAAAGTATAGATACCGCCCGAGTCGTTTGGTAATTCAAAAAGCTTTACTGGCTTTCCTTACAGAAATATAGGTAAAGGGTTAACTGTAGGGGTAGAAATGACTAAAAGATAGCCGTGTCACCAGAAGCCCAGCCATTCATTCACACTACACAATGAGTAGGTAGCTCAACAGGTTGAAGAGTATTTTTTTTTCCTCGGGTGGCTAGGTTGGTCTGAGCCTCTTCTAGGCAGCTCAAATGGTCTCTTCTTCCAGGCAGCTTAGCTCGTCTGTGAGTGTCTCTCAATGGTCCTATAGCGTGCACACATGCTCATGCACATGCACAGGTCCACAGGACAACTTGTGTCTCTCCTGCCCTGTGGTTTCCAGGTGTCAGACTCAGGTCATCAGCCTTAGCCTACTCCCTGGGTCGTCTAACTGATCACTCAACAACACTTTATTTCAGCATCTTACTGTGATTTTTTTCATATTGTCTTACATAGCTATAGTTTATTCCATTGCTGTAAAATATTCCATTATGCCATTTATATATGTATCCTTCTTTTGTTAGACATGCAATGATTTCTGTTCCAGGTTTTTGTTTTGTTTTCTATTATCAGCAGTGAAACTGTGACAATAACCTTACTCTCTAGAGTGGACCGGGGAGATTAACGGTGGGGAATACTCAGCGGAATTACTGGATTAAGGAGTATATTGAGCCAAGTGTGGGGGCACTTGACTAATCTCAGCACCTAGGAAGGACAAGCAGGCCTTCATGAATTCAAGTCCAGCCTGGTCTACATATTAGTTCCAAGGTAGTCAGGGCTACATAATGAAACCCTGGGCCACGGCAAACAGAGACAAACAGAGAATATTGAATGTTCAATTACACAATACAATGTCAAATTGATTTTTAAAAAATGATCTTCATCTTATAATGTACCATTTATCTTAATCCACACCACTGATGTTTTAAAATGTTAATTTTTTGCTTTATGTGAATGGGTATGTTATCTGCATGTATGCCTGCGCAGCACATGCATGCAGTGCCCATGGAGTCCAGAACAAGGCATTAGATCCTCTGGAACTGGAATTGCAGTCAGTTGTGGGCTGCCATATGGGTGCTAGGAACTGAACACAGGTCCTCTGGAAGAAGAATCAGTACTTTTAATGATGGAGCTGTCCCTCCAGCCTCTATATCTTTTTTTAACCAAACAAATGAGTATAAAATTATTCCTCTTTGTGGTTTTGATATTTTATTTCCCTGACTACTACTAGATATGCTGTCTGTTGTCACATATCTCTATTAAATTTTCATCTGTATATATTTCTTCATCCACAAAATATGTATTTCATATCTTTTCCTCATCTGTTAAATGATATTTTATATGTATTTAAATTTTCATATAGTCTTGTTTCTAATTCTTTGCAGAGTACATGTGTAGCAATTTTTTTCTTTCTTTCTTTTTATCTTTTATTTTTCTTTCTTTTCTTTCATTTTTTGTGATTTTTTCAAGATAGGGTTTCTTTGTGTAGCCCTGCCTGTTCTGGAACTTGCTCTGTAGATCAAGCTGACCCTGAACTCACAGAGATTCTCCAGCATCTGTCTCCTGAGTGCTGCGATTAAAGGCGTGCGCCACCACCACCCAGTGCAATGTTTTTCTATTTATGACTCATCTTTTTTTTTTTTTTTTTTTTTTTTTTGGTTTTTCGAGACAGGGTTTCTCTGTGGTTTTGGAGCCTGTCCTGGAACTAGCTCTGTAGACCAGGCTGGTCTCGAACTCACAGAGATCCGCCTGCCTCTGCCTCCCAAGTGCTGGGATTAAAGGCATGCGCCACCACCGCCCGGCCGTTATGACTCATCTTTTAGTTTACTTTAAGCTTATATTTAATAAATTAATTTATGATTGAATGTATCAACCTTTCATAATTAGTACTTTTTATATCCTATTTTAAGAACCCTCATCACTTCCCCAGTTCTGTCACTGGTATTTGCTTAAGTTCTGTCCTTATAAATTTTATAATCAATTCATGAAACCATATAAACAGCTCTCTATAACTGAGGATTCATTAAATTTGTGAATCATTTCAGAAAAATATGACACATTTTAAAAACTATCTTAATTTCAACACACAGGACTATCTTTTCATTTAATTAGGTTTTGTTTCATTTCCTTCATTAGTTTTTTTATTTTATGAATACTCTTGAGTGTCTTTTTCATCAATGTTAATATTAAAGTTAAAATTCATTGACTTTCTGGAAAAGGAATACAAAACTATAAAAAGCTTAGGCTACAGCTAGGAGAGCCTTGTATATTTAATATTGCTTGTAATTTATCACAGGAGTTACTTACCCAAAATGATAGTCATGTTGAGCTTAGAGTATCTGGGAAGTGTAGCAAGTGGTCCAGATGCATATATTATATTATTAGTCTGCTGGAGACCCAAAGAAATTTACTTGTTTTTTTGTACTTTGAAGAACAAATGGCAAAACAATTGAAATCAGTCATGAAGTGTGTTAGTCCTGACATCAGAACAAGGAAAAGGAACAGCTCTGAAGATAAAAGAAGGTGGTGGATTTAGTTTATTTTTCCATTTAGACGAATTGTTTGGGAGAACCGTTTTTGTGGTTGTTTTGCAGGAACAGAACTGAACTATGATGGTGGTTACTGTTGTCTGCGGTGTTCCCCCTTGATGTCTTCTGTCATGGTTTGTGCATCACTAATGATGTGACTTCTTTACAGCCAGGCCATCTAATGTCAGTGACTTGAAATTCAGCCCCCAGCTAAACCTCACTGTTTATGTTATTTAGTGAGTAGATCCTTAGTTTTTTTTAATATAGGAAATCATATCATCTATATGTAATATTTCTTCTTTTCTAGGCAAGCACTTTGCCACTGAGCCACATCCCAGTTCTTTTTATCTGAGCATTGTTTTTCTGAATTACTGTGCCTATTTATGATAATGAGAACTAGAGAGATGGCTGTTCAGTGAGAAAAGGGCTTGCCTTGCAAGCCTGACAACCTGAGTTCAGACCTTACATGAAAGCCTGTATACAAGAGCATCTGTAAGCCCAGTGTTCAGATGAGGAGATGGGAGAAAGAGCCATGAGACTGAGAAGCTGTCAGGCTAGCTCACTGGCTACATGTCAGTAAATGGTAAGAACAAGAGAAACCCTGTTTCTAATAACCTAGGTGAGGGCAGACACCTGAGGTTGTCCTCTGGCCTTCATATAGGTTCACAAGAACACTCACATATGCACACAAAATTATTTTAAATGTCAGCAATCATTCAGAGATCTGCCCACTTCTGCCTTCCAAGGGCTGAAATTAAAGGCGTGTGCCACAACCGCTTGCCAGGTATATTTTTTAAGAATGGTATTTTAAACTCTATTAGAGTTGCTGGTGCCTGGATAACATGGTGGGGTTCTCATTTCAAAATGAGATTCTAACAACCATGAGGGAATATTTTGTGTTGATTATAGGCAATTTGGAAATGTAAACCAGCTTTCCCCGTAGTGGAAGATAACAGAGTAAGAGGGGATAGAAAGAAAGGAATCAGCGTGGCTCTGAGATGGCTTAGAGGTTAAGAGCACTGGATGCTCTTCTAGAGGACCCTGGTTCAATTCCCGGCACCCACATGGCAGCTCACAAATGTAACTCCAGTTCCAGGGGCTCCAACACCCCACACAGACATACATGCAAAAACAACACCAATGTACGTAAAAAATAAAAATGAATCCTTTTAAAAATAGAACTGTAAATTCAATGCCTGGCAAATGGAGATTCCAGAATATTCAATTACTGGACAAAACGCTAAAGTCACACACGGTGAAGACTTGATGCACTGCTTCCTGGTGGGTGCTAGGGAACATCCTCCTGCTGCCCCTGTGTCTTCCCAGGAATCTATCCTGACAGCATAACTTACATAGTCTTGTTATCTATCACTCATAGCTCAAATTCCACCCACCTGTAAAAGTCGGTGTGGTTATAAAGTTGATAAAATATAGTCATGTTTCTTACCAGCTGTATTTCAATTAGACAGATTGTTTCCTGGTATCAAAAGTTGTAAGCCAGATTTTTTTCCTGGTATCAAAAATCTGATGAACTAAACATGTGAGCTACACTTAGCCAGAGTGCAGACTTACCTTTCACCTGCAAATTACGTAGTAGGAAAGAAATGCAGATTTCTGAAAGTGCCTGTGCTCACATGCGCTGCATGAGTGCCAATAATATTTCTATGACATGTTAAAACTGAGCTACTTCAGCCAACTAGTTATTAATATGTTCTATGAATCTACTCCAGTGAAAATACAGGGAAAAAGGAATTTGCTTGGATAGGGCCAAAGCCCAGGTCTATTTAAGATCAGTGGGAATTTAACCCTTTGTTGTTTATCTTTTTTAGACAACTTCTAGCTTCTTACTCTAGGCTGGTCCCTAATTTGTAATCATCCTACTACCATTTCTCTAGTACTGAGATTGTAGGCATGTACCACCACACCTGGTTCTAAAATACACAAATTTAAACAAGGTCAATGTAAATGTTTAGTGAAAGAAAATGTCAACACAAACCAGGTAGCCAGAAGACTTAGGTATATTTGTTCTAACAGTTCTGTCTATGCAGAATGCACCAAGTAGAATTATGAGTAAATAAGTCATGTTTTTATTTGTTTGTTTTTTTGTTTTGCTTTTTTCCCCCTGAGACAGGGTTTCTCTGTAGTTTTTGGTGCCTGTCCTGGAACTAGTTCTTGTAAACCAGGCTGGCCTCGAACTCACGGAGATCCGCCTGCTTCTGCCTCCTGAGTGCTGGGATTAAAGGCGTGCGCCACCACCGCCCTGCTATAAGTCATGTTTTATTGAAGGTGCTAGCCCTAAATTCTTTTCCCTGTGTAACCCCGGCACTGAAGCTTCTGTGAGAGTGTGTGCACAGTAATGGGAGCAATTGTTAGTGATGAATCGTGAGATGTGTTAGAAGATCTCAGAGGCTTGTGAACAGGATGAACAAATAGTAACTGGGGACCTAATCATTACTGTAATTGCCTGTAGAGTTGACTCTTGTTCCAGTTGTCTTCAGATACGCAGAATGAATTCTTTCATATAGTTGAAGTTGATGGTACCTCCCAGCTTTGAAATTCCCAGGCCTAGGAAATGAACTTGCAGTCGCGTGGGTAAAGACTGGACCCCAGAGAGCATGGCTAAAGATGGTCTAACGTCAGGCTAAAAAGTCCTGAAGCTTTAGATCGAAATGGCAGGTACTCTAGGGTCTGGGGCAAGTGTTTCTGCACAGTGATTTGTTTAAATGAACTGAGAGGGGAACAGATCATCTCCTTTCCTCCAGTCTTTCAGGAACAGAGAGAGATTTCTGGTGAAGTAGGTGTGTATCTGTGAATTAGCACAAAGTTACTAGTTCTGTGTGGGCTTGGCTGCTTTTTCAACAAAGGACTTTATCTAGATACATGAGTGAGTTCTTTTTAGCATCTCTCCTAGTACAGTCCCTTTTTATTCAATGAACCACTTCTAGAACCTTCCAAACAGCTCCCTTGGCCCTAAGGCCCTCTACTAATCGGTTCTTGATGCAGCAGTTTGAATGATATTTCTGAAACACAAATCTACTGACTTCCATAGATTTTGAGATAAAAACATGAATTTTCAATATAAGGCCATTTCCCATAAGCCCCTGTGCCTCTGTAACCACTCTAGCCTCATGGTGCTCTCCATCCACCCCACTGGCCTCCTTCCTGTCTCGCATAATTTTCCCATTTCAGGTCCTGTGTTCCCACCTTCCCCATACAGTGGACTCCTACTCATACTTCAGGTATCAGCTCCAGGTCACCTCCCCAGAGAAGCCTTCCCTGGTCAGACTGAAGCCACTAATATAGGCTCTTCTTTGGCCGTGTGTCTCTCCTTCACTGCGTCTGTCACAATATGTTTGCTGTGATTATTTGCCTGCGTAGTGCATTTAATTCCCGTCTGTCTATCTCCTGCAAGGTTTCATGAGAACAGGCCTACACATTCAGTTAGTTGCCACAGTATCCACAGCTGAGTAAATGGATACACACACACACACACACACAGGCACACACGCACACACACGCTATCCTACAAGATAAACCCAAGAAAAAGCTAAATGACTTTAGAAAACATTTTAGATCATTTCCACCCAAATCTCTACCTGACCCCTCATGCAGTTTTACATATAAGATCCAGGAAGTTCTGCAGTTAAGAAAACTCATTTGACTACAGGGTGTAAACCAGGGTTCCCTAGGATGTGTGCTGGACAATAGTTCTAGCTCCAGGAGATAACCTGGGTGCCTATATTCATGTTGTATCTGGAAGCAGCAAGTAGTGGCAAGAGTCTAAATGACTTCTAAAAGGAGTTCCAAGTTCAGCTGTCCTGGGAATCCAGACAACTAGCTATAGGACTAAGATTCTTAAAGCAAGCTTTATAAAGCACTGACTGAAGAGTGGGCAGCACACTGTGCCGCTCACTGAATACTTGCTCAGTGAATGAGAAAGAGAAGGGAGCAAAGATGGCAGCCCCTTAGCTAATGGTCCCAGTCTTTTCATAAGAAGAAAATCATACAGTTAAGCCTGTCATTAAGGTGTGGATAAGAGAACTTTTTAAGACCTCTAAACTTTAGTAATTAGTGTGTGGACATTTTAACTAAGTAATAAAGATTGTGGCATAACACCCCCAACACACACACAGGGTTCAAAGGCATTTACCTAGTAACTAGATTTTATTACATTTTTAAAAGCGTGTGTGTGTGTGTGTGTGTGTGTGTGTGTGTGTGTGAAGGGTAGGTGAGGGAACAACTTGCAGGATTCTGTTCTCTCCTACTTCGTGGGTCCTGGAGATGAAATTCAGGTTTTCAGGCATGGCAGCAAGCCATCGTGCCTTCCTCCCACAGTGCCCACCCAATAACTAGATTTGAAGAATTAGGAGTGGAGAGATGACTCAATAGCTAAGAGCACTTGATGGACCCAGATTTGGTCTGGAACACCCACAGGTTCTCTTACAACTGTTCGTAACTTTGTTTCCAGGGATCCAATGCCCTCTTCTGACCTCTGTGGGCAGCAAGTATACACATGATGCCATAAAATGAAATACACATAAAATAAAATAAATCTAAAACAATGAAAAACTTTAAGAGTTGCCATGAACACTTCAAGAGTAAGTGAAGCATGTTTAATAATACTTAGGGTCAGAAATTAGGGTCTAATCTGAAGACCCGAAAAGCAAAGCAGCCAATCACTGGCTCTTACCTCGACCTCGGTCCGAAATGGCGATCCTGCCTCCAGGAATCTCAGAATGAGACTGTGTATTGAGAGCTGTTTCCTCCCATTTTATAATCCTCTCTAGTGCTGGGATTAAAGGTGTGCACCACCGTGATTAAAGGCATGCACCGCCCGGTTTCTATGGCAACTAGTGTGACTACTGGGATTAAAGGTGTGTGTTACCACTAATACAATTGAAATGCCACTACGAGTAAGTAAATGCTGACCTTGGTTTTGTGATCAACATTGACAGTGGCCATTTATTCTAGATTTTAACATTAACTTCCTTTTTAAAAAGATTTATTTATTTTAGAAGAGAGTGGCAGGTCCCTTGTAACTGGAGTTAGAGATGGTCATGATCACCATGTAGATGCTAGGAAAGAAATCCAGGTCCTCTGCAAGAGCAGCAGCGCTCTTAATGGCTAAACCGTCTCTCCAGGCTCCCATTAACTTTCTTTTTTTACAGGTCCAATGTTTTTCTCCCCCTGCCCCAGTGTTCTCTTTCTTTGATCTTTGGTATCTTTTTGACAGGACTCAACAACCCCTCCTTCTTGCTTCTCTCTGTCCTTGTTTCTTGACCTACACTTTCAATTTCATTTCACTTCAACCAGTATTTATTGGCCACCTCTGATGTCCCAGACACCAGGCTATCATCATTCGTGTATTAACTCATTCATCAACATTAATTGAGTTCCTACTGGCTCGTGGGCAGTGTGCCAGAGGCCGGGATAAAGAGATAAACAAGCTGTGGTCTCTTGGCACAAGATGCTGCCCCTCTTGGTGAGGGAGCCTGCTAACTGTAGCATGGTGTGGTGAGGTGATGAGAGGGTAGAACTCAAAGCCTGGGGCCCTCTGAAAAGGAAGCAATTACTTCCCACAGGGGACACAATTCTAAGCATTATGCCTGGCATGGGCCAAACTTTGAATAAATATTTATTACAGGAACATAAATCCTTCTAGGCAAAGAGAGTAGCACAAACACAGTCATAAGGGAGACTTTGCTGTGCCTACTTAGTGACTTCCAACCCAAGGGGCGGTGTCTTAGGAGTGGAAAGGGATGGTCATGAAGATAATGTTTATCAGAAAATTTTATTATTCTGTTGCACCACTTGAAAGTTCTGTGCAAATATGTATTTAAAGCTATATTACAAACAACATTGATAATAAATCCAATGTAATACATGTGTAAGTTAATGATAATATAATTATTATTTTCATAATACAAGATACAGAAACTAAGACTCAACTAGGAAAGCTGTCAGATAAATATACACACTACAGAGTCTTCACCAAAGCTGTTTGTCCTCCTAAGGCTCTTGGTGAGATTTTATATTTAACACAACTGGGAATGAATTGCTGGGTTGTAAAGGAATGGATTTTGTAAGCTAAAGTTTGCCACCCATGCTAGAATCAAAATCACTTGGGACCTTGTTTTAAAAAAGAAATTCCCGAGCCCTAGCTCCTATAGTCATGGGGCTCAGAGAAATTAGAACAAATAAGGAAGCGCCATGTGAAGTGGGGGTGAAATGACGCCCCCATCAAAGCCTGAGGCAGGTGGGGAGAGTTGTCCCCGCCCCTCATCAGCTGCAGCACTTGGGAGAGTGGCCCCTATCCCCCCTTCAGAGCAGGCCTTCAAGGTGTAGGTTTGAGAGAAGTGACCCTGAGGACATGAAAGCAGAACTGGCCCCACCCCTTCCTGAACTCGCCCTGGTGATAAAGATGGGAGAGCTGGCGGGCTGACCAACCCTGCAACTACTCCTAACACAATCAGGGTTATGTGTTGGTCCACCCCAACATCTGCCCCATCTGTGATCTCCTGGAGCACAGAAAGGGACTGGTCCTGTAGACCCAAAGCTGCAGGATCTCCACAACACAGGGTAACAGCGGTATAACCAAGATGAGTCGCAGTGAGGGTTCAGCACCGACCATGTAGTAGAAACCAGAGGCCAGGAACCAGACCAGTGACACTTGCAGGGAAAGATATATGGGTAAAAGGTTTACTGCGTCACTCACTGTGTCACGCTACAGCTTCCCTGACGAGATTGGTTTCTTCCTTCTCTCTCTTTTTTCTTTTTCTTTTTCCTCTTAAATTTTATTTTATTTTTGGGAGGAAGTTGCAAGGGCAGAGAGCAGATATGAAGAGATGGGGAAGTGAATGCTATTGAGATGCATGATGTGAAAGAAACAAAGAATAAATAAAAAGAAAGTGAAAAAATAAAAAAAAAAATAAGAGAAGGTCTTAACTTGACAGCCATGAGATTTATTATGCAATCTCGAGGAATAAGATTTTAGGTAAGGAGTAAGACAGGTAACCAAGAAAGCACAGCTGCATCTTGGTAGTTGTCTCCTGATGGTCAGAATACCATTTTGTAGTTAAGTGTCCTTGAGGCTTCTGATAAAGTTTCCCACTACATCAAAAATGAAGGTACAATGACATTTTTACACACATGTGCACTAACAAAGGGTCTGTATTTTCAAAAACTTCGGTTTTAGTACTTGTTGTTTGTTTTGATCCCCCTCCCTTTGTAGGCTTCTCTAGAGGATCATGGGGGAAAATATCCTACAAGGGAGACCCTGTCCATCATGATTTAGAAGGGGAAAGGGTCACCTTGCTCCATGAATATGCCACCCACTTCATAAATATTCATAAAAATGTTGATACCTACAGCAAAAGCCTACTACTCTTTGAAATATTTGCTTTATTTTCATTTATTAAATTAACTTCTGCTTAAAAAAGAAATGTCATGGGCTGGAGAGATGGCTCAGTGGTTAAGAGCATTGCCTGCTCTTCCAAAGGTCCTGAGTTCAATTCCCAGCAACCACATGGTGGCTCACAACCATCTGTAATGAGGTCTAGTGCCCTCTTCTGGCCTGCAAACATACACACAGACAGAATATTGTATGCATAACAGATAAATAAATATTTAAAAAAAAAGAAATGTCATGTATATGTATGTGATTTATTATGCATATGACATACATAGAGTTTATATAACATATATGTTATATATAATACATATGTGTTATTTATTACAAGGAATTTGTTCAGGAAAAGTTGATGAATCATGCTTGTAATCTCATTTACACAGAAGGGTGAGGCAAGAGGGTCATGAGTTCAGCCTGGGCTACATAGCCAAATTCCATCTCAGGAAAAAAAAAAACCTGGATGGCACAGTTATGGTAGTTCAGAGGTCCGAAGATCTACGGTCAGCAAGCTTGAGGCACAAGAAGCCAAGGGTGTTAGTGTTACACTAAATGCTGTCAGATTTAAGACCCAACAAAAATCAAGCGTTTGGCTTGAGTCTGAAGGCAGGGAAAAGCTCATGTCTATCTGAAGCACTGAAGCAAGCATACCCTCTTAGCCTTTTTATTCTACTCAAGTCTGCTGTCGATTAGACCCCTCCCTACCCATACACATACTGTGCTGCTTTACTCAGTACTTAGTTCAAATACTAATGTCACCTTTCAAACAGTCAAATTAATATTTGAACTTTTTAGAAAAGAAAAGTTCTAATATTACTGTCATCTTTTAAAAAATATACCCAGAATATCATTTGACCAATGATTGGATATCCTGTGGCCCAGTAAATTTGACACATAAAATTAAGCGTCCACAGTACAACACATACTGAAATTTGAGGCCCTCTGCAGGCCGCCTGGAAACACAGACTTTCAAGAAGGGAACGATGCAACCACAGTTGCTGAGAACTGCAGAAGCACACCCCCTGGCTGCTAAGTGGGAGGTAGGAGACAATGGGGGAGGGTAAACAGGGGGAGGGTAGAGCAAATGGGAGGGGGAGGTCATTGTGCAGGCACAGTGATGAGATCCCACTCTTTCTCTGCTGATGACTCTGCTCCTCTTGCCAGTGCTTCACAAAGAGTTTCCGTTTCTGCAGACCAGGAGTTTGGGAAGAGCACTGTTAGGTCCTTCACACTTGAGTTCTTCCATGTCACTGAGGACAGATGCTGGTTGGGGTTTTCATTATCTCCGCTGGGTAGAATATCCAAGATGGTCCTCTCATGGTTGTCAGCTGGGAGCAGCTGTCATCTCCTGTACAGGGCCTCTTTAGCACAGTCATTTGAGGATACTGTGACTTCTTACTTGGCTTCTGGCTTCATTCCAAGGGCACTAGGCAGGAGTTGCCCAGCTTTTCTGGCCTAGATTCAGAAATCACACAATGTCTCCTGTATGCAGTCTCTGGGAGGAAGCAGTCATAGCCCTGTGAGATCCAGCAGGGTAGGAATGAGACTCCACTTCTTGATGGGAGACAGCCAAGGGATGGTAGAGGTTTGCACAGATTATAACACATTAGTGATTAACTCTGAGACACCAATAATGCTTTGGCACTGCATTATGGGAAGAAAGAAAATTCCTTCCCCTTGGAATCATTTTAACCAAGAGTGAGTCCAGATCTGAATTCTCTACTTCATATTCCCTGTATCTTCCATCCTCTGTCTTCCTGTTGTATGAGTCTGAATCTGTGCCTGCCTGAAGGTTCTGTCTGTCCCTGTGTGTCTGTCTGTGTCTGCCCCTAACAAAGGATTTACTTAACATCATAGAAAGCATCACATGGGATAGGAAAGGAGTATTTTACAGAAATCTTTAACAGAGTTTTACAAGGGATTAAGTCACTGGCTCCAAAGATCTCAACTAACCAGATAACAAACATTATTGTTTACCAACCTATACCCATAAATGGTTTCTTCCAACTTTTATGTTAGATTTGGGTATGTTTTCTACCTTTATTTTATGTTAGATTTGGGCATGTTAGAATTAGAAAGTTACTTTCAACGTCTGTCTTTGCTGTGTTTAGTAAATGATACACATACATTGTCTGGGTCAGGGGAATGGACGAGTACATAACTTAAGATCACAGCTACGCATTAGCTCAGGTTGTAAAAGTTGTTCACATGGGGAATCCAAAGCAAGGAAAGTTGATTTTAACGGTGTTCTCTCATAGGCAGGTTAAAGAGTTTGAGTACACAGTAGGCTAGCAGTCTTAAGTGTTACTGTGACCTCAAGATGTATTATTAAATCTTGCTATGTGATCCAGCAAAAGTTCCAGTCTGTTGGAATGTAAGAGATATTTTCGGAATATTGCATCACCACAGACATTTTTGGCCTATCTTTGGGAAACACAATATGACACAGCTCCCAATTGGCCTATTCCCATCTGACCTCTTATCTCCTTTTCAGTTTTTATATATATACAACTGTCTACAAGGTGTCTCCCTTGGATGTCTTCTCAACTCAAATTCAATTCCAAAATACAATTTATCATAGCAACTCATTCCCGGTACTCTTATTATTTGGAAATGTGATCACTTGACAAAATAGACAAGAAAAACCTTTTTAATCATTGAGTTTCCCTTTCCAAAAATGATACATGAACTTTTCGTTTTTTTATTCTTCTATGGGCTCGTGGCCTCACTTCAACTGCGGCCATCACCCAGTCAGCCCCAAATCCTGCGTTTCACTTTCTTACCTCTGGACCATTCACCATGGAAGTCCATTCTTCTAACTTTCCACTACTGGATCTCTTGGGAAGTGAGCTCTGAAACCGAGTTTCGAGTGCAGTTTCTGAGGGAGTAACTTTGAGATGGACAGCTGTAGAAAAAAAAAAAAAAAAAAAGAACTAGAATCAGGAAGAGATGGTGAAGTTGCAATATAGGCCCAACCACGAACTCAGCCTGTCCCTTGGGGGCTCTGAGGGTAGAACACACAGCCCTTCAGAGGTGTCCCAGAATGAGAAGACCAAGATGGTTGAGTCTTTGTGCTTTGTCAACCTTGAGCTTGGATGAACACTGTGGAAAAGAGCATGAGCTTGTTGGGTACTGTAGTTCTGTGCAGTGGGGGAGGTCTTCTGTGGAGGATGATGGCTAACTCTCCACTCTCAGGAGCCAGAGCCAGAAGTCTTCCCTTCAACCAGTCTTCAGCAAACGCCATTCAGTGTCTCTGATTTGACCTCCTCTCTGATTTTATCATTATTATTCCTAGCGGTAGTAGTAGTTGGGTATGTGTGCTTGTATCCATGAATGATGTATGTGAGCATAAGCACCACAGCACCTAGTGGGGTCAGAAGACAGCTTTTAGGATCAGTTCTTGCCTTCCATGATCAGTTCCAGCGATCACATCCAGGTGCCTTGTGTAGCAAACACTTTTACCTGCTGCCTCTCACCAGCCCAACCTTACCCTACCCTTGGATTGTTTTTAATGGATATTATCTTGCTTTCCTCCCATCTCCAGCTAGGTTATGAGCTGTTTCCACATGATAGTCAGCCCAGGAGGATGAACACACATATTCATAAGTGAGGGCTTAGGATATTTGCTGGATCAAGATAGGGAGTGGGGCTTGGAAGGGATGGCCGTCATGTTTGAACTGTGCCTGAGGCCTGACTCCACCGTTTCTTCCCCAGCACCCAGCCAGGATCCCTTGTGGTCTAACAGGTTGCTGTGAGTGTTTAACTAATTAGTGGCTATAAAGTGTTGCCCAAATGCCAGGTATAATTATGGTGAGTAATTCTTTTGGCCCAGAAGGGAAGCATTCCAGCCATTATGGAGTGAGGGAATGATAAAAGATAGTGTGTTCTCTTGGGCCTGTGGGAGCAGGACCTGTTTTCCTGCCCTCTCAGGGTCAGGCCCTGAATGCAGGCCTTATCCACAGGGCACTCCAGGCTGTATTTGCCACATGCTTATCCTATTCTTTAGAGATCTGTTGTGGTTTGGGAGAGAGGAAAGGGATTCTTGAGCACACTGCTTGGAACTGCCACAGATTGACATTCCTGGGGACCTGTCCTCTTTGGGGTCCCAAGGGATAGCTCTTGCCACTCCACAGTGTCTGATATTTAATAATAGCTTCCACCATCATAATAACACATTAGAAATAAAGCACTCTGGAGCTCCCTAAATGGAAATTTTTACGTGGTTTTTATATTTAGAGTTCTGTTTCTCCCTCTGGGCAAATTTTATAAATAACCATTGGGAATGCTGAACAGAATTCAATTTCCATATTGATTCCATTTCTCTTTCCATGTAAGAAACACCAAGAAATTTTATATCTGTGACCTTTCTCCCTGAAGGCTTAGAATTAGATAATGTAAATAGGGAAGGAATGTGAATGTAAATATATAGGAAAGAAAGTTGAGGAGATCATGTAAACAATGTTTTGTTTAGAAAAACTGAGCACACACACACACACACACATATATATATTTCAATACAAGATGCCTAGGGCCTCACACATCCTTGCTAAGTACTCCACTACCCAACTACACAGCCACCTTCCCTTCCTCCATATCATATCTGGAGATAAATCCAGATTCATCTCAATATCATTACTTATCTCGGTAAAAGGTGTAAGCTATAGTATCCAACCTCAGCTGAACACTTACTGTGAGTCTAGCATAGTTTTAAGCTTGTATATGTTATCTCAATCACATCTTACTTTAGCCCTGTAGCTTTTATTGCTAACCCATTCTATAGAGTAAACACAGGGATTAAGTACTTTATCCCCAAGTATCAGTCTGGGTCCAGAGTCAGGATTCCCAATGGCTCTTTGCTATAAGCTAAAGCACACTAGAGCTTGTAGGGCATCTTACTTCTCTAAAGGAAAGCCAGACAGGATAAGGTCCTCAGTGAGGATACCCTTTGTGTCAGTTAACTGAAACCCGAGAGAGCATTTTTACCCTCGTTAGCAGGTACTCCAAAGCTTCTTGGCAAAAATTTTCTGGTCCTCTGAGGCCTCTTGGGAAATGCCTGCTTGATTGGCTGCCTGGTTGCATTATATGCTCCTGAAAAGTCCTTCTGATTCAGATAAACTGACTTTACACAAAGGTCAGTGAAGCACAATTAATAAAAACTCAGGGTCAGAAATTGGGGTTCTACCTGAAAAGCAAAGCAGCCAGCCACTGGCTCTTCCTTCGACCTCAGTCTGAAATAGCGATCCTGCCTCCAGGAATCTCAGAATGAGATTGTGTCTAAAAGCTCTCTCCCCCATTTTATATTCCTCTGTAGACTGGGACTAAAGGTGTGCACCACTGGTATTAAAGGCATGCACCACCCGATTTCTATGGCAACTAGTGTGGCTACTGGGATTAAAGATGTGTGTTTCTATAAGCTTGTCAGTAAGGCTGACCAGTGGGACTGTTTTACTCTTGGATCTTCAGGCAGGCTTTATTTAATACAATACAATTGAAATGCCACTACAGGCCAGGTCCCACAGTAAGTCATTCAGACCCTGCAGCTGTTAGTTCCTCTCTCCTCCACCTCACCCTAATCCCGTCTTCGTCTGGATATTAGGGTTCTTCCCATATGCCTCCACAGGATGGCCACCACCTTACTTAACTTTCCAAAGTGTGTCACTGTTATCTCAAAAGACTAAAGATTGCATAATATTTACTTCCCTGGGTATAGCAATGCTAACTCAAGTCACAGTAAAAAGCCAGACACTGTGGTGCCTGTCTGTCATCCTTAGGGCATGAGGACAGGAAGATCAGGAGTTCGTGTCCAGTCTAGGCTAAACAAACAAACAAAAAACAAACAACAACAACAACAAACTCTGTCTCAATCAACATCACTACCAAAAATGAAGTGAGGTTGGTACCTTCCTTTTACAGACGAAACTGAGGGAGAAGAGAGGTTGAGGAAATGTGTCCAGGGTCACTCAGGAGAGGCAGGATTTGAACCAGTCTCTGGACTACCCCTTGATAATCATACTAGATTGCTTTTCTTACTCCCCGAGGAAACTCTCCTTTAGATCCCTCACAGTGCCAAATGAAGGGCTAATGGAGAGATCTACAAAGACGTGGTGTACCAGCTCAGGCAAGCGTGGTACAGCTCGAGTCAGCTCTGCAATTGAGATGCATAGGGTTTCACGCTGGAAGGAGTTTCTGTGTATGTGTGTGTGCACACACGCATGTGTGTTATGTAATATACATATATATCCATGTGGGTATGGGCACTTGTGTGCACTTGTGGAAGCCAGAAGTCAATATGAGTTGTCCAGCTTATTTTTCGAAACAGGATGTCTGTCCTAGTTAGTTTTGGTTATCAACTAACCACAATCCAGGGTCATCTGAGAAGGAAAGCCTTGACTGAGGCATTCCTTAGGTCAGCTTGGCTTGTGGTTATGCCTAAGAAGATCGTCTTGGTTGTGAATGGATGCAGGAGGGCCCAGCCCACTGTGGACAGCACCATTTCCTGGGAAGGCGGTCTTAAACTGTGTGAGATGCCCAACTAAGCATGAACCTGTTAGCTGGTAAACTAGCAAACATCATCCTCTAATGGTTCCTGCTGTACTTCCTCAGATGTCATGCTACAAAAACCAGGTTTCTGCCTTGACTTCCCTCAATGGTGGACTATTGACCCTAGTGTAAGCCAAATAAACCCTTCTCTCCTTAAGTTTCCTAAGATCAGAGTGACTTATCATAACAATTGATGGGAAACAAGCTGGGGCTCCTTGATCCCTCTAGGCTGGCTGACTAATGATTCCAGGGATCCACCAAACATCTGCTCTCCCCACGCCCACACTCCCACTACCCTTACAGACACGCTTCTCTGAGTGACTGACTTTTACCTGGGCTCTGGAGCTCCAGACTCGGCTTCTCACGTTTGCACCACAAGCGCTTTGCTGATCTCACCATCTCCCCAGCCCCTAAATGGTTTGATATACTAACCGTGGAAAGTTAAGTGGGAAGAAGAAGAATAGCCTATGCCTTGTGTGGTTGTTTTGAACAATAAGTTAAAGACCAGCACATAAATGCTTGATTCGTTTTCTCTCCATTATTTAGGCTTTGTGTCTCTTCTTTCACCTTCTCAAGGTGCAGAATTGGCATAGTTTTTGAAGTGAGCATCCAGGATTGGGGGATGGGAAGTTTTGGTGTGTACCTCACTGCCTTTCCCCTCCTGTGCAATCACAATAGAAGTATTTTCTTCTCTGTGGTCTCACTTTCCTCATCCCTACAATTATTATAAAATACTTTGACTCCCTATGAAAGAGCCCTGTACATTCTTAATTGAAAACACACTATATACGGAAATTAAAGGCTTTTCCTATTCTGTTACCAAGACTGGTCGTAGCCTTGGAAGGCCTTCAGACTTACAGAATCTATAAGGACACTATAAGGTCCTTTAATGAGTCCTCTAGACCTTTTGGTTTGCAAGATTTCTTTATCAAGACAAATCTCTCAAGAAGAGAGGCCCCAAATTGGGTGTTGCACATGTGTTTGGGGAAACGGAAGCATCAGAGAAATGACTGCAGAAGTCAAGGATCTAAAAGGCCGTCTGGAAGGTAGACAGTTAAACTTCTGAGAGATGACCTGGGCAAGAACAAGGACTTCCTGTAGATGTGCCTGCGACAGATTCAGTATCCAGTAAAAAACAAGTGTACTCTTTTGAAGACAGTACCAGAAAATTGAAGCAACTGCACTGAGAGGAAAAGAGGAAATGGAGAAGGAACTTCAGATCGTTTTAAGGAGCTGGTCAGAGGAACCAGTAAGGCAACAAGTGGTGGAGCAATTTGTTGGCTTGAGAAAGGCTTATTCTCTCTAGCAAGGCTCCAGGCCTGGAGGGAGGGAAGAGGAGGAGCTTGTGTGTGGGGAGGTAAAAATGAGGAAAGCAAACCGGGAGGTGGGCTAAGAACTGCCGCCTGGTTTGGCTGAATGTAACCAGTGTGTAAAGCTGTAGTCTCATCTCTGGCTGCTTCAGGCCCCAGAGCCTAGAGCGGCACCCAGTCCGCTTACTCAGTTAACTCAGCAAACATTTACAGGCCTGAGAGTGAATTCCCCGCAGTAGACCCACGTGGGACTGCCGGCCTTGGCGAGCCTCCTTGCCTAGAGACCAGCAGAGGGCAGAAGAGACACGCAGATGCCAAATGTTGCGCAGCCCACTGCCTAGCTTCCCCGAGGGGGAAACTGGGTCACTTGGTCCTGCCAAGCGCCAGCATTGCCGGGTTGGACAAATTGGGGTTCACCAGAGGAACAGTGAGACCTCCCACACCCTTTGCCAAGGCTACGGAAGCATTCTTGCTTCCGGGCTTGCAGAAGTCACCCCCATTTATAGAAGGAAGGGTGAGACAGACAACAGGACTTGATTTATTTGGTTTATTTTTCTTGAAACAGCTCGCTGGAGCACTTGTTTGGTTTTTAAGATAACTTCTCACTATGTGCTCCAAGCTGACCTGGAATTCATGGTCCTCCTGCCTCGAAACGCTGGGATTACAGGGGGACACCACCGCATATGGGATGGCTCAGGGTTGGGACAAGAAAGCTAGAGAATGCTTTCTTCCAGCAAACAATCAAGTAGCGGGTCACCGGGCAGGCCTCAGGCTGGGTTTTAGAGCACAGGGGAGGCCAGACTTTACAAAGCACTGATGGATGGAGCAGATTGCCTCAAGAGAGTTTACAGAAGCGTTCAGGGCTCTCTTTAGGCTGGGAGGAAGCTTCCATTTGGAGTTTGGGGGAGGGCTAAGTGGATGGATGTGAATAGGTGAGAGCCAGATCATATTTCTTAATGGTTAGGAAGCAGACTTGGAGTGGATTGGCTTCTTCTCTTAGTCTTGCCAACCAGATGCCACAGGACCTTGAGCCAGTCATTCTCAGGCCTCATTTGTCTCTTCTGTAAGCTGGTAGGGCCATTATAAAGATGAAGCGGAAGAAATGCCCATTGTGTCTGAGTGTGGCTGGGTCTCCTCCACTTCTGCCCTCCCTTCCTGGTGGGACATCAGGTACTGCACTCACATCTATGGCCGGTACCTCTGGGGCGGGACAGGAAGGAGGGATACCCACTAGGCTATTAGTCCATCGAGTGATGTCATCCTGCAGGAGAACTGGTAACGTGGAGCCAGTGGGCGCCTCTCCATCCAAGCACATAGCAACCTGCTACAAAGAGATTTGGGGGGGTTGGGGAGAATGTGTCTCCGGCCCCTAAGGCATAAGGTCTTTGAGGGTTGAGAAATTAGTAAGTTAGATTGGTCTGGAATGAGAGAGGACTTGGAGACGGAATGAGACTCTGGGCCTTCTTATGGACTCTGTGATAGTTAGAAGGGCCATCTGAATGCTACTCAAGGATTGGTTGATATGAGTGAGCCTGGAAGACGTTATGTTAAGGGAAACATGCCAGGCACAGAGAGACAAATACTGCGTGCTCTCATGTGAGGAAGCTAAAACGTTGATCTCCTTGAAGACGAGAGTAGAATGGTGGTTACCAGAGGCTGGGGGCGTGGGGAGGGGATAGGAAAGGGTTGGCTAATGGGTCATATTATGCAGGAGGAAAACGTTCTAATGTTCTATAATTATAGTAGTGAGGATATAATTTATAATAATTTATTGTATATTTCAAAATAGCTAAAAGGAAGGATTTTGAATGCTTCTAACATAAAGAAGTGATAAATGTTTGAGGCGACAGATATGCTAATTATGTTAATCCAATCGATAAACATTTTATTCTTGTATTACAAGTGTCACATTACACCTCATAAATATGTAGAGCTATTTTGAGGTTTTTTTTTTTTTTAAAAAAAAAAGAACCAACTTGTGAGTGTTTTCTCCATTAAGACCCGGCAGCAAGAACTGTGCTGCCCTTTCCACTTCAGCAGAGGGAAGTCAGGCATGGCTGCGTCTACATAAAAAGGCTAAGTGCAGTGCTCCATCCTTATTACTTGGTAATGAGGCAAGAATCCTGGAGAACTAATTGGAATTCTTAGCCTTACTGATTAAAACAATAAATGAAAGCAAGGCTCAGAGAACCACGTGGCCAGGGAACCACTATTCCCATCCTTTTCCATTGCCTTTAGGATCTTTCTCTGCGACCATTTGGACATTTGGCTGCATCTCTCCAAGGCTTAGGCGTCTCTGCCTTTGGGGCATGCTCTTCATGAAATCCTCACGTTGGACGCAGGTCAGTGCTTGTGTAACGCAACCTTAGAAGTAAGACAACAGGAACTCTTCCAGTCAGACCAGCTCTGGGTACACTGTGTACTCTAAGACCGAATGGTCCTGCATTGGGTGCGTGATGCTGGGTACATGATCTAATAAAAAACAGTCACCAAATTTAGAATCCCAGCACCGCTGTGCGGGTTGTGAGACCTGACATAAGGTGTTCAAGCTACCGGTATCAGTGTCTTCATCTAATGGAGCCAATAGTAGCATTTACTTTATGAATTTTTGTTTTCCCAGTTCCTCTTAACCCACTGGTTCTCAACCTTCCTAGTGCTGGAAACCTTTAATACCGTTCCTCCTGTTGTGGTGACTGCCAACCATGAAATTATTTTCGTTACTATGGTTATGAATCATAATGTAAATATTTGATATGCAGAGCATCTGATATGTGACCCCCTTGAAAGGGTTGTTTGACCCTAAGAGGCACGACCCGTAGGTTGAGAACAACTGTCTTAACCTGAAATTAGAAGCCAGTATATACTGTTTAGCTTTCTTTTTTTTCTTGGAGAAGTCAAACAGCATGATCCAAAAGGTAAGAGGTTGAAAGACAGTCTCTATAGTCTTCTAGTGCAAGCACTGGGAGTTATTGATTAGAACAGACAACCCAAAAGCTGGGAAGCAGGGCCTGGCAGGCCTGTGCTCTCCTATTGTGACCATATCCTAGCCACTGAGCTTTCTAGTGCGTTATTGAAGGTCCTGCGCCCTCTACCTACTGGGTCGTCCTCTTTTTTTCTGGGATTTAACCCAGGCCTCATATTGCCACAGCTTCTGAAGAGGGAGCACTTTGATGGTGTTCTGGCCTGCTTCCCAGAGGCCATCACCAGGCCCCAGGGAAGCCCCTGGTTTACTGGTGTGAACGCTGCGGAGGGCCAGGCAATGGGAACTTTGGCCTTTTGGCATGTGTTTCCAGCCAAAGCTCTTCAAGGGAAAATGAGAAGGAACAGTAAGGCTGGCAAAGCCGTGAAAAATAACCCAGAGCTCACATTCTGTGGCCTTGCTCTGAAACCTCCAACCTCAGCCACCTGGGAAATGATGACCCCCTGAAAAGAAACAATGGGCCGGGCGGTGGTGGCGCATGCCTTTAATCCCAGCACTCGGGAGGCAGAGGCAGGCGGATCTCTGTGAGTTCGAGATCAGCCTGGTCTACAGAGCTAGTTCCAGGACAGGCTCCAAAACCACAGAGAAATCCTGTCTCGAAAAACCAAAAAAAAAAAAAAAAAAAAGAAAAGAAAAGAAACAATGGTCTGCGGAGTTTCCCATCTGAAATGGCCTTGGCAAGGAGTGAGTTCCACTGGGTTGTAGGGGGGTAGAACACAGCAGGGAAAGCAAGTATGGATGGGAACAGGTACCCGGTGACGGATTCAGTCAACCAATAAACAGTGACGCAGTATCAGGTGTGATGACCTTAGGCGACAGCTGTGGGGGTGTCATCAGGGAATTCAGGCAAAGCTTGCTAGGATTACTTGGGCTCCATGAAACATGGTGTGGTTTGGAATCTAAATACGAAGTAGGTAAGAGTGGGGAAGACTCAATCTCAGAGGGTGGCAAGGGCTCCCGTGAGGTGTCCTGGAGTTGAGTGCCGCCAGCCAGGGGTGGGTGGTTTTTCCCCATTGGGCAGGGAGCTCTCACAAATCCCCAATTCTGACTCTGCAAAGTGTATATAAATGTCGTTGACTTATTGAATCGAATGACCTCTGCGACCAGCAGGGGCTGGTGTGGTTATGATCTTCCTTGCTTGAAGACAGAAGACGAAGAATTAACTCTCAGTACACACCCAGAGTCACCCAGCTGCTGAAGCTTGGAGCTGAGGTTCATTCCCATGAGGAATGCACCCATTACAAGAGAACGCTAACCCTTTCAATAGTCTCGTAGCAAAGATGGACAACACCCCAACCCCACCCATGCAAAAGACTCTGGCAGAAATGTAAACACATTTAGGGAACACCAGATGTTTTTGTTGTTCATAGGATTGCCAGACAAGTGGCCAGTGGCCCCAGTGTCATCCACAGACTCCTCTTGTACATTTCAGACTGGCATTTGATGTCTACATTTCTGCTTGGTCACTCCAGGACTTCTTGGTGACTTACAAAGAAGCCTTGCATAGGCAGGCAGAGGGACAGCACTGGAAAGAAAGCCTTTCATCCTTCCAGTCAGATCACCTTGAGGAAGTTTTCAAACCTCTGGGTCTTGTCGTGCGCATTTCTTAAAACAATGACAATCGCCCACATCAAACAAAGCATACAGCTTCGCTCTGAGAATTGAGTGACTCAACCCATATAAAGTCACATACCTGTGAGAGGATATTCAATATGCTATTTTTTATGGCATAAAATGTGGAACTTCACTGCAAATAAATTATGAGAATAATACCTGAACATTTACAATATGCTGGTTGCTCTCAGTTTCTTATTTTTATATACGATCTCACCTAATAAAAATACTCCTATGAAGCAGGTAGTATATATCTCCCATTTTGCAGATAAAGAAACTAAGGCTCTGAAAGGTTAGGCTATCATTCAAGATTAAGGTACTCAAAGCTCAAGCGCCTGGTCTATGCACAGCTTCAAGGACTTGAACCTGACTGGAGTGAGTGTTCAGGGAATGAAGAAAAGACAAACAGAGACACACACGCATAAGAACAGGGATTGGGCAGTCTGGGCTCTCTGCTAGAGAAACTGCAGCACCCCGGAAGCTCAGTATGTTTATTATATAGATTTGAACTTTGAGGTGGGGCTTTTACATACAGCTGAAAAGGAGGCAGTATTATATACAGATAAACAATGAGACGGGATTTATGATATACAACTGGATGAAGGAGGAAGGTTTAGCTAGTCTTGGTAGGCGTAATCTCTGTAGGGCAACAGTCTTCAGGCCTTTGGCAGTGGTGGTACAGAAAGACACACTCTCAGAACCATGCATGGACCAAAGAAAGGCTTTCTCATTTCCCTCTGAGCCTCATTCCTGGGGGAAGGCTTTTCTACTCCTCTGAGGGTCTGGGGCTCTCGGGTCCTAGACAAGGCAATGCCCACATTCATTCAGGATTTCACTCACACAAGGCTTTCTTTATCCCCTACACTCATGAGCTGAACGTCTAAAATGCTATAATTCTTGCTTTCCTGTGATAACTGCAGGAGCTTACCCAGAAACGAGCTTCCAGGCCACCTTCAGTTTATTTGTTTGTTTGTTTTGTGAGGCAGGATCTTTTCTAGACTGACCTCAAACTCACCATTCCTCTGCCTTAGCATCAAGTTCTGGGGTGGCAAGCATGGCCCGATTCTGTTTAGAATACGTCAGTCTTCTGCTGGGAGCTTTATGTTACTAGTTAACATATCTCCTAAGAACACGGTTGGTTATGCTTTTCACTTTCATTTTCCATGTATTACCTCTGTGTGTCCATTTCCTACACGATGCAGATGCTCATTCAGGGGCATGTACAGAATCTTATTCTAATTCTCTTTATTTTCTTTCCATGGAACTGTCACTGCAGGGCATTGCGTACAGTGAGCTCCTGGTAAATATGCCTGTTGATTTGAGGTGTGTGTGATGCAGAGTGAGCCGAGCACAAAGACCAGGTTGAAACGCCTGTTTCCCTTGACTCCGGGCTCTAGGCAAGTGACTTAATGCTTGTCCTTCAGCATAGTCACTGGGCAATGGGATGGCAATACGGACCATCATGGGATTGTTCTGAGGAAATAAATGGAATGGAAAAACTCAGGCACAGCATTTACACAGTCCCTGGTACACATCATATATTCAGTCAACAGTGAGTTTTCTAGGACCTGTTTGCATACTTGATAAGGCAGATGGCCACAATGAGGAAAGTAAGAGGTACCCTGGGAGACTTGGAGACTCAGAGACACTACTCAAGACCAGTGTAGCAAGTGTCCTGGGGAATGGTGGAACAGAGGTACACAAAAACAAAGGAGGTGTTTTAACGAAAGTTCAGAAACACAGAGCAGAGCCTGTGTAAGGCTTCTTGGACACAGAGAAGAGGACTGAGCAAGGAGAGGATGAAAGAGCCTACAGAAGAGAAATGGCTGGGTGTGGGGAGGAAGAGGTCAGAGGGAAATTACAATATAAAGTGGCTGGGGAAGGAGCGGTATCTGCCTGGATCCGAAAGGAGGATCTGAAAGCCACAAATATGAATAATCCAGGCATCAGGCTCAAGGAAAGAGGCAGTTGTTCTTTTACAGCCTGATAGGCACTTGACTAAGCCTCTTAGGCAGTTTAAGAACACTTCTAATGTAGTTTAGGCTGAGATGTCTCTTGATGGGGCATGGGAATTACTGAAAACTCTAACCAGGAGGAATCAAGAACAATAAAAGCCTAAGGATGTGGGAACCCTGGACACAGACAGGGGAGATTGAACTCCATTTTTCCTGGGGAGGGCAGCAGAACGCTACCACAGTATGGAGGAAGAAGCCTCTTTCTGTAGTACCATGGGCCTCTTTTGCAAAGCAAGAAGGGTCTTTTGTGAGCATCAACTAGAATTTCTGCACCTTAACTCAAAACCTTACTGGCACAGATGTTTCTATCTGCAAGTTGTTGGGACGGAGAGGCTGAGATAATGTAAAAGAAGCGGGCTGGTCTCTTCTGAAATTCTGACTCCCTTCTCCATAGGCACCGAGGAAGAGGCTTGTGCAGCCATTAGCCAGACCACAGGGATAGAGACTTTTCTGATTTTAGGATCTAAGTGAGATTATCCAGAGAAATCTGCAGACTAACTTAAGAGATGGTATACATGGGCATGGAAGTATAGAGAAACAAAAGGTTTTGTTTGTTTGTTTTGTTTTTCACCCAGAAGACCAAGGCAGACAGGTTCTACCTGGGGATCCAAGTGCCCATGTTTGGCCATCTCCAATCAAGACTGCCACGCAGTTCAATATGTTGCAGGCGGAGGGAAATGTGGGGCCAACCGCTGGGTGTTTCCGTGCGCAGAACTGGAAGTAGAACACATCATCACCTCATTCCACTGTTCAGCACCCTGTACCGTGAACCCAATCACATTGGAAAGAGACTAGGAAACCAAGTATGTCTGTGTGCCGGGAAGAAGGGAATGAACGGCGACTAGTTAGCCATCTCGGCCACAGGTCTAGAGCATGCAGAACATTGGTGATAGATGGCTGCAAAGAAGCGACAGGAACTAAACAGACGAGATCAGGCGTGCTCAGGGTGGTATGGCCATAGACAGCAGGAACTAAACAGATTGACAAGTCAGGAAAGGCTTTGAATATCATCCTCCCTGGTAGCCCTACTGGTGCCCACTTCCTTGCTTCAGCGCAAGGGTATCCTGAAGGGAAGGCATGCTGGGACAAACAGGTGAGCTTCCGGAGCTGGGAGGCTTTTGCCCTGGGTGCTTTGGAGGCCTAGAGTACGTACTGAACAGAGGATGAGGGTATGATCACTCAGGGAAAGCTTTGGACTCAGGTGGGGAAGCCTCAGAGAATCCTAGAGGCAACTCAGGTCACCAAGTAGGAAAGAAGGCACCAAACAAGAACCCATAATCCACACTGCAGTGACTGTGGGTGGTTCTCCTGTCACTCACTATGTAGGAGGGGCTATAGAGCAAGGACCTAGGAGGAGGGGCCCAAAGAAAGGTGGAGAGCTTTATGGGAGAAAACAGAAACAGCCAGGAGCAAAGTCCATTCTCCACACGGTGCAAGAGACAGATTGGTTTTAGTGTGTTTGTTCTTTTGGGTGCTACAGACCTAGTCAGCAGCACTTTCCGCTGTGATAAGAATCTCTCTATCTATAATGCCCTATATGGAAACCACCAGCCACATGTGGCTATGGAGTACCTCAGGTGTGGCTAGAGTGGCTTGAATTATATATGTATATATCATATTTCCATTTTAATTAAGGTAGACCTAGATCGCTGCCTGTGGCTAATGATTCTCGGACTGTACAGAGCAGGTACACAGTCCCGTGGAAGGAGGGTAGGGTATGAGCCACGGCTCCTTATTTTCCTGTCATTGTTCTTGGCCCTATAGGAAAGCCCTGCTAGATGGTAGTCTGGCTTTACCCTTAGGTTTGCGCATGCTTTGGCCTTGGTCTCTGGAATTTTCATATCCTCCTGAGGAATTCTGTGGCAGATTAACAGGGAGAAGAGAGACTGGGGTGGAGCAGTGGGCAGCCAGAAGAGCTTATAGGGTCTTCGTGGAATAAATCCTTAAGCCCTAAAGTGGGTTTGTACCCTACATTCTCTGCCTTTGGCCTCTGGACATTGCTCGTAGTTTCTTTGCTGGAAGGAATGTCTGAGCCGCTGAGGCGTGGCTGACACGCCAGTGTTCTGAAGGATGCTCAGGGAAGGCGGCACACTCGAGGATGGGAAAGGTAATTGAACCTGCCACTCTCCTGCCCTCTGCCTAGACTATCTAATGCCGCTAGCCTGGACCAGACTGTCTAAATGCCAAGTGTTTAGTGTCTGCTAACCCTGTACTCCTTCCCAGCGTCACTGTGGCTCTGGAACATCTCTTCACCTGTTTAGATGAGCAGGACCAAGCGATCAGGCAGGCCATCACTTTCTCTTTCTCTTCAGGAGAGCATGAGCAATAGACATGAGTCTCCATTTTTGTTTTCCTTAGGACCCATGGCCTGGGACTGCTTTACTAGAACCCCAGAGCCAATACCCAAAGCCCTGGAGTTTCTTCTTTCCTCCAGACTCCCGCTTTCCCACTGGGGGCGGGGTGGGGGTAGAGCCACACTGATTCCTTTCTTTCTATCCCCTCTTACTCTCTGTTATCTTCCGCTGTGGGGAAAACTGGCTTTCATTCTTTCTCTGGGAGACAGAGTTGGCTGGTAAAAAGGCATTACAGGAGTGGCCGTGCAGCATGGAGCCTCCCGCGTGCAGGCCTGGGCTTTCCTTAAACTCAGACTTTGCTCCTTGGTCAAAGGCCATCCCGTGTGCTCGTTCTCTCTCTCTCTAGCTCTTTCTCTACTGAAGCTTTCTTCGAGCCCTGCACCCAGGCTTTACTCAAAGTCCTTGCCCCTCAGCGGGACTCCCAGAGAACCTTTCTGAAGCACACAACAGTCTCTCATGTGTGGGATATCTGCCAGAGGGTCCTCAGTGGCTCCCAAGAGGCCAGCTGCCTTAGCACGACTGGGAAGGCACGTCTCTGTTCCTTCTTCTCCTATAAGTAGCCCAGGGTGACCACTTCCTCTATTTCATCCGGGACACCTGATAATCATTTGGAAGCCTAGCCTTCCTGACATAACCAAGTTCATTCACAGCGCCTACAAATGCGTTCCAAGTTCCCCATGTCTGTTCTGCCTAAGCAGTAAGTCCCTTACTCTGCATCATCTCTCCCAAGTGCTCAGGGACCACCTCTGTCCAACATTCCTTCCCTTCCTAGTGCCGGCAGGAGAGTTTTGACAGTTCCCCCTCAGTCCTATTGAAGCCCCATGTGAGGTTTCATGATGCTAGTTTCCTTACCTGTGCACCCAGCATCCTACTGGGCTCATTTGGACTCGCTGCTTAGACGGACGGAAGACTTGGGAAGCTTGCTTCCATCTTAGACAGATGAGAAAATGCATCCAGGACCCACAGTGGCTAGGCTATCAAATTCTCTTGATGAGCCATCTGCTACAGAAGGCAGTTGTTTCCCATAGGTACCCTCGATGGAAAAGCAAAGAACCAGGTACAGCCAGTGTGGTCTCTTTCAAGGAGCTGGTGCTGCATACCTAGATGGTACCTTTTTAGCATCCAACTCACGGGATGAAGCTGAGTTCACATTTTGGTTTCTTTGCTATTGTTTTAGTCTTTGTTGCTTTCTAGCTTGCAGAGAGTCTCAGGCAATTTATGGAAACTGCTTTTCCATGCTCACGGTGCCCTTTCTGAATCTGGAGTCAAAGGCTTCAAAACTGGGGCCGGTGTGCTCTCTCCCATCATTGGACTGCTCTCTTGAGACCCACCTCCCACGGCCTCCCCCATCCCCATGAGAAGCCCAACAGCCAAAGCATTTTATTCATGGATGCTCCTTCTGTGCAGGGCTTTGAGAGTGGCTGCTCCTCCACCGCTTGCTCAGTCGGGGCCCTGCCAAGCCTCCTCCTCCACACCTGATGGTGTACCTGGCTGGCTTCTCAGCCACAGTCAGGGTTGCTTTATGTGGTTCCAAGCGCGGCTGTGTTCCTTCTTCTTTGAAAGAACACCCATGGTGCCAGAGTTATCACCAACTCACTAACCAATTCTTTTTCCGCTTCCCTTGACCCCTCCATGGGGTGCCCCCTAGAGCCCTTGTTGGTACCCTCCTCACACCCTCTGCACTAAACCACACCCAGCCTCCTTGAACTACAATTATGTGGGCGTGTTTTACTACCCCTCCCCCCAGTTGTGGTGCATTCCTTAAAAGCAGGCTTGGGCTAAGTACAGCTCTGTGCCTCCCACATTCTCCCATAAGCCCTTACCCAAGGTAAGTTTTAATGTCTCCTTATTGATTCCTTGCAAGTGGAGGCTCCTTAAGGGGTTTGTGAAGCTTGGGTTCCATTAGCCAAGAGAACTTGGGTTCTCTTTCATTAGAACGTTTCAAAGAGTATTCTGTGCAGAATATCAGTAGGTATTGAAGGAGAGAGACCCAATCTATCCTAATCAACTAAAACAGATTTCTTAGAGCCCTAATATGTTCATGTGTGCTGTGATTTTCTTTTTCTTTAAATTTTAGTCATTTTTATTTTATAAACTTAAGTGTTTTGCCTGCATGTAGGTCTGTGTGAGGATGTCGGGTCCTCTGGAAACAGTTACAGACAGTTGTGAGCTGCCATGTGAGTGCTAGGAATTGAACCTGGGTCCTTTGTAAGAGCAGTCAGTGGTCTTAATCTCTGAGCCATCTCTCAGGCCCCTATGATTTTCTAAGAAGGGAGATGTGGGAGCCCTGAGAGGCAAAAGAGTAGATGCAAGACCCTAAGATTGGCACTCAGGTGGTAGAAAAAAAGCTCAGGTGAAGAAGAGGAAGCAGCAAGCTAGGGCAGACTGCAACGACCAAGTGAAGCCAGCCTCACCAAGCTAACACAGCGGGGCCTCATGGGGAGAAGGGGAGTTAATTCTTGCCTTGAGTCTTTTCCCTCCCAGGATTTTATCTTCTCACAATGAAGTGGGGCCATGTAGGCTGTCCAACCAATTCCAACTAATGAGGCTTCACCAAAACCACCACATACCTGACCCGAACAGCCAGATTGCACACACAAAGAGTGTCTTACTCAGCTACAGACCTAGGACTTTCCTAAGCAAGCCAGGATTTAGAAGCCAAATAGGAAGCCGACTGAGGCAGGCTTGGCCACAGCTGAACAGATTTGGCCTAGAAACTCTCTTTGCTATTATTGCTATAAGTGTGGGGTGATGGCCGCCTGAGTAAAGTCCTTGCTGTGTGAGATTAAGGCCTACCAGACATGGTAGTCTACAACCGTAATCCCAGTGCTCCAGTAACGAGGTGGGAGGCAGAGACAGGAGAACCCTTGTGATCTCAAGGGCCAGCTTGTCCAGTGTCCGCAGCAGCAAGCAATGAAGAGACTCTATCTTAAATAATGTGGAAGGCAGAGAGGGACACTCGAGGTTGTCCTCTGACCACCACACGTGTGCCTGCACTTTAACATGCTCACATTATACACATGCAACATGCAAACAACACACACCCACAGAACTTTTTAAAATATGTATGTATTTGTTTGTTTGTTGACACCATCTTGTGATTTTAACCCAGGCTAGCTTGGAACTTACTATGTAGCTCATATTAGCCTTAAACTCGTGATCCTCCTGTCCCAGCCTTCCACGGGCTGGAATTCTAGGCTTATGCTGCATCTGGCTAATCCTTCTGCTCACAAGGCATCTCTGGGCATCTGTCCTATCCTGAATCTCCAACTTCCCTCAAATGTCCCAAAGCACCACTGAGAGAGGACGGAGTAGGCCCTAGAGAGTCGTGTGCCACATCTGGGATTCTGCTCTGCCAATTCTTTTGTGTGGGTATTTGTCCCTGAAACAGGAATGTCTGTCTCCCAAGGACACAGAGAAGCGGAAATGGGATGGTGTGATAGAATAACTGTGCAAAACCCATCACACCCACTCATATGCACTCCTGCCGTGTGGCTTTCCATGCATAAAAGCTACTGTTTGCTGAGAGGCTGGATGGGACCAGGGTCAACATTTGACACTTTCTGTATCCATTTAAGGTAGTCCTCACTTCATGTAGACCTGGTGGGGTTAGGTAGTATGGTTCCCATTTTACAGGTAAGGAGACGGGTTCAGAGGTTGGAAGAGTTTGCCCAACTTTACATACTTAACAGTGTCAGAAAGCTTGAACTCAAACTAAATCCAAGCCCATGATTCATGCTTTTTAACATTAAAAGGAAAGATACTCATATAAGGAAAAAAGTAAGTAAGTAAGGAAGGAAGGAAGGAAGAAAGAAAGAAGAAAAAGAAAGAAAGAAAGAAAGAAAGAAAGAAAGAAAGAAAGAAAGAAAGAAAGAAAGAAAAAGGGAGAGGGGAGGGAAGAAGGGAGGGAAGGAGAGGAGGAGAGAAAAAGAAAGAAAAGTAAAATAGACCTCACAACAAAAACAAAGCCAGGCCTAGGACAGAGGTCTGTAATCCAAGCATTTGGGAGGTTGAAGCAGCAGGAACTTGGCAACACAGTTCTAGGCCAACCTGGGCTACAACGGACCCTGTCTCTAACTTCAAAAAGCAAACAAAAGCAAAAGATAGATATTCCTTTCAGGCTGCCCTGTCCTACCTAATCAGGACCAACAGTATTGCTGTTAATCTTTAAAATGAAAATCAGTAACTTGGTGTTGTTACACGAGGTATCTAAAGCTTAGTCCCACAAGCTCCTGGTGGAGCCATTCTCTTTTTTGTTTCTCATTTCTCTCCTCCAGTGCACAGGGGAAATTGCCACCTATTTCCCAAGGCTGTTGCAAGAAGAAAATTGACCTAGAATATGCAAAAAACAGTTATAGCAGTGTCTGGCTCTTGGCAGACACTCAATAAGTGTGGCTGAATGAGTTTCTTTGTAGTTTATAATCTAACGGTGACACATAGGATCATGCTGCAAATGTGCTGCTCTTTAACTACTGAGCATAAGGCAGGTAGGGAGAGTAGTGTTTGTTTTCCCAAACTGCATTTCAGCAAGAAGGTGCAAGACATGAGGGCAAGGCAGTGACAACCTGTGGGTTAAGGGCACAGACTTCAAACCATATGACCTGGGTCATCCCCACTTACCAGTGCTGCGTCTGTTGCTGGGGGTACTCGGGAAAGTGATTCAACCTCTCTCTGCTCATCCCCTGGTCTGTATTGTGACAAGATGGCTGTGAAGATCTCAAGGGTTTATGTTTGCAGTGGGATGGGGTCACAGTAGATGCTATGTAAGCACACTGGGTCCCATCGGCTGCCTTTCCCTTGGAGCACACATTAATTCCAAAGAAAGGTTTGGTTAGCTTGCAGTAGCTTTGATGTATTTTTGTGGACAGAAATTTCCCCTTCTGTGATCTAAGCAGCGAGAGGGCATGATGCCATGTGATTCCGTCTAGGTAGGGTTCACACTGCAGTGATCCCTCCAACCTGTGAAGAAACCAAAAGAACTAGTTTGTCCCTGGGGTCCAGTTACAAGGGACTTCCAGGGTTGAGTGATGCCCTGCCATACAACCCCATGGTGGGAGCCTTTTGTCTTGTTGTTCCCTGTTGTCCTGGCTTTGGAGGTCCCAAGAACTGGTCCTGTGCTATGAAGGCAAAGTGAGACTATGGGAGCTCAGCTGTCACTCTCCAGAGCACTTTGAGACCACAGGTCCAGCTGTAGGTTGGCAGAGTCATGGCTCAGAAGCACCCAGGCACTGTGCTGTAAGGAAAAGCTCCCCCATCACTGTCTGGGAGTCTTCCATTGCTCTCCAGGTACTCACAGAGTCATACCTTGGGAAGAGGAACGTACTACACCACCAGCTGTGTTGCTTTCTACAGTGACTAGGGTCTTTGGATACTATAGTAGGAAGGAGAAAATAAATCATTCTCTTGAGCCTGGGAAGGGACAATAGTCACTGCCATGTCCAGGAGCCCAACAGTCTAGATCTGGCTCATAGTGTCAGAGGGGACGATCCCCAGAGATCGTCAGTAGCCAGTCCTCCCAGAGAGATGATCTATGACCACAGGTTGATTCTGGCTCCCCACCCATTTTCCCCTTCCGTGAAATTTAACATGTGGGCCCACCTTCCAGGAAGCCATCTGGCATAACTGCTCAAGCCTGGGCTTTGAGAACAACTAGACCTGATTTCAAATGTGCACTCTGCCAATTACCGTCTTCTATGTGGTGTTGGCCACATTCCCTAACTTCTCTGGACTTCAGCCCCCAATATTACTAATGTCACTGTTTCAATTTGGCTAATTTCAATATATTGTTCAAACTGATGTGAGGACATCGTAAATATTCAGTAAATTTTTTCGCTAGGGAGAATACAATGTCAGGTCTGGTTATACTGTGCACTTCCTCTATGTTTTCCTCCAAAACCTCAACAAGGCAGGAGGCTACCCAGGGTGGCTATGGGCAAGCTGGAGGATAGTCCTCTTCTTTGTATGGGTGGCTGATGGAGGGTGAATCAAAGGTCAAGTGTCCTCATGCCTATGCTAGGCAATGGTGTCAATCAACAGTTGGCATCACCCCATGCCTTGAACCCATCACATCTGGATGAGCAGTCTCTCTCCTTTCTCTTTAGCCTTAGAGAGAAGTCTAACCTCTTTCTTCTTGCCTTTCTCCAGTGAAGAGAATGGGCTTGGGATGAAGGGTTGGGTGCCTGACTTGGGAAAGAGACACAAGAAATACTACAGAATAGATAGCAACAACAGCAGTCACAAACTTTTGAGAGCCATATTTATGTCTGACATGTCTGCATCTATTACTTCATCCCATTCTCATAATCCCAAGAGAAGTTGCTTTGTTGCTGGTCAGATAGGTCCAGCTCCTTCCAAAAAAACCAGCAAATAGTCAGGACAGTGGCCAGGGACCAGAGACTGGCTCTTGATGCGGTCTCTGCCTCTGTCTACCCGAGAGTGAAACTTGCTAACATCTTTGCCTCTGCAGGTCCAATTTTCCATCTTCAATATTCAGGGTCCCATTAGAGGATCACTGTCCTAGCTCGGATGCAAGGGCCTATAAGCTAGCACTCAGAGAGGGCACAGGGCTTGCAACCCTTGCACAGCATAACAATGGCGTAAAGACTTAAATCCCTAAGGTTTTATATTTATTTGCTTACTTATTTTTATTTGATGCATGTGTGTCTGCATGGGAGCACCCATGTCACTGCACACATGTGGAAGTCAGAGGACAGCTTGGGAGTTGGTTCTTTCTTCTATTAGGTGGGTTCTGGGGATGGAACTCGGGTTGTTTGGTTTTGCAGCAAGTGCCTTTACCCGTTGAGCCTGAACTCGTGTATTAAGGTAGTCCTTGCTTTTTAGCTTCGCTCTGGAATTTTTTCTTCCACAGCTCAATAAATATTTCATCAGTGATAGCTCAGCATATCCCCACCACAACGCCACCACAGACAGCTTATGACCTAGAAACTGTCACCACTCTTTGACATATCTACCACTTTGCCTACCCGAGTTCCCATCCTCTCACCCACCTCTGGATTTCCTCACCCGAGAGAGCTGGCTGCCAGTTCCCGTTCCTCGCTGTGCACGGGAAAGCTGGTGGGAAGAGAGAAAACATGATTCCAGGCAAAGAGAATGAGAGAGAGGAGCCGCCTCTCCCATCTATGTCAAAACCAAGAGGAGATGAATGTATCTGCTCAGAGAGAAGCACCTTCGTTGATTAAATATATAATCTGTTCTGGAAAACACCAGCCTTGGAAGAGCTCTCAGCTGATCCTCACGCTGGGTGTGAGAGTGAGAGAGACAGCGGGAGAGAGATTGTCAGGGGCTCTGTATGAGGAAGGAAACGCAGCTTCCCCCTGGCCTGCCTCCTTCTCCAACTCTCCACTGTTTAAACCTTAAGGGATGCTGTCTTGAAGTGGAAAAAAGAACTGAGAGCCAGCTCCCCAGCAGCTCAGCCAGGAAACTCCAGAATAAAGTGACAAGAAGCAGCCAGAGGGACCAGGAGAGCTTGGTCAAGGGTGGGAGACTCTTAAGACAACTGGGAGGCACAGCAGCGGGGCCTGGGGAGAACAGTTAGTTACTGTAGAGGGCAAGTGGGGTGAAATGAATCCGAGCAGAGCCCAGACTGAAGTGGAAGAGACACATTCCCTCAACTCCCTTTGGGCCTGGGCTGTTTAATTGAGTAATTCCTGGCCCCAGGGCAACTGGGGAGAGTTTGTCTGGCTTGAGCTGCCTGGGGATAGCCCTTAATTGCCTTGAGATTCTGTTTGGGCTTTTTCCTTCCGAATTTCCTCAAATGGCCCCGCTTTACCCCCACCATTTCAGTGTGTTTGGTTTTTCCGCTACCTAGTTCCCAAGGGTCCCCAGAGAAGGAAGCTTTTTGGAAAAACCACCAGAGCTGGGAGGCCTCCCTCTGAAAGCCTGGCTAAGGCCTGGAGAGATCTGCCCTCCTCAGACTGCAATGGGAGCACCCTGTCCCTACATCCCACTCACCCTCCTCCCCAGAACACAAACTCATAGGTGGTATACGAAATGCCACACGAGGCGGAGAGCTAGGGGGCTTCCTCCAAGCACAAGGGCTTCTCTTAATCCTTGCATTTAAAGTGCAGGCCCCAAGGAGGGGAAACTGCCTTGCAGGTGGATCTTGTAACAGTTGACTTTTCTCCTCTAAGGGACACCCAGCTAACTTCCCCTGCTATCACTGAGAACCTCTCCAGCTCTGAAATCTTCACCTTAAACTTGACACTACTTGCTTATAAACCTATCCTTGTCCTTTCAGCTGCCCCTAAACCCGTTATCCTTCCTTAAAGCTGTCAGTCTTAAGTCCAGGAGCCCTCCCTTGGTCTCCTACCTAGGGCTACTCTCCAAGATTGACTTTTTGACCTCCCCTCATCAGCCTCTTGTGTTCTGGCCCTGGATTAGATTTTTCACACTGCTGCCATAAATACCAAGGCTGGGAGGCTTAACACAATGGGAAATTTATTCCCTCAGTATTCCGGGAATCAAACCACAAGTCACACTCTTCTGAAGTCTTGAAGGGAAAGTCTTTGTTTCTTCTAAGTGCTGGTAGTTTCTGGTATCCCTAGGTGGGTGACAGCATAGCTTGTGGAATATTCCTTTATACTGTGTGAATATATGTCACTGAGATTGGTTTAATAAAGAAGTTGACTGGCCAATAGCTGGACAGAATAAGGTGAGGTGGAAGAGCCAAACTGAGAACGCTGAGAAGGAAAAGAGCAGAGTCCGAGAAGTTGCCAGCAGGCACAGAGGGAAACAAGATGGGCATGCCATACTGAAGAAAGCCACATGGCAAAGTATACATAAAAAATATGAGTTAATTTAAAATATACGAGTTAGCTAGTAACAAGTCTGAGGTTATTGGCCAAGCATTTATTAATTAATATAAGCGTCAATGTGTTTATTTGGAGCTGCTAGCAGGAAAGAAACATTTGTCAACAAAGGGTGCTCAGTGTGGGACCGGACAGATGGCTCAGAGGTTAAGAGCACTGACTGTTCTTCCAAAGGTCCTAAGTTCAATTCCTAGCAACCACTTGGTGGCTGAAAACCATCTAAGAGTTCTGGTGTTCTCTTCTGGCATGCAGGCACAGGCGTACATGCAGGCAGAACACTATATACATAATAAATAAATAAATCTTTAAAAAAAATCCACATATATATGAAAATACCCAATCTGGATACTGTATGTTATTGTGTTATCTATGAATTTTTTGACTGCTGAGGAAGAAGCAATAGCTGCTAAGAGACATTTGATTATAAATGCTGCTGGATTAAACTAACCTATATATTTTTAAAAATGTCTTGAATTCAAAATAGAAGTCAAAAGATATGTTACTTTTATTTCCACAGGAAAATAAAAGGCTGTGAATTCATTCAAAGTTACAGATCATCAGGTTTGATTGAGAAAGACCACCCCCCAAAAATTCTGGCTACAAACATAAAGAAATAAATCTATAGGAACAACAAGACATGTGACATATATTTTGCCTGCTCAAGCATAAAACAAAAAATCATCTTTGACAGACTTGTACACACCACATATTCCTTTGTATATTTTTAGAACAAGGAGACCAGACACCAATGAAAACGGTTGGCCCAGGTGATCCAGCATCCAGAACAGTTTCAAGGCTGCTGTCTGAGAGGGTCCAGTCTCATAAACTATTTCATCCAAGACCTAACAATTATCCTGATTTTCTCACGGTTCTCCCAAATATTATCAGTGCCCCCAAACAACAGTAAGTCATTTAGAGAATGATGCCCACATTCCCAAAAGATGGTATATGGATATTTATTACTATTTGAGGAGGGCTGGTTACACATTGTTATTGGTAGTGGTCAGGAAAAAACTGAACAAAGGAGGTTAGATTCAAGGATCTCTTTCTGAAAAGAAAAAGGTGGGGTATAGAAATGATAGGACAAAAGGGTAGATTATTGAATCTACTTTTAAATCCACAAAGCAACTACTAGTCTTAAATATTTAATATTGTTATGGATTTTCGTATGTTGATACAAATGTAAAGATAATTTTGTTATACTGTATGTATATTTCTACTCTTGTTTGGGGTATTATGTCTCTGCAGTTCATTTAAAAATGTAATGTATAATTAAAAAGTACAGATTGAGTCATACACAATAGCCAAACTTAAGTCATATTAGGTATGTTTTCAAAGTCATACAGATATATATTTAGATAGATGGATGGTTTTCAAATGATTCAGAATATGTCACTTAATATGTTTAATAACCTTAGACTTTTCATGACAGTGAGACATGCCTGCTCCTGATAGCACCAATCTACTTCAGAAAAGATGATGGGCATCAAAGAAACCTCATATGGAGGTTGTTTTCTTCATGGCAAGAGCTAGCCATATGGGCAAAGAAAGTGCCCTTGCCTCAGTTACTGACAATATACTGTCCAACTGGCCCAGCAGGATGCAAAAGAAAGTGACTGTCGGGAGCCAGGCTACTCCTATAACTGTGAAGGGAAGGTATCCTGGATACCTATGGCTCTGAAAAGAAAGATATCCCGAGTGTGGATATCCAAGCTATCTCTATAACTGTGTTCTGGTGGGGGACGGTTTCCCCACAGGAATGGAACAATCCTCCTCCTCTCCAAGAGAACTGTTACAGCTCAGCTCTGCTTCACTCTGCTAAGAGAGTTTCTCAGCAAAGATGTCCATTGCTTCTCAGTTCTGCTCCAGTCTGGTGAAAGAAGGTCTTCACCCAAAACCTATTCAAGAAATTTATTGAAGGGAGGAATCCAGGAGAGTGGTTGCCTCTGCCAGGGTGGAAAAAACAGTTCTCAGTTGAACATGTGCAGGGGTTATATAGGGCTTCTTAGGGGCAAAACTTTTCCAGGGTGAAGATTTTCAGGGTGGGAATTGGTTGTATTTTTTTTTATCCCTGAGCTTGGACAAGCTCAGAAATTGGTTGGCTTTCTTGTTCAGGGATTGGTTGGTTTTGTGCTGAGTTGGTCAGGGGCAGAGTGTGTTTCTTCTTTTCTTTCTTTCTTTCTTTTTTTTTTTTAACAGACTTAATTCACTTTTATTTTCCTTGTATAAAAACCCTTATGTGGTGGCCACAGCTGGAGCCCGGGTCCTCTGAACAGAGACTTTGGTGTGGGTTTTCACAAGATGGTCAGTGAATTCCTGATAAGGAGACTTGGTGAACACAGTCTCTTTCCAGAGGTCGGGGGTCAGGTAGCTGTAGGTCTTAGAGCTGGCATCAAAGGTGGCCTTGGCAAAGTTGCCCAGCGTGGCAGTGCAGCCCCTGGCTGATGTGTAGCAGTCATCAATGCCAGCCAGCAGCAGCAGCTTCTTGGGCACAGGAGCGGAGACTATGCCAGTGCCTCTGGGGGCAGGGATGAGATGCACCAGCACAGACCCACAGCGGTCTGTCACTTTGCAAGGAACAGTGTGGGGCTTGCCAATCTTGTTCCCCCAGTAGCCTCTCCGCACAGGGACAATGGAAAGCTTGGCCAAGGTGATGGCCCCTCCCCAATAGCAACAAAAGCCTTAAACCTGGTCTGCTGGCCAGCCCAAGTCTGCTTCTGCACGGGCATGATCTTCAGAACCTCATCCTTTAGGGAAGCTCCCAGGAAAAAATCAATAATCTCGGACTCCTTAATGGGCAGGGAGGACAGGTAGAGCTCCTCTAGAGACTTGATTTTCATGTCCTTACCCAGGCGGCCCAGCTTGGTGACGGGAATCCACGCCTTTTCTTCAGCTTTACCTCCGCGAACCTCGGCTATGGCCAGGGCCTTGGCTCCCCACGATCACGGGGCCCCTAAGACTGCTGCCCAATCCTCCCTGCGCAGAAGCCACAATGGCCTCCTAATCCTGCCCCCCACCCTACCCCCAGGTCCTCCGGGTCCTCCCGCTGTACCGGCATCATCTGCCATTTGGTGTTTTCCAGAAGAAGAAGTGGAGTGTGTTTCTTTAGCTTTGGTTTCAGAGCCAAAGTGCTTTCACTGACCCTTTTTAACCTTTTGTCTCTGGTTCCAGGACCAGGGTGTGTTTCATTCACTAGCTCTGATTTCAGGGCCAAAGTGTGTTTCTTTATCTCTGATTTCAGGGCCAAAGTGTGTTTCTTTATCTCTGATTTCAGGGCCAAAGTGTGTTTCTTTACCTCTGATTTCAGGGCCAGGGTGTATTTCTTTGGCTCTGGTTTCAGGGTCAGGGTGTATTTCTTTGACTGGCCTTTTTACCCTGCAGTACCTGTTTTCCAAATCTCCAAGGTTGACTCATAACCACAATTGATTATCTCTCTTTTATCTTGGTATAACTGAGCTCAGTGCTCTTTCTCATTCTCTCTCTCTCTCTCTCTCTCTCTCTCTCTCTCTCTCTCTCTCCCTGTGTGTGTGTCTGTTACTTCTATTCTTTGCTTTTCACAATGTCCCTCCACCAAAAAAGGGCCTCCTGCATCCCCTGTCCCTCTGAAGCCAGCCCACAGAGATGATGAAAGTCAATAGACAGCAGCTCCCTTAAACTGCATTCTTAAGGCTCATGCAAATACATCCGTATTTTCACCTTCTCCAACCTAAAGTGGAATGAAAACCACACTCATAGTACTTGGCTACTTAAAAACCTTCCACTTATGTGTTTATCAACTATGCATTGACTGCCTGCTATGTGCCTGATGCTAGCATTCTGGCTTCACCTTCCACAACTGCTAACTAGTTAGGCAGGAAGGTAGATATGACATTGCTAACTAGTTAGGCAGGAAGGTGGATATGACACAGCTGAGGGGAACTGTAGTTGGATCTTGGTACAGTGTCTCCTGTGTCTCCTGGTTATCAGATGCCCCCTTTGTACTTAAACGTCCTTGAAATTATAGTTAGGTTGTTCCTGCTGTGTCACAAACAAAGGCAGCAGGGCAGTTCTCCTCTTGTGTGCATTGACACCGTGTCTGCACCTTCAAAAGACTTGGTGTCATTATACTCTACTTGCATTGTAGCTTTGGCATCCCTCTTTTGTGGGCTTTTCTGAGGACCACGGGAAGAAATACCTTAAAAAAAGAAATACCCTGATTTGGAGGGGGGAAAAGGTCCTCTTACCCCATGAATATCCTTCATAAATATTTCTTTTTAAAAAAATATTTATTTATTATGTATATAATATTCTGTGTACATGTATGCCTACAGGCCAGAAGAGGACACCAGACCTCATTACAGATAGTTGTGAGCCACCATGTGGTTGCTGGGAATTGAACTCAGGACCTATGGAAGAGCAGGCTATGCTCTTAACTGCTGAGCCATCTCACTAGCCCCATAAATATTTCTTTATTGAAAATTCACAACACAGAACCCAGCATCAAGGAGCAGCCCACTCCAGTCTCTCTTTGGAGTGCTTTTCTTTGCTTAGCTTGGCTGAACAAATTTCTGCTTAAAATGTGTCTCTGGACTGACTTTCGTCTGAGATCACATGAGCCAAGAGACACCCCCCCCCAAGAACATAACCAGAAAGATCATTGGTTTTTCTGAGCTTAAAGAGTAAGAAAACACCCATAATTTTGCTGAAGAATTTACATCCTCAAAATGTATTCTTTAGGCTGGGGGGTAGCCCCTGTACCCTGGCCCTAACCTACCTTGACATCTGTGTCCTCCAGTCTGCCTCAATAGCCCAGCAAAACTCTCATCCCAAACCAGTTCTTCAGATTCTGTAACAGCCTCCTTGGACTCTGCTTCCTGCCAGCCTTGAAAATGTTTCATCTTCAAAATTTATTTCCACTGTTCCCAGGTCTAGGAGTTGTTTCTTGCTGTCTTGGCTGAATCTTTTTGCCTATCATGTGAATCCCTCATTATGCGGATGGTGTTACCTTGGAATGAACTGTCTACAGGCCCGCCTCTCCTGTTTCTTGAGACAGAGATGTTTTATTTTTCCGTCCTTCAGCACAATGTAGATGTTGGATACAAGTTCAAGTGTTTAATAATGGAGATGATGGAGACCTCAGCTCAAACAAAAGTTGACTCTGTGGGAAGGTTGGAGCCTCCCCATCTTACTCCATACCTTGCCCCAGACCTACCTGTGTATTCTCTGGGACCCCCATGGCTGCAGTTGTTGCATGGGCTACTGGATCTGATATGGGTTGGATTGTTTTGCTCCTCCCCAAGACTCGTATTTTGAACCCCCAACACCAAATGACTCAAAATGAGGCCCTACCTGGAAAAAGAGTTGATGTGATATAATTAGTTAATGGGTAGCTATTGGAGCAAGGTAGGATTCTACTGCAATAGAACGGGCGTCCTTATAACAAAGTGGATGTTTGGGTGAAGACTCCCGACTCAAGAAGAAAAAAAATGTGGAGAGGAGAGCGGAAGCCAGGGTGATGCCCTTATTTGCCAAGAACCCCAAAGCTATAGAGAGGCATGGAGTTGATTCTACCTCACAGCTTTTGGAGAAAGCTAATTCTACCAACATCTTGACTCAGGCCTTGTGGTCTATTGAAGCATGAGACAACAGACTGGAAGCATTTTGCTACAGCAGCTCTAATAAAGTCATTCAGGGAATAAAAACTTCTCCAAACAAAAAATACTTTTCATTACTTTTCAAAGCCCTCCCCTTTTAGACTTAGGTGTCATCGGTTCTCAGTTCAGTTAGGTAGGTTCTTCAGTTACCACAGTCTCTACCACACAGCTAAGAACTGAAACCCAGGCCCGGGAGGTGGTGGTGCTCGCCTTTAATCCCAGCACTCTGGAGGCAGAGGCAGGCAGGTCTCTGAGTTCCAGGCCAGTCTGGTCTACAGAGTGAGTTCCAGGACAGCCAGAGCTACACAGAGAAACCCTGTCTCAAAAAGTAAAAACAACAAAACCTGGAAGCCCAAGATGGGCAGGGGGATTTGGCTGGTTGTTTTCTTCATTTTTATGGGCAAAATAGTTTGGGGCTCTTTCCACAGCACTATCAAGATGCTTTAAGTCAGTTTTGAAAAGTTTGAGATATGTAGTTTGTGATGTTTTTATCTTTACTCAGGATTTACAGCATGAGGTTAGCCATTATCCACAGGAGCCCTGCCTCTGTGGCTTCAGCTGATTCTCCAGGAAGCTGTGACCCCACCAGAACTCTAGAACACTGCTTTCAAGACTCTGAAGAATACAGACCTTCTTGCTGGCCTGCCACGTCAAGCTTGGGACCCAAGGAGAGACACTGACTTAAGCCAAGGGTGGGCACATCCTTCTCAGGGATTCCCGGAAACCCGCCTGATCCTGCTGTTGACCTTGCCACCATACCGCCCTCACCATTCACCCCACGGACACTCCACCTCCGTGGGTTCCCTTCGCCAGAAACTCTCAGCACCCACTCATCCCCTGGAACTTTCCTATCCACTGGACTGGCTGCAAAGGGGACCAGTGGCCCCAGTGGTCCCAGTGGCTCCAACCCTTCCCTTCCTAGAGATAGACATTTTCCTTTTAAGGTTTTCTTGAAGTTCACTGAAATGACACAGAGAGGGGTGAATAACAGTTATGCGTTGTGGACATTTCAAAGCTTAAAAAAAAACATTAAGGTGTTCTTTCATTTGGGACCCTGGTTCTCTTGCTGGGCTAGCAACCCCCTTTACTGAGATTCCATCCAGCCCACCTTTTAAACAAGAATAAAGAAGCTGCCAGGCAGACTTCTCCTCCAAAGCCACCTGAGTGTGGGAGCATGTGACTTCTGGAGTGTTGCGGGAGGTCCTTCCGCTCCTCCAGCCAATAGCCACCAAGATACCAGCCCATTGGGGCGTGGTATCTTTCCCTTTAAAAAAAGCGGCCACTTCCCTCCTCTCTCTCTTTACTTCCTGCTCCGGTTCCGGCGACTAGACTTCTTCCTAATTGCGTGCGTAGAGGGCTGTTGTCTGGGACGGTGATTTGTAAGTTTATTCCCTTTTAAATAAATACCACCCTATTAATCACAATTCCAAACTGGTGTGGGATTGTTTATGACTTGCGCCTTCATCTGGCGCCCAACGTTTGGTTTTAGAACCCCTCCTTCCCCCGCTCGGCTGCCGGCCGCCAGTTTGGCCGGCCGCGGCCTGTGCCTTGCGGCCTGTGCCTTGTGCGTGGAGCCAGCAGTTTAACATAAATCATCACGCAGTGGCTTTTCTTGCTGCAGTTCTTTATATTTTCCCTTTAGACACCTCAGATTGACTTCAAGTCCCCACGCAGCCTATCGTTTGCCTCGCTACGTGGATTTAAATTCCACAGGCCCGCGTAGTCTCTGCCCACGTGGTTTGCTCTTTTCTGAATCGTTTTCAAATCTCCCTTGCAAGCGCAGCTCTTAAGCGGAGCGAACCAGAGCACGCGGTTACCGGTTGCGGAAAGCTGCAACCCCTTGGGACGACACTGTCACGTGGAGGCATACACGGCTTCCGGGTTACTCTTCTCTACCCCTGGATTCTGGGTTTATGGTTCCGTGTACGGAATTGATTTAATTACATTTACTTTGTTGAGCAACTTGCATTTCCCAGTTTTTAACAAATACTAGGCGGACACTGAAACAGGACCCCGTTTTCGTCGCGACTTGGGAACAGCGCCACCTGCTGGATAATAGGTAATATGGCAGTTTTCGTTTCCAACATGAATTTTACTATTTTGACTACCAAAACAATGGGTTTTTTCATGCAAGGTTTATACGACTATGGAGATAACTTAATTTACTGGTTACTAGGTTTCAGTATTCTTTTGAATATTCTATTATTTAGGAAAAATATGGTCCTAAGAACCATACAATCTTTACCAGAAACTAATACAGGTCAGGAGATTCAGGATTCAAAAGCTTTGAAATCACAGGTGCAGAATGGGGACCAAAAAATTGATACCTCAGTGAAATCACTAGAAACACATGTAGCTCAGGAGATTCAGGATTTAAGAGAGACAATGATAAAAAGACTTGAAATGATTGAAGAAATTATTGGAGCTGGTGAACAGAGTAAGAAGGCACAAGGACAGGATACAATGCCACCACCAGCTATTAGATCTGGCTTACCCAGGGTTTTAGCGACATACCCTGTAATTCATTCTGACAAAGCGTCAACTTCTAAAGGCTCAAAGGGAGTCAGAGAAGCTAGATGGATGCCAATAGCAATGAATGATCTAAAAGAAATTAAGCAGGCAATTGTTACCTTTGGCTTGCACTCTGCATATGTTAAGGAAATGATAAGGACTTGGGCTTCTAATGCTAGAGCTACCCCCCACGATTTCCATCAGTTAGTGTCTGCAGTCTTAGATAATGGACCTTCCTTGATGTTTGGAATCTATTTCAGAGAAGAATCCAAACATATGGAACAGCAAGGAAGAGCAAAAGGTGTGGAGGTTTCCCAAGATCAAATTCTTGGTGTAGGAGAATATGCTGACCCACAGGTCCAAGCTCTTTATGATGATGAAGTACTGTGTTTATGTCACCAAGCAGCTTTAAATGCTTGGAATAGGCTACAAGATCCAGCAAAAAGGGTTGAATCATATACCAGAATTAGGCAGGGACAGAGAGAACCCTTTATTGACTTTTTGCAAAGATTAATTAAGGCTCTGGACATAGGGGTAACAGACCCAGAAGCTAGACGACTACTTCTTGAATCTCTAGCTTTTGAGAATGCAAACATAGAATGCAAAAAGATAATTGGGCCTTTAAAATTTAGATCAGCACCTATGGATGAATGGATTCAGCATACAATGAATGTCGAGACGTTTAGCTATAATGATGAATCTTGGGTAGGAGAAGCGATTTCCAAAGCAATGAGGAGACATCAAACTGCCAGGTGTTTTAATTGTGGTAAATTAGGACATCTGAAAAGGGATTGCAGGCAAAGGATTTCTAGGAATAATATCCCTTCTGGGAATGACAAAAATAGGAGACCTCGGCCTTCAGGTATATGTAGGAGATGTGGTAAAGGCCGACACTGGTCCAACGAATGCAGGTCAACAACAGACAGACAAGGCAACCCGATACAGTCGGGAAACTCCTTGAGGGGCCTCTCGCAGGCCCCCAAGCCAACAGTGGCCCAGTCATTCCCAGTCACAGTAGAGAACGTGCCTCACCAAGAAAATTAAAAGCTCCAATTTCTGCTGTAAAAAATATTACTGGTCTAAATGATGAATTACGCATGGAGGATGAGTCAAAAAACCCAGTAGGACAGAGTAAACGTATATTTTGGCAGACTTCTATTAATGATCAAAGACCAAAGCTAAGAGTCTGTATAAATGGCACTTTTATTGAAGGCTTATTGGACACAGGTGCGGATGTAAGTATCATTACCCCAGAATCTTGGCATCCGAATTGGCCTCTTCAAGAGGTAGATGTTCAGTTCCTGGGAATTGGAACCCTATCTCGTGTAAAACAAAGCACAAGATGGGTTGAATGCATAGGGCCTGAAGGGCAAATAGGAAGACTAAGGCCATATATTGCCAATATCGCAATAAATTTATGGGGCCGCGACCTGCTACAGCAATGGAATACCCAGATTAACATTCCTGTAGTTCCAGGAACTCATAATTCTGGGAAGGACATGATGAGATATTATGGGAAAAGGTCACCAGCCATTCAGGCTGTACAAGAACATACAGCAAATACCAAACCTTTAGAGGTACCAACAGCCCTACCTTTAAAATGGCTAACTGAGAAGCCAATATGGATCAAACAGTGGCCTCTAGCTGAAGATAAATTACAGGCATTGGAACAGCTGGTGCAAGAGCAACTAGATGCTCAACATATTGAAGAATCAACCAGCCCTTGGAATTCTCCTGTGTTTGTTGTAAAAAAGAAATCCGGTAAATGGAGAATGGTGACAGATTTAAGAGCTGTCAACAAGGTAATTCAACCTATGGGCCCACTACAATCTGGAATTCCTTTGCCTTCTCTATTACCAAAAGGATGGCCTCTTATAGTTATTGATTTGAAAGATTGTTTTTTCACCATACCGTTACAAGAAAAGGATAGAGAAAAATTTGCCTTCACAGTGCCTACTTATAATAATTCTCAGCCTAATAGGAGATATCAATGGACTGTCCTCCCACAGGGTATGCTCAATAGTCCTACATTGTGCCAATATTTTGTAAGTAAGCCATTGGAAATAATTCGTAAACAATTCCCCAAGTCCATAATTTACCATTACATGGATGACATCTTGTTATCTGATTCAAATAAAGATACTTTAGAAAGGATGTTTGAAGAAGTAAAGAAAGTCTTGCCTAGGTGGGGATTACAAATTGCCCCTGAAAAGATTCAAAGAGGAAATTCTATTAATTACCTAGGTTACAGAATAGGGTTAGAGAAAATTAAAACGCAAAAGGCACAAATTAGGCGAGACAGGTTAAAGACTCTTAATGATTTCCAAAGATTGTTAGGAGACATTTCCAGTCTACGACCAGCTGTTGGGATAACACCTGATCTAATAGTTCATTTAAACAAAACCTTAGATGGTGATAAAGATTTGAATAGTCCAAGAAAACTGACAGCTGAAGCAGAAAAGGAACTGACAATGATTGAGGAAAAATTACAGGAGGCACATGTGGATAGGGTGAACCCAAATCTTAGCTGCATCCTAGTCATATTGCCTTCCAGAATTTCTCCTACAGGGATTCTAATGCAGAGGGAAGATATTATTTTAGAGTGGATATTTATACCTAATAAACCAAGTAAAAAATTAAAAACTTATGTGGAAAAAGTCTCTGAATTAATTATAAAGGGTAAACTGAGACTTCGTCAACTAGCAGGTATAGACCCAGCAGAAATTATAGTGCCTTTTACTACTGAAGAAATAAAAAAGTTATGGGAAGACAATGAACCATGGCAAAGAGCTTGTGCTAATTTTTTGGGAGAAATTAATAGCAACTATCCCAAAAGTGGTAGACTTAACCTAATAAAGAGAACTTCTTGGATTCTTCCTAGAATTGTACGTGATGCTCCAATAACTGGAGCCCGTACATTCTATACTGATGCAAATAAATCAGGGAAAGCAGGTTATAAGTCAGATGAATTGAGTAAGGTGGAACAAAGCCCTTATAATTCTGTCCAGAAGGCAGAATTATATGCCATTCTTATGGTGCTAAGGGATTTTAAAGAACCTCTTAATATAGTTACAGATTCACAATATGCAGAAAGAGTTATCTTGCATATTGAAACTGCTGAATTTATACCAGATGACACAGAGTTGACTTCATTGTTTATCCAGGTACAAGACATAATCAGGAACAGGCTTTGTCCGATGTACATAACACACATCCGGTCCCATACAGGTCTGCCTGGTCCTCTAGCACAAGGCAACGATGAGATTGATCAATTATTGATTGGAAGCGTGTTACAGGCCTCAGAATTTCATAAGAAGCATCATGTCAATAGTAAAGGCCTAAAGAAAGAATTCTCCATTACATGGCAACAAGCTAAGGACATTATAAAGAGATGTCCTACTTGTTCCTTCTATAATCAAACACCGTTGCCTGCAGGGAGTAACCCAAAGGGTACTAAGAGAAATGAAATCTGGCAGATGGATGTGTTCCACTTTATGGAATTTGGTAAATTAAAATATGTACACCACACCATAGACACATATTCAGGTTTTCAATGGGCTACTGCCCTGAGCTCAGAAAAGGCTGATTCAGTAATCACACATCTATTGGAAGTTATGGCCATCATGGGAATACCTGCACAAATAAAGACAGACAATGGTCCAGCATATGTATCTAAGAAAATGAAACGCTTTTTTGCTTATTATAATATAAAACACATTACAGGTATACCACATAATCCCACAGGTCAGGCAGTTATAGAAAGATCAAATCGTACTATAAAGGATATGCTGAACAAACAGAAAGGGACCGAAAATACCCCCAGAAATAGATTACATAATGCTTTATTGACCTTGAATTTTCTTAACGCTAACGAGAAAGGAACGACAGCAGCAGAAAGACATTGGATAATGGAAAAGTCTGCTGAACTAAATCAACCAATTTATTTCAAAGATGTGCTGACCTCTCAATGGAAGCCAGGAGATGTGCTACGTTGGGGAAGGGGTTTTGCTCTTGTTTCCACAGGAGAAGAAAAATTGTGGATACCATCAAAATTAATAAAGGTTCGATTTGAAGAGGAGAAACCTCTTGGAAAGGAGAAATGACAACTCATCCACAATGATGATATTCCTACAGGTGGTAAGAAAAACATATAGAATGGGGGCAGGGTTCTGTTCTTATCTCCACAGGAAAACACTCATCTTTGAAAAATTCAAGGGATCCTGGATGTTTGGATACTGACAGATGGAAAAATACTTGCCCAATAGGAACTATTAAGAAAACTGAATAAGTTGTGTAAGTAAAATATACTAAACCATATTTCTAAATTTATAGAGCTGGTTTTGAAGTTGGACTCTGGCTCAGTCCCTCTCCAATTCCAAGCCTGTTGGTAAGAGAAAAACCCAGAGTTTCTGGAGTTTCTGTCTCATGTCAAGAGCCATGATAGGGGACAGAAAGAAATATGAGTTTAGAAAACATCTTTGCTTTTCTTCATATCTATCATACTTTTCATTGAATATATCTATCATTCCTTTCATTGAATATATGTGTGTGTGTGTATGTGTGTGTGTGTGTGTCTATATGATTGATGTTTAAGTTTTTCACAATGAACAATGAGTTTTTCCTGAAGTGACATTTAAAGTTTCCAGGAAGAAGATGGGGCCCCATAACAATGACTCCACCTGGTTGATATGACGTCATGATACTGATAGCGCTACTACAAGACCTGTTTTGGGTACCAGCTGCACAAGACGATCCCAACTTGGTTAGCTGAAATGGTGCACCTCTTATACAACATTCTGGCCAGACCTGCACAAAATACTCAGAGACTATTTGCAATTTTAAAAGACATCGATCTTGAAATTTAACCATCATTTTACTTTCACAGGATCCCCCAGAAAGAACGTCGCCCCCATGACAGCTGGAAGTAACTCTAGAGGACGACGTCCCCTCTCCCAGTAAAGTTTGCCCTTGGGTTTAGGGACATCATTTAGGGGTTGATTATAAATTGGTATATGGTTGAGGGTTGGGGAAGGAATTTTATAATAAGCTCAGGGATCATTTGAAAAAAAAAAAAAAAAAAAAAAAAGAGGGATAATAGATTGGTACTTGTTGGTACTTGTGAGTTATTGTTTTGAGACAAATGTATTGGTATCGATTCTTATATATTGATACAAAGTGAAATTATATTGACTATTGTATGCATGCATGTTTCTACCTCTGTTTAAAAACATTTTTTATGTATTGACATATATTGTATTGATATATATTGTATATATTTACCATATTGCAGTGTACATTTCTACCTCTGATTAAGATATTTACATATTGCTTGTGTATTGATATATATTTACCATACTGCAATGTATATTTGTACATTGCTTATATTTGGAGGTCATTGTCCTCATTTGTTTCACAGTTATTTATTGTCTTAGTCTTTAAGTTAGATAGGTATTGAGAATTATATAGATCAATAGTATTCTAAGTTTGTCATTTATAATTAGACTAATCAGGTTCTTTAGATACATAGAGATTATACTCAGTATAGATAGATAATCTTCAACCTCTTCAAAGAGCTGTAGAAAATGGCCTTTAATCTAACTCAGAGTTTTGTGGTAGTGAGACACAATTGCTCCTGGCAACACCGCTCTATTCCCGAGAGAATGTTGAGCACCAAAGACACTCCACCCGGAGCCTTTCTTCTTGGCTGAACTGGCCTTTGGGTAAAGAAATGCCCATACCTCAACCACTGACAGAAATACAGAGTATCTGTGAATGGAAAAAACAGGACTGTCATATCCTGCCAAGACAGGGTAAGATAGTTTTGACAAGTTTCTTGCCTTTGAAAATGGTGTGTCAGTTATGTTAGGCCTTAGCCAAAGTTGGTTGCTTCAACGCTGCAAACGTGACCTTGGGTGATTGCCCAGGTAGCTAGTTGTCTCTGTGATTTGTTGCATGTTTTAGAAGTTGTTTGATTGCACTTACTAATTACTCAGGTAACATTATTTCCCTTCTCAGATCTTCGATGGGGTTGAAGACTATATAAATGTAGTTACTTTCGACTCATGACTTAGCCAAGCTATTTATTATATAAGACCTAAGCTAGTTAGAATAGGATATTTGTACTTATTGTATATAATTTCATAGTAGGTTTAGAACTCTCTTACTTAAATAAAAGGGGGAGGTGTTGCGGGAGGTCCTTCCGCTCCTCCAGCCAATAGCCACCAAGATACCAGCCCATTGGGGCGTGGTATCTTTCCCTTTAAAAAAAGCGGCCACTTCCCTCCTCTCTCTCTTTACTTCCTGCTCCGGTTCCGGCGACTAGGCGACTAGACTTCTTCCTAATTGCGTGCGTAGAGGGCTGTTGTCTGGGACGGTGATTTGTAAGTTTATTCCCTTTTAAATAAATACCACCCTATTAATCACAATTCCAAACTGGTGTGGGATTGTTTATGACTTGCGCCTTCACTGGAGCTTCCAGTCTGAGTAACACGCCACTCTACCTGTGTCTTTGGCACAGGCTCCCCTGTGATTCTTAGGCCAGGGTTCTGATGGCTCCTCCACAATTTGGTGAAGCCAGAAAAGTAACTTCAGTAGGATTATAAAGGAAATTTGTTTATTTGAAAGAGTTGCCAATTTTTTAAGCGTGGGATGCAGTAATATGCACGTATTTGTATATATGTTTGTTGCTGCTGCTTTGAGACAGGGTTTTGCTATATACCAAGCTGGCCTTGAATTAAGCTGCTCTCAAACTTACAATGATCTTCCTGCCTCAGTCTTCCAAATGCTGGTATTATAGGGCTATTATATTAATAATATATAATATATTATATTAATAATATAAGTGGTGATGTACAATATTTCAAGATATTAGAAGCAACTGGAGTGCATTATGAAAACATCATTATTTCTACCAGTGACAAAGTCACAAATGTTGCTAGGTCCAAAGTGGAAGGAAAAGGGGTTTGGATTAGTGGCTAGTGATAGTTAATCCAAGCTTCGAGCTCCTGTGTTATATGCATACCTTTCAACACACACACGAACCACATAGGAACGTGGTTGACAAGCCACTTCAGTTCACAGGTTTGCCATTGTTCTGAGACGTAACATTTACAAGCTCTGCATGGGGCTTTGGTTCCTGCTATGGTATGCTATGTGATCTGGGAAGCAAGGCGCTGGATAGAAGTCTTCAGGTAGAATTACAACAGTGTCAGAGAAGAGGAGCACCTGCTGTGGGGCCTGAGGTTGGGAGAGAGGAGAGAGTACGTTCTTGGTTGTACTATGTTCACGAGGCTATTCCAGCGTGTCTCCTGAAGAGGAAACACTCAGATCTGGGAACTGTGCTCTCAGCAAAGCCTCGGGGAGATGGCAATTCTTTTACTGTGCCAGTTTGTAAGACCTTCGCTTTCGCCTGTCTCTGGAATAATAGAAAAATAGATAAACCCCTAATATGAAAGGGGGCCACAAAACGTGATGACAGGACACCCTGTCCTCTTGGTGATAGGCTTTAAACACAGGGTGCTGGGTCCCATCTTGGGCTATAGTTTTAAAAATAGTCTCATGGGAGAGGCAGCAACCATTATCAGAGTAATGACTGAGGCAGGTGCAGTGCGGGTTAGGGCTTCTGACATTGCTGCTGGTTTGGAGGCCTGTTTGTGTTTGGTTTCTTTTGTTTTGTCACCAAATGAACCGAGGGCCCCATGACTGCTAAGCAAGTGGTCCAGTTCTGACCTCCATCAGTAGTCCAGGACCCTGGGGTCTCACTGATTCCTGCTTGCTTCCTAGTAGCAGATGCTAACTTGGCAGCTCCACCTTCCCTGGAGGCCACACTTACTCCGGGAATCCTCTTCCTCCTGTGCCCTGCTCTGAGCATTCCTGTGGTCTCCATTATGAGTTTCTTCATCATTATTACAATAACAAAGGAGTTGGTTCTCTTCAGTGCCCACTCACCCAGATGCTGCAGCACTAACCTGTAAGACATCAGTGCCCTTGGAGGTTGTGAGCTGCCCAACATGGGTGCTGGTGCTGGCAATGGAACTTGTGTCCTCTCAAAAAGCAACAAGTGCTCTTAATGGATATGAGCCATCTCTCCAGCACCTTACAGTCATATTTTAATATGGTACTCTAAACTTTATAACCCGAGAGAAGAATTATATACACCATAACAAGCTTGCTTAGGGGCATGGTCTCTGTAGCTTCTCAGGCCTGGATTCCATTTCTACCACCTACAAGTTCTGTGTCCTTAATGATTCTCAGCCTTCGTGTGCTAATTTGGAAGATCAAAACAATTTTTAAAAGTCAGTGGAAGCCAGGCATGATTGAAACATGATTAATAAAAACTCAGAGAGAGAGAAACTGGGGTTCAACCTGAAGATCTGAAAAGTAAAACAGCCAGCCACTGGCTCTTACCTCGACCTCAGTCTGAAATAGTGATCCTGCCTCCCGGAATCTCAGAATGAGACTGTGTGTTGAGAGCTGTTTTCTCCCATTTTATAATCTCTAGGGCTGAAATTAAAGGCACCACCATGATTAAAGGCATGCACCACCTGGTTTCTATGGCAGCTAGTATGGCTACTGGGATTAAAGTTGTGTGTTGCCGTAGCCTGGTCTGTAAGGCTGACCAGTGGGATTTACTTTCAGATCTTCAGACAGTCTTTATTTATTAAAATACAATTGAAATCCCACTACACATGGTGGCACACACCTTTAATCCCAGCACAGGAGACAGAGTCAGGCAGATCTCTTTGTGTTCGAGACTAGCCTGTTCTACATAGTGAGTTCTAAGACAACCAGAGCTACATGACTGAGACCCTGTCTCAACCAAACAAACAAAAACAAAAGTCACCAGACTGTTGTATACATTAAATAAAATGATGTTTACAATGAGTATTCTGCTTGGTACACAATATGTTCACAACATTATCCTCACCTCCCATGATAATGTAGTTACTTCAGCATTTCAGAAAGTGGAGTTAGCCTTGGGAATGTATCTCAGTGATAGGATACTTAACATGTGTGGGACCCATATCCAATTTGAAGTACCGAAGAAAACAATAAAAGTATGTCATAGTTTATTCTACAGCCTGGTATGGTGGCTCATGCCTACCATCCCAGAATTCGGGAGACTGACACAGGAGGATGACTACAAGTTCAGGGTCAGCCTGGGGTGCATAGTGATTTGTAAGCTATCCTGGGCTACAAGATGAGTCCTTGTCTCAACTCTCATCCCCTTCTAAAGGAAAATTGCATCTACTGGGGGTGAGTCCCATGCTCGTCATGCACCTGAATAAATGAACTAAGACTGAGGGAAAGCATCCTTGACTCATCAAACAGTCACCAGAAAGAGGTCACAGGCTGTTCTGACACATGCTTTGAGATAACATTTGGCATCTGGAAGTCCCTTTTGATCTTCATAGTCCTCTAAGGATAAGCAACACAGCTTCCCAAGGGCACCAAGACTCACTGCAAGGAACGCAGCAAGCAAGTGACTAAGCTAAGCTTCTGTGTGTGGAGGGGCGGGGGACGGGGGACGGACAAGTGCCTCCTGTGGCAACGTAAGAATCATGTCTGGGATCAGGTGGCCTGACTCACCGCTCATTAGGATACAGTGTACATAGGGAACTCCAGACATTCCCAGAACCTTCGGTATAAGTCCTTTTCAAGAAAATAAAGCCGCCGTGAATTAATGAATAATGGCTGTACTTAGTCATTTCTTGAAGAGAACCACTGTAAACAATGCTGTGGGATGCATACCAAAGAGACTGGGAAATACCCAAGTCCAAGGCAAGTGACAGCAAGCTAGACAGTTTCAAGATGATCATTAGCTCCTGTGTGGCGGAAGGAAGGTTATGGCAACCGAATCTATGGACAGGGTATTCCAAGAATTCAGTCAGCCTGTCTCCAGCTCTACCTGAAAGAGACAATGCCTAGGAGAGTTTATCATCATATTCTAGCCACCCATGTTTTCAATTCAATAAGGAACTTTCTTAGGATTAGCTCCCCCTTCACCACCCCTCAGAAGGACTGGGTACCCGGTACTTGTCACCCGTTTTACTTTTGCCGTGGTTCTTCAGTCTCTTAGGAGTTATGTCTCTTAGTAACTGTATGTCATTACCTCTTGAACCTGAACAACTGCAAGCATGTTTGTGAATCTGGCTACTGTCTGGAACTACAAAGCCAGGCAAGGGCCATCTCTCTGTCTGCAGCAGTCCTGCTAAGGATATTCTCCCACCTCCACCACCGCCAGATGTCAAGAATGAGATCATCCTGTCTATCAGCCTCTGGCCACACTGCTGCCACTGCCCAGAAGAGCTGCAGAGTAGAGTGAGGTCTTCTGGCCATGTCAATGAGGGCACAGCTTCCTTGTAATAGACCTGAAAACTGAAGGTGGCACACTGGAAGAGAATGCCATTATAGTAAGCACCCCAGAAGGAAACCCATGGTCAGATGTGAGCCTTACTGCTCCCTCTAGCGAGAGAAGGAAGCAGTGAGACAATGGGCTGAGTGTTCCAGGACATATACAAATTTATAAACACCAGAGGCTGCCCCCCCCCCACAAGGGAGGAGCATCCTTCCCTTGCAGGGCAGGATCCTCCAGATCCACGTGGGCTGACATTTTCCTTTTATTTTTCTCCCCTCTGGGATCTGGAGAGTGACTGAGATAGTTTACCGTTTAATGTGGGCAGATGACTTAATTAGGCTCAATTGAAAGACATCCACAGTGGCTCTGAGTGTGTGAATGACTTGGGGGGCAGGGTAGGACCTTGGGAGACACCTTCCAGTTGTGTCTTCATCCTCTACCCTGCCACCCAGGCTGGCCCAAAGGTACCATGATGGTCATGGGGATCATGTCTGCTTAGGAATCCCACCTTGTTCAGCGAGGAGCTGGACAGCCCATAGCTCGTGCATTGGGAGAGGCCTCTGGTTTCTTTGGTTTTGTGCCTCATCTCCAGGTCTAGTGATAGCAGCAGCAGCAGCAGCAGCAGCAGCAGCAGCAGCAGCAGCAGTAGCAGCAGCAAAATTCAGCATTGCTGGATCCTCCTTGAGGCTGAGTTCTGGGGATATTAGTCATGTATGAAAATGAAGCCATTCCCCTGCCTTCAGGGAGCCCATAGGTGGAAATATCAGAGTCAAAAAGTCCAGTCTTCCTCTGTAAGGTTGACAGTGAGGAACTGAGACTGGGAGAGACCCCAGAGCAGCAAGGCAGGCATGGTGACTTGGCAGCCCAGAACCTGGGATGGAGAGGGGGCAAGGGAGGGAGGGAGCAAGGGACATAGGGAGGAAGACAGGGATAAGAATGTGCATGTCCACGTGTATGTATCTGTAAGTGCTTTCTTCCTCTTCTCTCCTCTGGCCTCTTTATCTTCCTCAATTTATAGGTTCTTGACCAAAAGCTATGTCCTTTTTTTTATCTCTCTGTGTCTGAAGGAGGCCGCGGGAACCCCCAAGTGGCCAGTAGCTTCCCAGCTCTACTTAATTCCAAGTCTAGAGCTTCTTCAGACACAGGCTTTGGGAGCAGCTCGGTGTCTTTTCCAGGGTCAGATACACTTCTGCAGATCATTAGCCCATCCGGTCTGCAGCTGGCCAGCCTGGGGGCAGAAACCAACAGCAAATCGCTCTCCTTGCACCCTCTGCCCCAAAACACCTTAAAATGATTGTTTTGGGCCTGAGCCAGGGCACTGATTTCCAAACCACAAGCAACATTTCTTGGCTCATTAACTTCATTACTTTCCTGCTCCAGAAGCCCCCTCACCATTTTCACAGGAGCCTGAATAGAATGGCCTCCGAGAGATCTAAGCAACTCCAGGAAGTGTATTAGGCCCCTGACCAGAGTTGCAGCTCTTTGCCTCAAGGAGGGCTCCAGAGGGGCGGAGCAGGGTAAAATCAAAGGCAACTTTAGGCAGGAAGTGTGACACAGAGCAACTCAGGCCCAGTGACTCCAACGATTTCTCCTACAAATAATAGGGCAGTGGGGATATGGACCAAAGATGGTAGATGAGTAAATGAGAGAAAGATGGAGCTAGGGGGCACTGAGGGAGCAGAACAGGGTTGGTGAGTGTGTTGGCTTCTCTGGAGAGACAACACTAACAGGCTGCATAGCTGTGTTGATAGATGAGAGTGGACATGGTAAGAGAATTAATTGTCTTCCATGGTTATGGACACTGAGGGGTTCCAAGGTAAGCCAGCTGCAAACTTGAGACCTAAGATGTCAGTCGTACAGCTCAGTCCAAGTCCTCAAATGGGAGGAAGTGAGTGGCAAGTTCTCAGACGGAGACTGAAGGCCTGGGTACCTGGGGGAACCGCTGATGGAAGTCTTAGCATCCAAAGGCTTTGGACTATTGTTCTAGTACCCAAAGGCAGCAGCGGAATGCTGCCCAGCTCTAGAAGGGAAGGAGAGAGAGATTTCAGCTTTCCCCTGCCTCTTTGTTCTTTTTGTCCTCGCTGTTTTTCCTGAGGGCTGGACTTACTGGCCCTCTGTGCTGATGTTTCTTCTCCTCCCAGTCTACTGACTCACATGGCAATCTCCTGCACACAGATGTACTGGGAGGAATGTAAACTTTACCATCTCTCTAGGTAGCATTTACTCTCATCAAACTATTAACCTTGCTGGGTGGTGGTGACACACACCTTTAATCCCAGCACTCGGGAGGCAGAGGCAGGCAGATCTCTGTGAGTTCGAGGCCAGCCTGGTCTACAAGAGATAGTTCCAGGACAGGTTCTAAAACTAGAGCAAAACTCTGTCTCCAAAAACCAAAACAACAACAATAACAAAAAAAACCAACAAAAACAAAAAAACCAAAAAAAAACCCCTATTAATTCTTACAAAAATGTTACAGCATGGCAAAATTACAAGTCAAGATAAAAATATTAATCATTACAGTGTGGCAATAATACAAGGAGTGGTGGATAGAATTGCTACATAAAACACAGTACAGTCAACTAAATATGAATTCCAGATAGGCACGTGATTCTGTAGTTTAAGTATGTCCCACGGAATATTGGGGAACACAATTAAGAAAGTCTTTTTAAGTTTGAACTTCAAAGATTAACTGGCTATCTTGTTTTTATTCTTCAAATCTGGCAACTTTGGGAGGAGCAGCCAGGAGACAGTAGAGTAATCACCAAAGGATAGACCAAATAGGGTAAATATCAGCTGGATGTGGGGGCCCAAACCTTTACCCCAGTCCTCGGGAGGCAGAGGCAGGCAGATTTTTGTGCATTTCAGGCCAGACTGGTCTACAAAGGAAGCTCTAGGTCAGCCGGACTTACCCAGTGAGACACCATCTTAACCCTCTCAAAATAAAGTACGATATCATTGTTAGGTTGGGAGCATAGGCCCCAGTCCCTGGCATCTATCTCAGCCCCCAGGCCTGGTCTGGACTTCAAATCCCAGCAGGCCAGGTCCTGGCCCCTCCCTGGGTGTGGGGTCAGGACCACTCCCCAGGGTACTTAAGTAATCCCCCAAAAGAAAAACACGTGGTCTCCCTTTCTTCCTCCCGGGGGTCGGGTCACGTTTCTGTGGCTTCCTGGTTTCCCCCTCGGGGCCACCCGAGAGCACAGATCTCCCATTAAAACTGGATATTTCTTAATTTGGCTTGTTTTGATTTGGCTTGATTGGGAATTTTTGCGTCGTCAGAGAGCCCGGTTAGGAAATATTCCTAACAATCATGGGGCAATATGCCAGAATTTTACTCTACCCTTAACCTCTAAGATTGACCTTGACATGGGTTTTTGCAGGGTTGGATGCCGAGGACCCACCCCGGCAATTGTGTCAAGGCTTGGGATTTCTCTCTCAAAACTGGCAGAGGGGTGATATGAGCCTCCCACTGCCCTGAAGCCACCAAGCACAACCGCTCAGGCTCTTGCTGTGGAAGCGCTTCTAAGTGCCAAGGCACAGGCCTGGGAATGAGCCTGAGATCAGCAACCCACTGGCTGCGTGTCTAGGCCTCTAATCAAGCACTCTGCGCCTATGTTTCTGGGACATGGGAGCGAAATAGAAACAACCTATCATGATTGCCTAATGGGTTAATATTTATAAAGCTGTAGGTACAAAGCGCTCAATAACCGTTAGCTGAAAAAAATCCCCAGAGCTCTTTAATCACCAGAGGGAACCAGAAGAACAATACGAGTTAATAAACGGGAATAAGTGACACACATATCAGATTGTTGAGAGGCTCTCACTCACGGCCGTTGCCCTCTTTTAGGAATAATGGAAGTCTTTTTTTTTTTTTTTAAAGATTTATTTATTTTGTACACAGTGTTGAGACTCCATGTATGACTGCAGGCCAGAAGAGGGCACCAGATCTCACTACAGATGGTTGTGAGCCACCATGTGGTTGCTGGGAATTGAACTCAGGACCTCCTGAAGAGCAGCCAGTGCTCTGGAGAGATGGCTCAGAGGTTAAGAATAATGGAAGTCTTACACTCTCTTCTTAAACCTGAGAGGCGGGCTGGAGAGATGGCTCAGTGGTTAAGAGCATTGCCTGCTCTTCCAAAGGTCCTGAGTTCAATTCCCGGCAACCACATGGTGGCTCACAACCATCTGTAAAGAGGTCTGGTGCCCTCTTCCAGCCTGCAGGCATACAGACAGAATATTGCCGGGCGGTGGTGGCTCACGTCTTTAACCCCAGCACTTGGGAGGCAGAGGCAGGCGGATCTCTGTGAGTTCGAGACCAGCCTGGTCTACAAGAGCTAGTGCCAGGACAGGCTCCAAAACCACAGAGAAACCCTGTCTAGATCACGTGAGTCCTCTCACACCCGTCCTTCCCCTGGGTCACTCTTTCACACATCTGTTCGGGGGCAAGCTATGAATGAGCATCTGTTTGCCCCTTGGAGCCAGGGCCGGCCCCTCAGAATAACACTACCACGGCTTTTAGTTGACAAACTGCTACCAAATCAGCTCTGAGTATATCGGGGAGGGACTCATGCATGAAATAGAATTTGCCTTTCTCCTTACAGAATTTACAGCCTGGCTGACCACCTCTTCTCACGGGTCTCTCCTAACTCCTGCCATCTTTATTTGAATGGTTGAACACTGTGCTTAGCCACGCTCCTGTTCGATGAGTGAATTAGTGATGTCTGCCACAGGTGCAGGAGGAGAATGTGGTCTCAGATGTCCTGTTGGTAAGGCTACTGGACTTCTTGATGTACAAAATCTGGGAATAAAAACTCGCAGCTGAAGTCTGCAGGACTATGAACGCAGACCAGGCTCCGTTGCAGTCACCTTAACCCTGAGCCGGCTCATCAGCCGCACTTTGAGTTTTAATGGCAAGATGAAGGATGGCGGTAATTGCGGTAGAGAGCTGACTCACCCCTCTAGAAGCCGTGCATCTTCAGAGCTGACAGACTGAAAAGCCTCAGAGGAGGAAAGAAATGTACACGAGACAGTGACGCACGATTGCAGTTAGGCCTGACGAGCACGGCTGACTGATAAGGACCTGCAATTCGAAGAGCCACCACCAATGCTACCCCAGGTCTCATCAAGGTTCTCAGTGGGAGTGCCTTTCACAATGACTACATCCCTGCTGGTAACAGGTCAGATGACACAGATGCTCCCAGGCCTGCTCGGCTTAGAAGATGAGTCTGGAGGGAAAGACGGATCAGAATGGCCTCCTGGCCCCCCGAAACAAGTGCTCTGGATCTTGCCATTAAAACTCAAAGTGCGACTGATGAGCCGGCTCAGGGTTAAGGTGACTGCAACGGAGCCTGGTAACTTCAGCTCAATCCCCAAGACCCATGTGGTGAAAGACAAAATGTAACCCGCCTGACTGGTCAGTCATTCCAGGGTTGTAACCCGCCTGGCTGGTCAGTTATTCCAGGGTCCCCGAAGAGGCGCTATCTGAAAAGACATGGGCGGGAAAGAGGAGCGAGGCCAAGCAAGATCTGTTGTCAGGGCCTCACTTTATTGGCGAAATGGTTGTGGCTTATATAGCCCTTGAATGAGGAATTTGGCTTGGGATGGGGGCAGGGGCATGGCGAGGGCAGGAAGGGGTCTTGCAGCAATGGTCACGAGTCGACACTTGGTCACGAGTTGGTCACTGGTCACGAGTTGGTCACGAGGTCACGAGTCGGTCAGGAGTCGACACACCTAGTGTTCTCTATGCAAGCGGAATCGTTCCTTTTGTGATTCCAACCACAAACAATTCTCTAGATAGTTGCAATGTGGGGCGCTAACAGATAGCTCTCAAGATAGTTGGGTGTGGGGTGGGCTCTCCGCAAACATCCCCAGGACAATGGTCCCCACCACCATCCCTGGAAAATGGCTCCTGACAGCAAAACATTAATTCCTTCTCTGACCTCCCACACATGCTCCATGGCACTCCATTTGTACACACACACACACACACACACACACACACACACACACAAATTAAAATGCATATGAACAACTCAAGGGTCCCAATTGCACATGCTCACATGGGTTTGTAAATACAAAATGGCAGACAGTCTTACACCTTGAAGAGAATTTAGGAATCATTCATTCCAGGGCTCCTCAACTTGGGAATTTTCAGAAAACTGTCTTAGTTAAGTTTTTAATTGCTGTGAAGAGATACCATAATATAGTGATATTTTATTTATGTTTTAATAAATAAAGCTTGCCTGAATATCAGAGGGTAAAATTAAGCCACTAGAGGCCTGGTAGTGGTGTCACATACTTTTAATCCCAGGATTTGGGAAACAGAGGCAGATGAATCTCTGTGAGTTCAAGGCCACCCCTGGGCTACACAAGATCAATGCAGAAACAGATCCAGGTGGTGGTGGTTCACACCTTTAATCCCAGTATTGGGGAGTCATACACCTTTAATCCCAGCACTAAAGGGGAATATAAAATGGGAGGAGACAGAGGCTCAGGGTTCAGTTTGCAGTTGCTTAGCATTGGTAGAGGTAAGATTTCTCTAGTGGCTTAGTTGTTTTGCTTTTCTGATCTTCAGCTTGAACCCCAATATCTATTTCTGGGGTTTTACATTCCACGACCATGGAAACTTTTTTTTTTAAACATCTGTTTATTTATTATATATACACTTTCCAGGAGACAGCGCCTGATCTCGTTACAGATGGTTGTGAGCCACCATGTGGGTGCTGGGAATTGAACTCAGGACCTCTGGCAGAGCAGTCAGTGCTCTTAACCTCTGAGCCATCTCTCCAGTCTGACCATGGCAACTCATATAAAGGACATTTAATTGTAGTAGCTTGCTTACAGTTCAGAGGTTCAGTCTATTATCATCATAGTGGGGGAGCACGGCAGCATGCAGGCAGGCAAACTTAGCGCTGGAGCTGAGAGTCCTTACATCTTCATAGGCAGGCAACAGGAAGCTGAGTGAGATATTGGGTGATATGCTGGGCATAGGAAACCTCAAAGCTCACCCCCACAATGATACACTTCCTCCAACAAGGCCATACCCACTCCAACAAAGCCACACCTCCTAATAGTGCCACTCTTTATGAGATTATGGGGCGGGGGTCAATTACATTCAAACCACCACAAAAATCATTTTTAATTGTTCTTTATTAGTGTGTGTGTGTGTGCTCATGTGTGTGTGCTCATGTGTGTATGTGTGTATACCAAGAAGCAAATGTGAGGTCAGAGCTGGTTTCTCTCTGACTTTCAGGAGTTGGTTCCCAGTCCCGGGGATTGAATTTAGGTCATCCAGTTTTGCAGCAAGTGCATTTACCCACTGAGCCATGGACTATTTGGTTTGTTCTTGGTGAGTGTCCCTGGAGAACTGTATTGCAGTGCCCAGTCCCAAGATAGGGACTTGTAATTGCTCTCAGGCTCATCATATGTGGTTATGAAAGCTTCTAGAACTAGGGAAGACTCTGGACCTCTCCTCTCCCCCTAGGGTGCTGTCTGCACCTTGTCAACCTGTTCCTTTCCACACAGCCATTCCTGAAATCAGTTTAGAACAAAACATGCAAGTCTTAAAAGGTAAAAATCCTGCCACTCTCAGCTTCCATGGCAGTGCAGCTAACCAGCTTGAATGAAAAAATTTTACGGGATTAAAAAAATTATGTGTGTGTGTGTACGTGTGTGTATCTGTGTATTGTGTGTATGTGTGTACGTGTGCATGTGTGTATGTGTGTGTAGGTTAGAGAACAACTTGTGGGAGTCAATCCTCTCTTTCTACCCAGGTCATCAGGCTCAGCAGAAGCACCTTTACCCACTGAGCCATCTTACCAGCTCTGGGCCGTTTTGGTTTTGAAGGAAGGCAGGCAGGACGTGGGGAAGAATCCCAAGGTTACTAGTAAGAAGTGACTAGACTATCCCAGGAGCAGATAAGACTGAGGAGGAAATGTTGAAGGCTGTCCATTTCACCAACAAATCTTATCGTCATTTTTTTCTCGAATAAAAAAATCCTCCTGCTAATTAGTTAGAGCCTAGAATTGCCCACAGGCACTAGCAGTGGCAGAGGGAATAACAGTACATTCCTATTATCTTCCTAATGCAGGCGTCAGAACCCACTCCAGCTAGGCTAGGTCACATTTCCAGCTAAAAAGCAAGCAACTTCAAAGGCATTTTTGCTGGCCCTGAACGTATTTTTGATGCGGCGCTTTTCTTTCTTGGCTTCACTTAGAAGATCACCCCTATCAAGGGAGCCCAAGTCTCTATAATTACTGAAATGCAAAATGGAGAAAGCTAAATTTAGATTGTGGTCGGGTGTGGGGTAGTAGATAGCACTGAAAGTAGACAGTAGGAAATGGGCAGTTTACAGCAAAACCTGACATTCTTGTTAACTAAAAACATGGGCTCTTCTGTGGAATATACACCCGACGTCCCCGTGCTATAGAGTTTTTGAGAGACATTGTCTATCATCAACCTACTTCCCCCATCCTGTGCACCCCCTAAGCTGGGTCAACTTTTGGGTTGGTTTTGGCATGGTGATATGACATGCTGCTCTTGCATGAGAGATTAAGCAGCTAGGGCAGGTAGGGCTCTAGTTTCTGTGATGTACGGAACACGAAATGCCCTGCTCTCTCTGCTGCAGACGATGCTCATGCATTTAGATGTACCTCGGGACTCACTCAGACTGACAGGTCCTCTCGGATATTGATGGCATATCAGAACTGCCATGAGAAATGGCTCCCAAACAGGCTGGAACCAGCAGGATGTTGCTTGGCATTGAACCCAGATGTAGATAGCAAGGGGGCGGATTTTGTGTTTAATGGTGATTATATCGTGTATGGGGGTGTGTACTTACACACCCACTGTAATGGTTAGTATTGCCAACACAACACCTAGGAAGCACGTCTCTGGACACACTTGTGAGGGATTATCTAGATTAAGGTCGGTTTCTGAGATGGTCTGGACAGGATCTTCTTATTTATGCTAATTGGTGTGGAAAGACCCATCTCTATTGTGGGTAGGAATTTTATTTATTTATTTATTCTGGTAGGAATCCTGGAGCATCTAAACTGGAGAGAAAATGAACACTGGCATGTGCGCATTAACTCACTGCTCTCTGCTCTTAACTGTGGGTACAACGTGACTATTGCTCTCAAGCTCTTGCCGTGATGGACTGAGCCGTGAGCCAAATCCAGAAAAGAAACTAAGCCATCTATTCTAGGTGAGCCGTGTAGGGAGGCTGGGGGTATCTCTTCTCTTCTGACAAAGCTATTCAAGCCCAAGTTCACTGGGTCCTGTTTTCCTGGAGTCATAAAACCACCCCTTTGCTCATGTGAAATGTCAGAAAGCATGCACGCTTTCAGCTCTTAAGGACATCACAGAAACACGCTGAACTCCTAGGTTCGTCCTGGAATGTCTCAGGTTCTATGGGCAATAGGCACAGACTGAAGTCTGGGTTACTTTCTCAGAAAACCCAATAACCTTTAGGGTGACTGGTTCTGTTGTTGACATTAGTTAGACAAATTGCTGTACCTATACGGGTCAGGGGACCTCCTGTGAGACACCACTCACCCATATCCAGCAAGTGTTTGCTTTGAGCTCTTTCCTCAGCATGGATTTGGGCAGCTTCAGCTTTTTCTTCACCCCTTTCTGTCACACTGCATCACCGGGAGCACACATTGCCAAGATAGCCAAAGCCATCAGTTCTCACGATGGAGGAATGATGTCTACCTGGACATGGGAATTCTGACGTAGAGGCCAACTCTGGCCAGTTCTCCAGTCATGTTCTAAGTGCCAGGATCTGACCTAGTCTCAGCGAAAGGAAGAGGAAAACTCCAGAGTTTCTGAACTCTTTGTATTGAAGAGATTGACACAGCGAGAAAGCCCTGATTGGAAACAGGCCAGAATGAAGGCTGAGCCGCAGTGGCAGCAGAATTTGGGTTAAAAACTGTGGGTAGAATTCACGTCTTATTTGTCTGTTTCCTTTGCACCAAGCCGAGGCAAGCTCACACAGCCCCAAGCCCGGAATAAATGTTAATGAAAAGTGAAGGATCTGGGCGAGGGAACACTTCCTCTCTGGGGACCACACCAAGTTGGTAAAGATACTTCCTAGCTCTAACTAGATGTCCTCTTTCCACTCCCCGGCCGGTTTTCTCCAGGAAGCTTTATTGGCAGTTACCGGGGTGCGCGTTCCTAGTCCCTTCCCAGCTCAGTTTCTTAATGGTCTCTTGTTCTGCCAAAACCAATTGTCATGGGAACCACTGAGGCTTAGACAGACATCACCAGTAGCTCCAGAGCCTTCCCTTGGAGATTTGGGAGCAGTCATTCTTATAACACATGAAATCAGATTACATGAAGACAAAGGCATTTGGGGACAGCTTTACTGGAGGTAACAGACAGAAAGCCAGTCATGCACGCCAAAATAAAGGCGGTGGTTATTGTAAGGATATGACACAGCTCTGAGAAAGGAGGGGAGCCCAAGCTCTTAGAAACGGAATCAAGGGAAAGCTGAGCTGTTCTAGTTGAGTTATTTTCTCCCTTGCTGCTGCCTTCTTTCCCTTCCTCTCACCCTTTCCTTCTCTCATCTCCTCGGACGAAAACTGGAGAAAAGAGAAAACAGGGTCCTACCATGTAGTCCAGACTGATCTCAAACTTGATTGATTCTCCTACCTCTGTCTGTCCAAGATTACAGTGTTAAAAATGTCTTGTTTCATAGCCACATGGGCCTTAGTTTGTTTTTCAAGACAGGGTCTCACTGTGTAGCCCTGGCTGTACTGGGCACCATCACACCCAGGTCTTGCGGGGGGGGGGGTGTCTTTATATTTTTCTTTTCCCACACAAGCCCTTTTTCAAATGACTTCTTTGATTATCTTTTTTTTTGGGGGGGGGTCTCCATGGTGTCTCATCTGTTTGCATGCACAAGCCACTATTCTCTCTGCCTCTTACTCAAGATACGTTTCTGCTTCCAGGCTGTGGGGTGTCTCCTAGCCTTCAGTGTGTGAGCAGAGCCCCCACCATCATCCATCTCCCTGAGTCATCTGTACCAGAGGGGACATTCCTGAAGCCCACGTGGGGCCAGTGCTCTCTTCAGCCTCAGGCATCATGGGGCTTCTGTCACGTACTATACCAGAAAAGCCCTTTGGGATTGTCTGCTTCCTGGCAAGCCCAGACTTAGACATTTCTAGGAGCAGCTAGCCCACTCTTTGTTGAAACGATCTTCTAAGGAAGGAGGGAGTGTTCATTGGCAACACATTTGAACACTGAAACCCCTGTAGCCGGAGATACGCAAGTGTGGGGGGTATTTTGGATAGGAATGAACGAATCCAAACAGATCTGGGCTCAACAAATCTTACTTCCCATTTTTAGCTTTTTGCTCTTTAAGAGAACTTTTCTAGACTGGATTTTCCTGACGAGCTGCCAGGACTCTGGATCCCAACTGTTCTCAAGAATCTAAAGAGTGAGGCTTCACTTTTATCCCTCCTACTAACCAACCATGTGGCCAGGGCTACTCCCTCCCCCACTGTGGGATTCAGTCCTTGTGCTCTCCATTCCCAGGATGGGAGGTTGCCTAGGTTCTCTTGTTAACCCTCCTCCACCCAGCCTTTCCCTAGCCACGCTGTCAGCTTCCCACATTTTTCTGAGGCGGGGTGGGGGTGGGGGATGGGGGGTGAGGTGGAGAGCAGATACTTAGAACTCACAATTCCTTCACTACTCAAGGTTTGATTTTTGCTTTCTCTCTGTTCAGTTTTTCTAGGTTTTGAGTGGCCAGTCTCTGGACCGCGCCAGTTGTTTTAGTTAGCTTGCATGTTGCTTTAATGAAACATCTGAACCAAATGCATCTGGATAGGAAATTTACTTCATGTCACAGGTCATAGTTCATCGTTGAAGGAAGCTAGGGCAAGACAGCACTCCATAATCAAGACCATGGAGGAATGCTGCTTACTGGCTTATTCCAGGCTCATGTGCCCACATCCCAAGCCTACTTGCCTAGAGATGGTACCATCTGCTTAAGGATGACACCACCAACAATGAACTGGGCCCTTCTTTATCAATTAGTATAGCAGACTTTCTCAGGCTGACAGCCCCCAAATCACAACACAGAGTCTTATTATTGGTTATGAATGTGCAACCTTATCTTATGCTCATTTCTAGCTAGTTCTTTTAACTTAATTTAATCTGTTTCTCTTCATCTAAGTTTTGCCTGGGGGCTTTTTACCTTTCTTTCATTCTGTATGTCCTACTCTGTGTCTGTCTGTCTGGCCCAGGTGTCTTCCTATCTTTCTCCCTTGTTCTCTTTTTCCTCTCTTCTCTCCTTTTCTCTCTTGAGCCCAAATGATTCCTTCTACTTATTCTCTCTGCCCACCAGCCATGCCTATCCCTGAATAGCCTGGCTATTGGCTATTCAGCTTTTTATTAGGCCAGTGAGGTGTCTTAGACAGGCAAAGCAACACATCTTTATATCATTAAACAAATATAGCATAAACAAATGTAATACATCTTCACGTAGTTAAAGCAATATTCTGCAACAATGTAACACAGCTTTCCATAGTTAAAGTAATATTCCACAACAAATTAGCACAGACAGGACCATAGGCTATATGATGAAGGCAATTCTGTCTAGCTCCATTCCATACCTATGAGTTCAATTCTATTGAAAAGCTGAATTTTTTTTTTCTGTCAATAAACTTCTCTGGTTGGGTGGTGGTGGTGCACACCTTTAATCCCAACACTCGGGAGACAGAGGCAGGTAGTTCTCTGAGTTTGAGGCTAGCCTGGTCTACAAAGTGAGTTCCAGGACAGCCAGAGCTGTTACAGAGAGAAATCCTGTCTCAAAAAAACAAATAAACTTCCCCATTGTGCTCAAAATTTGTAACTCTCCATTAAGGCCACTTCACGGCAGTCTGTAGGGGACACGGAGGTGCACCTGGCATCCTGTGGTTGTTATGCCCAAATCCATGAAGTCCCCTCAAAAGTCAACAAGGAAACAGAGTCCCATATGTAAAAACAAAGAGCCTTTATTTTAATCAAGTTTGCAAACTCAGTCTCTCCGCATGTTCAATGTGTTGGAATAACCAGAGAGCCCCAAGCTCAATTAAAATTGGACTTTTATAGTAGTAAAGGTGGGGGTGAGGGGTTTCTGAGGTTCAGGACTGGTGTAGGAGGTTCTTCTGTCTATGTGTTGCTTTCATTGGTTGAATAAAGAAACTGCCTTGGCCTTTTGATAGGGCAGCACTTAGGTAGGCAGAGTAGACAGAACTGAATGCTGGGAAAAAAAGGGAGAGTCAGGTGGCAATACACATATTATTAGAAATGAGTTAAATAAAAATGTGAGAGTTAGCCAATAAGAGGCTAAAGATAATGGGCCAGGCAATGATTTAATTAGTACAATTTCTGTGTAATTATTTCGGGTGTAAGCTAGCTGGGCGGGATGGTACCAAAAGAAGCAAGCCCTCTCTCCCTCAACACAGGACCCCTGATTGGCTGACATCTGTCTAGAGGTGTCCTGGTGAATGTGTGCTGGCAGGTGATCCTATCTATAGCAGTTGGAATGTTAGTCATTTCCTTTGGATGGTCTGTTCTTGGTGGAGGTCAGGTAATCTCAGTTTGTGGTTCCTTCTGTAACCAGGTATTGCTTAGGGTAAAGTACTGAGACTCAGACCTCTTATTAAATTTATCGATGGCCAGAGTCCCAAGTGATAATGGTTGGAAGTAAAGAACTTCTTTTAGGGAACCTGCCCATACTTAGCTTATCATGGCTGGCTCCCACATGGTCAGGCCACAAGGACTCTGAGTAGATGTTGCCTTCTGAAACTCTGTGGTTGGGTCAGAGGACCAACATCCACTCTGATTAGCAACCTCTTTCAGCCTTGCAGCCCTGTTTCCCCATCACATCGGGTTTCTGCTGTCTTGGCGGCTGTAATACTCCATGTAGCTGTTCCTTTCTTGGCATTCACTTGCACACCTTACTTGTAGATGCTTAAACCCATCCCTGAGAATCTCACCTCCCTGATGAACCCAGTAGCCACACAGTGAATGTCTTAGGATTTCTATTGCTGCCATGAAACACCAGGACCAAAACCAAGTTGGTGTGGAAGCCCAAAGAGGCCAAAGGTCAGAGAGTTTGGGACTTGTTTTTAGTTCATTCAAGGTTATTGTGCTTCTAACTCAAACGAAGTTCCCACCTATATAAATCAGAGTTCTGCTTTCTTCAAGACTATCATCAACAGGTGTGGCTAGTTGCCAAACCTCATGCCCCTGAAATAAGGAATTAGTTGGTTCCTACCTAAAACAAAAGTCTAAGGATCCAACTAAGTTCCTGTTCCCTTTATGGAAATAACTTGGGATTCCACCCAGGGAGTGGTTTGACTAGGAGTGTTTGGTCTAGGGCCTGAGTCAAAGGTGTGAGTGAGGAATGAACCCCATGACTTTCAATTTGTATGTTAATGTGGTCCTTTTGATCTACTCCTATCTTTTGAAATCAGGGGTATATTAAGCTGTTGCACAATAAAACATGGGCGAATTTTCAGTACTCACTGAAATTCTCTGCTGTTACTATCCTATATGTTTCTGAGTTTTATTATTTTTGTTCATGTCTTTGTATTCTTTACTCTATTTCTAAATTTCTATGCCTCCACTCCTGAAGAAAGGTATTTTTGTCAAGGCTGGCCCCTGACAAGTTGGGGAGGAAAGGGTTTATTCAGTTCACTCGTCAACAGCACTGTTCATCATTGAAGAAGTCAGGACAGGAACTCAAACAGGGCAGAAACCTGGAGGCAGGAACTGATGCAGAAGCCATGGAGGGTGCTGCCTACTGGTTTGACTCCATGGCCTTGCTCAGCCTGCTTTCTTGTAGCACCCAGGACCACCAGCCCAGGGGTAGCACCATTCATCACGGGCTGGGCCCTACCATATCCATCACTGATTAAGAAAATTCCTTATGACTGAATCTTATGGAGGCTTGTTCTCAATGGAGGTTCCCTTCTTTCAGATGACTCCAGCTTGTGTCAAGTTGTCATAAAACTAGCCAGGACAATGAAAGGGAAGCCGCAGGACTTTCAGTGAATGTGTAGACGTAGAGACATCAGAATCTTGAATGTAATGTATTTATGCATTCTCATTCAGCTATGATGTAACCCTTTCAAGCAGAAGTAACTATACTCCAAGCCAGTTCCTTCTCATCATTCCACACTCTTTATATGTCAAAGTAGCTTGTTCGCATACCTGGGAGGGATCTAATGAGATAGGTGACAGGTAGCACTCTCAAGGAACTAGACCAGGGAGAAGGGGCTGGGATAAGGGGGAAGGACAAAGGTAGGTAGGATCTGCCCATGACTTGAGGGATGCTGTTTGGGCCATAGTGACTTTCGGAATAAGACTGGTGGTGTATCAGGGGGTCTGTTCTCTAGAAATTGCCAAGGCACCTAGAAAGTTTTCTTTATCCATCCATCCATCCATCCATCCATCCATCCATCCATCCATCCATTCAAGTGATAATGATTTATTAAGACAACCTGATGCGTTCTGTGTAGATGGTGTAGAAATAAATGAGTCACAATTCCTGCATTCTAGGATTGTCCATCGAGGAGGGGTCCAGAAATTGCCCTTTAAAGTTCTGTGGAGCACATCTTTCAGGAGGGAAGATGGGATCAGAAAGCCGGCAATGACTAACACGGATGAAGATGCTGAGCAAAAGTCCACCCATAGTGGAGGCAGAAATGCAAAATTAGCTGTCCTCTGCACACGACATGCCTGCTGCATTCATGGACTCACAGCCTCTGTGGTTCCCTGCAAAAGTTCAAGCCTGCTAAGCATTCCAGCAGGAAGGGTGGAACGGTTCTGAAGGCCCCACCCCTAACTCAGGAGTTATTGGCAACTGATGGCTGCTGGGAGAGGAAGAGAAACTTTTCTTTGGGGCAAGTTGCCCATGCCACAGTGGTTGATCCCATGGCCATGCACAAATGGCATCACTAATTGGATTCAATGAGTTATGTCCTGACTGAAAAACAAATTGTATGTGTTTTAGATCCTGTATAGCACACCCATGGCCCTTTCTGGGGCTGAGGGATACAGGAACTAGAATAAGGTGGATTAAACATGATGGCTGGCTTTGGAGGGCTAAACCTGTTTTTTTTTGTTTTTTGTTTTTTTTTTTTTATGAGGTAGTAGCTGAGAGTGTGGTCTAATCCAGGGAAGAAGGTAACAGACAAATTCTAAATGTCTTTCTTTATGAGTGTTTGTGAAGAAGCAGGGTGTGAGGAGAGTCTTGGCATCTGGAATGTACAGATTCAGGAAAGCCTTGGGAGCAGCAGGATAAGGATTGCCTCCTACCAGCCAAACGTCTGTGTGTGTGTGTGTTTGTGTGTGTGTGCATGTGTGAGTGTGTGTGTGTGCATGCGTGTATGTGTGTTCACATGTACATATAGTACGGAGTCAGAAACGTATCTACATGCCTCAGAGCCTCAGTTTGCTTGGAAGAAAGCCCTGGCCAGTGAGAATGGTATAAACAACAAACAAACACCATGCTCTTCCACATCCAAGTGGAAAGAGCTGCCCGAGAGCCTGACATGGAATTCGGCGTGGCCCTCACCCCCCCCCCCCGCTCCCATCCCTAGCTACCAAAAGTCAGTATTCTGTCTAGCAAAGCTGACCCTGACAACCACTACCAAATAAGGTTTGAAGAGCAGCCCTTTCTCCACAGGCTCTGCCCTCAGAGGTGCAGGTTCCTCACTAACTGGAAGCCACCAGATCTTTCGGAATGCTGCAGTTCATGTCACTGCATGTGGGGACATGATGCTATTTGCTCAGCTTATCCAGAAAAGAGAGAAATGGGTGCCCCTCAGGAACTACCCAGAAGATGATAAAGGAACATCGAGTATAACAAACATTCCCCAAAATAATGGGAAGTAAAAGTCTGCGTCCTTGGGAGTCCAGGAAACTCACAACTTTAGGTATCTTCTGTGTTCGGATCTCTTGGGGTACAAATGCCAAAGACTCAAATTGGAAGAAGTGAGGCCGGTCACCAGAAATGAATCTTAGTGAAGGCAACCACAGTTGTGGTAGCTGTATAGCCAGGAGTAGACACTGGAGCCAGACGATATGGGTTCAAATCCCAACCCTGCCTTTTAAGGATCCCATATGCTTAGGCAAGTTGTTTAGCCTTTCCTTAATTACAAACATGACTTTTTGGGTAAAATTTTGTCTGGGAAAATATTGCCCCTTCTTCTTCAGACTGCTGGAGAAACTAAACTATCAAATTGTAATATGCTTGGGCAAGCCTAGCTGATGGTAAGAGACTTTCAGTATGGGTTACCAACTACGAAGGATTGTATGTCTAGAGACTCCAAGGGCTTCCAAGGACCTGCTATCAATTATTGCATCTTCTCTTAAGAGTAGTGATTCTCTGGCGTGGGCCTTGTGGGTAGGACAGGGTACATTCTTTACTGTAGCCAGTCCTCCTCATTCAGCCCCCTTTTCTGAGGCAGAGTCTCTCTACGTAGTTCAAGCTGACTTTGAATTTAAAATCTTCCTGTCACAGTCTTCCCCAGATTTTGGGATCACTATGCCTGTCTCTAGTAAATTGCTTGTTTATTGCTTGTTTGTTTGTTTTTGTTTTTCAAAGACAAGGTCTCACACCTCAGCCTGGCTTGAGCTTCCAGCCTTCTGCCTTTACCTCCCATGGGTTAGTGTTACAGCCTGCATCACCACACCCAGTGTGAGCAGTGCTAGGGGATCAACCCAGCGATCTCTGAATGGTAGGCAGGCACTCTACCAGCTGGGCTTCAAGCCCAGCCGCTGCAAGTTAAGCTTTGTAATGCAACTGGCTTTGTGGCTTATCTTCCACCTCCTCCCTTCAAGAAATACCAATTTGTGATGCTGCCTTGGTATGCTGATTACTCCTGAGAGCATTTGGGGAACAGCAAATGCAGGCAGAGGCGATCTCTGAGCTCCCCTTATCTAGCTAAAGACAGACATCCCCCCCCAAAGGGACAGAGCTGTCAATCCCTTCCTAGAGAATCTCCTCAGCCAGAGAAGATTAATTGCATCACAGGAGAGAAGTTTGGCAGTGGACACAGTCCCACAGACGCTGTCACAGGCTGTCACCTGCTCTTCTGTGGCCAATTTGTCTTTCTCCAAACTCACTCTCTCCTAAACCGTCTACACCCCTCCTGCGTCTACACCCCTGCTCCATCTTTCCAAGGAAGAAGAGTATAGGCTTCTAGATGACCTCAGGTTTGGGGTAATCATTTTCCTTTTCTGTGGAATCTCTGTGTATGTGACAAACCTGTCCATCTCTCCTTGTGGTCATCTCTCTCTTCTCTGTTTCCTCATAGGCACAGAACGGAGTTCTCGAGGGGCAGAGGGGACATTTCCATACGCTATGCACGAAAATTCCTTTCTTGCTTGCCTCAGTGGTCTTAAGGGACACTCTAAAGAAACATGTTTTCCTACCCATTAGACTAGGAGACTTGGAGAGCTTTGTACCCAGAAGAAAAGCCAACCTGGCAAAGAGATGCCCCTGAGGGCTTTCTAATGCCCACTTCCTCCAAAACCAGAAAGAAAAGAAAAAGGATTTTTAACGGGAGATTTTTGCCTGCCAAGCCTGAAGCTGAATGTGCTTCAAAATGGTCTTCTTCCCACAGTAAGATTCTCTCTCTCTCTCCCTTTATTATTTATTTATTTATTGTGTGTGTGTGTGTGTGTGTGTGTGTGTGGTGTATATGGGCACATGCACCACAGAACTCATGTGGAAGTCAGGAGACTTTGTGGAGTTGGTTCACTCATTCTACTTTCATGTCTTCATGTGGGTGGGTTCCCAGGGTGAAACTCAGAATACCAGGCGTGCAGGGCAATCACCTTTACCCACTGAGCCATCTTAACGACCCAGGCTATTTCTTATTCTATGACTGAAACTGGAGCTTTGGAGTCGTCAGCTCTCCCCTGAGCCATCTCCCTCTGCAAGCTGTTCTTTCTTACATAAGGAGCACTTTGAACCCCCAAAATAACTGTGGGTCAGATGATGGCACCACTTGGAGTCGTGTGCATATTTCTGGGCGTCTCTCTGTCTGTGTTGCCCAGACGCGATCCTTCTTACCCTTGGTAATCCTTACTGGTCCAAGGGTGCCAAGGCAAACCATCGGTTATTCTAGCTCCAGCAGCAGTCTCAGAGGGCCAAGAAGATGTCAGCATCAGAAAATAAACAGCCCTAATATTAGCCTAGACATGTAGACAGGTTTCTCCAGCAGGTGGGGGGAAAGAAAAGCACTTACATTCTCATATATTTTTAAGTTGTACCCCATGCACCCAAACCTCCCAGAATGTCAATATGTGTCTTTTTTTGACCTAGAACAGGTGTTATTAATGAAACGCTTACCTTAGGGACGAGGCATCATCTGGCCTTCAGTTCCTGGGTTTATGGTAGTTGGAAGTCCCCAGAACAAACTGACCATTCCTAGGCCTCCTGACCCTACATGTCCCATCGGGCAGGCAGCAATTCCAGCGCTTCAGCACATGGCCACCCCCTCTACCATAGGAAAATGTGCAGGTGACAGTTGCGAACAGGTCACCAAGCAAGTCACCAGGCCTCAGAGTGTCACCGGCGAGTGTTTCTGAATGAGATTCATCCCATCTGTGCAACTCGGGTTGTTGTTTATGGGGCTCTGTTCCAGGTGGTGGGAACCCCAAGGAGACTCCGTGCTTGGTCAGGTAGAAGTAACAGGACATCCTTATCAAAACAAGGCCTTGTGCAAAGAATTAAATCTTGGCTGAACATTTGATGCTACAGGATTAGAGTATCTTCCCCATTTTTCTAAGTTGGTCAATATTTTGATTTTATAATTGTCATTGCCTAGGGCACTGATTTGCATAAATATGTGATACAAAATGGCAGAGCTATGTTGAGGGCCATTTCTGAAACTGTTGGAAATTCTGTCCTGATCCCAAGCCAAATCATTTCGTGATTTTTGGTAAAATTCAATTCAACTGCTCAAATGACATTTTCATCCTCCTTTTCCTGTGTGTGCATGCTACGTGCATGAATGTACACGCCCGTTTGTTTGCATGGGTGTACATGTGTGTGCATGCTTGTGTGTGTTACTGTTGCCAGAATTTTCAAGATTCCCCCACATTCAGTTATGAAACCCCATCTAGGGCCAGCACCCACAGTTTAATTATCCCTAATCCTTGTTCAACTGTTCAGTTTATCTTTTACCTTTTTATTCATTATTTGTTTTGTGTGTATGTCTGTGGTCAGGCATGTGCCACAACACATATGTGGAGGTCAGAGTACAACCTTCTGAAGTAGGTTCTCTCCTTCCGCTATGTAAGTCTCAGGTTGTCTTTTATTGAAAATAGATTTTTTTTTTCCCATTTGACATAATCTGACCACAATTTCCCCTCCTTCTACTCCTCCCAGTTTCTCCTCCCTGTTGGACTGGCCCAGATCTTTGGCCCAAGATGAAGTCACCTAAGACACCAAGGTGAATGACCTGTATGGACCCAGCCCCGTCAAGGAACCGGAAATGAGTGCTCTGTACTTCTCAGAAGGCTTCTGATCCCTTGTCTCAGCTTGACCACAGCCTCCTGCTAGGGCTAACAGCTAGATCCACCCCCACCCCCTACAAAACAAAACACAAAATGATTTTGCTTACTGTAGTCTCTTTTGCTTCCCACAGTTTCTTTTTCCTTAACACTCTCCTGCCACACTCCAGCCCAGATAAAAGCACCCTGTACAAACTCAGACTCCTTTTTGGCATTGCTGCATTCCCTTCTCTTGTGAACAGTCCGGAAGTCATACCCTGAATAAAGCTTTGACTTTTGGCTTCCAGAGCAACCCTCAGGATCCAGTTATCTCAGTAGGCCTTACACTCCCATCATCCCCTTCCATTCGTAGCCACACCCTTTCGGTCCCTACTTAGAAAACAAACGGGCATCTCAACATAAAACCAGGTGCACTGACCCTGGATGAAGAGAAAGTGGGGGAACAGTCCTGAACACATTGGCACAGGAGACACCTTCCTGTTCAGAACTCCATTAGTACAGGCATTAAAATTAATAATTAATAATTAGGGACTTTATGAAACTGAAAAGCTTCTGTAAGGCAAAGGACACCTTCAAAAGGACAAAAGAGCAACCTACAGAATGAAAAGAGATTTTTACCAAATACACACCCAACACAGGGCTAATATCCAAAATATATAAGAAACTCAAGAAATTAGATAGCAAGAAAACAAATAGCCCAATTAAAGCATGGAGTATAGATCTAAGCAGAGAATTCTCAATAGAAGACACTCAAATGTCTGAGAACCAGTTAAAGAAAGGTTCAGCCATCAGGAAAATGTAAATCAAAACTACATTGAGATTTCATCTTAAACCTGCCAGAATGGCTCAGATCAACAAAACAAGTGACAGCTCATGCTGGTGAGGATGCGGAGCAAGAGGAACACTCCCCCATTGCTGGTGGGAGTGCAAACCTGTATAGCTACTATGGAAGTCAATATGGCAGTTCCTCAGGAAGATGGGATTCAGCGTACAGCCATACCACTCTTGGGCACGCACCCAAAGGATGCCTCATCCTACCATAGAGACATTTGCTCAACCTTGTTTACTGCTGCTCTCTTCATAATAGCTAGGAACTGGAAACAACCTAGATGCCCCTCAACAGAAGAACAGAATAAGAAACTGGTACATTTACACAATGGAGAATTATTCGGCCGTTAAGGAAAAAAAAATGACATCATGAAATTTTTAGACAAATGGAAGGGACCAGAAAAATCATCCTGAGAGAGGTATCCCAGACACAGAATGGCGTTACACAGAGAGTGAGAGACCTTGGAACACTCAGCCCTAATGGGGTGTCTCCATCAAATCCTTCCCCTCAGAGCTTGGGGAACACCACAGAAGAGGAGGCAGAAAGAATGTAAGACCCAAGGGGATGGAGAGCACCAAGAGAACAAGACCATCTAACTCAGCATGAACAAAGCTCCTACGAATTCACAGAGATGGAAGCAGCATGCACAGGCCTGCACAGGTCTGCACTGAGGCTTCTCCATTTGAATTATGGCTTCCAGGCTAGTGTTTATATGGGATTACTGAGTGTGTGAACGAGTTTCTTTCTGATCCTTGTGCCTCCTCTTGGACTCCTTTCTTCTGTTGGTCTGTCTCGTCCAACTTTGATGGGATAGTTTTGATTTTATTTTTTTTTTAAACAGACTTAATTCACTTTTATTTTCCTTGTTGTATAAAATCCCTTATGTGGTGACCACATCTGGAGTCTGGGTCCTCTGAACAGAGACTCTGGTGTGGGTTTTCACAGGATGCTTGGTGAATTCCTGATAAGGAGACTTGGTGAACACAGTCTCTTTCCAGAGGTCAGGGGTCAGGTAGCTGTAGGTCTTAGAGATGGCATCAAAGGTGGCCTTGGCCAAGTTGCCCAGGGTGGCAGTGCAGCCCCTGGCTGATATGTAGCAGTCATCAGTGCCAGCCATCAGCAGCAGCTTCTTGGGCACAGGAGCGGAGACTATGCCAGTGCTTCTGGGGGCAGGGATGAGACGCACCAGCACAGAACCACAGCGGCCTGTCACTTTGCAAGGAACAGTGTGGGGCTTGCCGATCTTGTTTCCTCACTAGCCTCTCTGCACAGGGACACATTATTAGCTGTCTGTCAGATGTGCAGTTGGTAAAAGTCTGTCTTTCTTTTTCTTATTCTGGCCAGGCAGTGGTGGTGCACGCCTATAATCCCAGCACTCGGGAGGCAGACAGGTGAATTTCCGTGAGTTCGAGGCCAGCCTGGTCTACCAAATGAGTACCAGGACAGGTTCCAAAGCTACAGAGAAAACCCATTGTGAAAAAAACAAAACAAAACCTTTCCCATTCTGTAGGCTTCTGCTTTGTACAAATGATCCTGTCCTTTACTGTGCAGAAGCTTTTTTTCAATTTCGTGAGGTCCAATTTATTAATTGTTCTGAGCGCCTGTGCCAATGGTGCTCTTTCAGAAACTCTTTCCTGTGCCAATCAGTTTAAGGCTATTCCCCACTTTCTCTTCTATCAGACTCGGTGTATTGATATAGATACAAATAATTTGCATTGGTGTGGATTTGAAGGTCAATTTTGTTATATGTATATGCATATTTCTAATCTTGATTAAGGTATTGTGATTGTATAGTTCATTAAAAAATGTAATGTATATAGGTTGTTAATGGATAATCATCGATAATTGTCAAGCTTTTAGTCATGTTAGTTAGATTTTCTAGATATATAGAGATATATTTCAGTTAGATAGGCATTCTTCATATCTTTCAAAGGCTACAGAATATGGCATTTAAGTGTTTTAATAACTTAGGGCTTTTCATGATAATGAGACACGTCTGCTCCTGGCAGCACCAATCTACTTCAAGAGGAAGATGGGCATCGAAGAGGCTCCTTATGGAGTTTGATAGCCATTTGGGCAAGAAACTGCTCTTGCCTGGACTGTTGCATAAACTGTTACACAAAGAACCCGCAGAAAGGACTGCTGAACTTGCCTAAAGGTGAGATGATCTTTCAGGGTTCCTGATTCATAAAAGAGTCTACGAGACATTCTGCAGGACACAGCAGAAAGTGACTGAACTGTCTTTGGAATTTCCTGCTTGATGAAAATGTCTGCTGGATACTATGGGCCTGAAGCCTGAAGATGGATGTCCCAACAGTACAAAAGAACTTTGGGTGACTGTCAGGCAGTGAGATGTCTCTGTCATTTCTAGAACTTTGGATTTCTTGTTTGCTTAGGTAATATATCCTTCTGGAGTCTTTGATGGAGTTGAAGAATGGTTAGTTATAGTTATAGTTTTCCTTAATTATGATAAAAGATAAAATAGATATAAATATTATAACTGTAATTCTTGCTTGATAACTGTTTTGCTATATGTAATCTTACTATGTTAAAGTGAAAGCCTTTCTTTTTTGTTTAAACAGAAAAAGGGGAAATGATGGAGGTGGTTCTTGTATTTTATCTGTTGCTTTCATTGGTTAACTAATAAAGAAAACTGCCTTAGCCCATTTGATAGGCCAAACCTTAGGTGGGTGGAGTAAACAAAAGAGAATGCTGGGAGAAAGAAGCCGAGTGAGTGAGTCGCCATGATTCTCCCACTCCAGACAGACGCAGGTTAAGATTCTCCCTGGTAAGCCAGCTCGTGGTACTACACAGAATATTAGAAATGGGTTAGATCAATATGTAAGAGCTAGCCAATAAGAGGCCGGAACTAATGGGCCAGACAGTGTTTAAAAGAATACAGTTTCCGTGTAAGTATTTCGGGGCATAAGCTAGCCATGCGGGCGGCCAGGTGCCGGAGACGCAGCCCTGCCGCTCCCACTTCAACAGTGTATCTGGCCTTATACTGAGGCTTTTGATTCATTTGAAGCTGAGTTTAGTGTGTGATGATAAATATGGATCTATTTGCCTTCTTCTACTTGTAGCTGCCCAGTTTGACCAGCACCATTTGTTGAAGATGCTGTCTTTTTTTTTCCAGTGTGTATTTCTGGTTTCTTTATTTAAAAAATATCAGGTACCATAGGTGCCTGGACTTGGGTGTGGGTCTTCAATTCTACTCCATGGCCAATGTGTCTGTTTTTGTGTCAGTACCTATCTGTCGTCAGGTGACAAGCACTTTTACCCGCTGAGCCATTTCACCAGCCCTAACCTAAATGGAATTGTTCAGAAAACAATGAAGAAAATGTCCTTCGTCTGTGTCTGCTCAGTACAGACGCAATCATGTTAGCCCTAACTACATTTTCCATCCGAAGATACAGACCTGGTAGATGGGAAGGAAGCAATGCTGAGGGAATATTTATGTAATGAAGGAAACACAAACATTAGTTTTCAAATATTCTTTAGTATAATTTTACTTTGGAAAAGGATTGAACAGCACACCATCTTTATTTCAAAGGCACAAGTTAAAACTGCTTATTAAAAATTTACCTGGCAGCCATTTGTCATCACGGATATGGATACGAAGAAACAACTGTCTTTTGGTATTGGCAGAACATGTAATTTATCTTTGATGTTGGTGAGTCTTGAGGTACTGACCAGGAGGAGCATCAGTGAGCCTCTATGTAAGTCGTAGATCTTCCTGGTCACTCTGTGTCCCATTACAACGTGTGTGAGCGGTCTATCACAGCCTAAGGACCTTGTTTGTGTAAAGCGAAGAGCATCAATGAATGGCGTGTGTCCACTTCGTGCAAGTCTGGTTTTAACGTCTTGGCAGCCCAGTGACTGAATGTCAAGTGTGGATCTGTGTTTGCAACCGCAGCAGACTTCCTTTTTTTACTCCAGTCAATAATTTTCCCATAAAACACTTTTATTAAGGAAGTCATGTATCCTTCTCCCATACAGCCTCCCTTTAATGAATCAAAAGCAGCTCTCTCTCATACATTTCAGTAAAATCTAGCAAATCCATTAACTGTTAGAAATACCCAGACTTTTAATCAAATGCTTTTTATAAGGCATACTATCTTGATACTCGTTTCTGAAAATTTTCAATAATGTTTTCTCTGCATCTCTCAATAATACCTGCTGACAAAAGATTGCATTTTTTATCACCATATTGCCTTCGTATATTATTTCAATCATTTTTTTCATGGTAGAAAAAGCAAATATTTCCCTGAGGGCGTGTGGCTTTTCATGTTCTGTGATGACTAAGAAGCACCAGAGAGGTTTGTGTATGTTTATTGTTACATCTAACAAAGAGCACGGCTCTAGATTAAGCCATACAGTGACTTTAAGCATCACTGGGAAAATATTCTCACGGTCTAGATGTTTCTTTTTTAATATCTCACTAATTAGATAGCTTTCTTTTTCTAACATTAGCTATTAACTCAAAAGCAAAAACTTTTAGGACAATAACTTTCATTACCATTGACAACTTACCAACCATATTTCAGGTAATTTTTTATTTTTTGGAAAACGTTAATGTCTTGTTATTGTTTTCAGAGCTCTATTGTTTCTTCTTTTTCCTTATAACAGGAGTAATAAACAAGATGGCTTAGCAGTTAAAAACACTTGCTGTTCTTGCAAAGGACCCAGGTTTGATTCCCAGCACCCACATGGCAGCTCACAATCTTCTGTTGCTCAAGTTCCAGGGGATCCATTTCTGTCTCCTGGCCTCCACAGACACCAGGTATGCATATGATGTACAGACATGCAGGCAAGACACTCATACACATAAAATAAGAATAAAAAAACTGTGGAAAAATAAAGCAAGTTATGAAGACCATGTAAAGAACGAAGAGGTAATTTTAGACATTTTCTTTCCTTTCTCTTTGTTTTAGTCAGGATGCCATGTATCCCAAGACAGGATACTTGCTATAGAGCTGAGGATGACCCCAAATTTCTAATTCTTCTGCTCTGCTTTCCCAGTGCTGGGGTTTCAGGTGTGCCACCACATCCAGTGTCATCATGAAGACTGAAGCCAGGGCCTTGTGCATGCTAGAAAAGCTGTCTACTGGCTGAGCCACATCTGTAGTCCCAAATACTTCCTCAACTCATCTTATGCTTGCATTATTGCCTCCTATCTAGATTTCTTTGCAGATTTTGTATATAGACATCAGTTCTTTTTTTTTTTTTTGCGTTATATAGGCACACAACAGTCACTCAAAGAAATTGGAATGACTGAGGTTCTGACTCAGTGGTAGAGCACCTGCCTTGCACACACAGAATCCTGAGTTCAATCCCCAGCCCTGCAAACAAACAAAAGCCACAGCGAAATCAGATGAATTGCAAAGAATCTAATGGATGATACAGTCACCTTTTTCTCTCTACAAAGCTAAGTTCTTAGAGGTTCCAAAGCGTCACGATCTATATCCTGTGGGGCTGTGAACATGGAGGGAGGGACCTCATGCTATGCTTGGGGGAGGAGACTGAACTTGGGTTTGAGAGGATCGAGTTCTTCATTCTGAATTCGCAGCCATGAGACATTTTCCTGAGAGCCATATTTTCTCCTGGAAGGAAGGAGTGAAAATCATCTATGGAACTTCCTTCTTCCCTTCCCAGAGTGATGCAGACGAGCAAGTGAGGGGCTCAGCCCTGCTGAAAGCGAAGGGAGAATTTAGCCTATGCTTATATCCTGATAAACAGTTGGGTCAACCAAAGCCTGGTCAGGCTCCCAATGTAGTTCAAATGAGCTTGGGGACAAGCCAGGCCAGCCACTGCACGTTGTCGCCTGGCTCTGGGTCTGTAGTCTGGCAATTTCCTGACAGAAGTTAGGATTGCATGTAGCTCTCTATAACAGAGACCCCACTGGCTTAGTCAAATGGAATTGAGAGAGTCATAAGGTGTGTGTGTTGGGGGGGACAGGTGTTAAGAAAGTCATGAAGGACCTTAGCTCTTGAGTCCTTTCAGCCTTCCATCCCACTATGCCTCCTCCCCAAGACAGGTGCATCCCCAGTGCTTTCTTCCCATGCCACTCTCTCCCAAGCATTCAGGAGTGAGTGGGAGCCATGTGAGGTCTCTTCTTGGTCTTTGCCTATTCAGGAATTATACACTTACCAGAGAGTCTACCAGTAAATATTTTGTGGTCCAGGACTGTGACTGTCTGCAACGTAACTGAGGAGACAAGATTTTTACCTGAGCCCATGATCCTCTCAGCTCAAATCCATTGTCTATTTTTGGGAAAAGGATTCTGAGATCAGTAGGGATGTCTGGGCTCATCTCAGGGACTCTTTTATGTTTCAATTGCATGTGCATAGGGTGACCCTAGCTTGGTTAGCATCCCCTCTAAACATTTTTGTCATGCCCTGAGCAACAAAGCCTTGGAAGATAGTGTTGGAAAGCACCACTCTGGGACGCTTTGGGTTTCCTGTGTTCTTTTTTTTTTTTTTAATTATTTTTTAAAAGAAAACAAACTATCTTTTTTCATTATACATACCAATCCAAGTTCCCACTCCCTCCCCTCCTTCCATTCCTTCCACACACCCTCCCACCCCACCTCCATCCAATCCTCAGAGAGGGTAAAGCACATTGTTTTGGGGAAGGTCCAAGGCCCTTCCTACTATACACAGGCTGGGCAAGGTATCATCCAAAGAGAATAGGATCCCAAAAAGTCAGTACATGCAGTAGGGATAAATTCTGGTGCCACTGCCAATGGCCCCCAGTCTGCCCCAGCCATGCAACTGTCAGCCACATTCAGAGGGACTAGTTTGGTCCTATGCTTGTTCCTTCCCAGTCCTGCTGGAGTTGGTGAGCTCCTACTAGCTTAGGTAAACTGTTTCAGTGGGTGAACCCATCATGGTCTTGACTCCTTTGCTCATATTCTCTTTCCTCCCACTCTTCCAGATTTCCTGTGTTCTTGAAGTATTTCAGTGATAATGGCAGGAAAGGAAGGCATGGGACCAGGCTTTCAATTACTTTAGGGCATCTCTGGTCCATGAGGAGAACACCCCTCTATGTCTTTGACCTGTCTTTAACTCAAGGATGCCTCGGATCCAGAAAGAACTGCAGCCTTCTGACTGCCGTATAGAGGAAGCTGTGCTCAGTGAAAGTGCTGAAGCCTCCACACTGCTGGCTGCCCCAGCCTGAGGGGATCAGCTTTCAGCATTCCAGAGCTGCTCAAGCAAGGATCTGAACCCTACAGGAGGGCTCTGGGCTGGGGAGCTAACTGTGCTTGAAGCCATGACATCCCTCTAGCTCCTTAGTGGACTAGTTACTTTTGCTCCAGCCTCCTCCAGCAGTGAGATGGCCCAATGATTTTCTTCGAACTTAAATGAACTGACATTTATTTTGTTTCTAGGAAGAACTTAATCATCACCTATATGGATGGCTGGAACAGGTGTTGTTTCTTCATCGCCAAATAAACCTATATACCCTGCAGACATTTTAGAAAATAAATGTGTGTGTATGTGTATGTGTGTATGAAATGTGTACTCTGTTGCAGTCAGGATAACCTCAGGGTTGGTTATTCCTTTCCACCTTGACACAGGGCTTTTTGTTTTTGAGAGTTCTTTTGCTTGTTTTGCCCATTCCGTCTCTCTCTCTCTCTCTCTCTCTCTCTCTCTCTCTCTCTCTCTCTCTCTCTCTCTCTCTCTCTCTCTCACACACACACACACACACACACACACATGCTGCTTATGCCTGCCTTAGCTATATTCTAAACTTTCAGGAATGTTTTCATCTTCACTTCCCATCTCCCACTTGGAGAGGTGGGATTAGAGACACACAGGCTGCCACACCTGGCTTGCTATGGGTTCTGAGGGATCAGTCACCGGTCTTCCGGCTAATGACACAAGTACTGAGTGTGCTGTTTCCCCAGCTTCAGAAAACTTTTAAGATACAAGAAACATGAACTCTCCATAAATTGTAGAAGAGAAGTGTGCCTAGCAAGATGCACGTGGTGGAAATTGCTGTTCTCCCAGCATCGTTCTCTAGTTCTTTCCTTCCGACAACCTTTGTTTTAATTAGGGTGGCAGCATGCCCAGGTGAAAGACAACCTTTCTGAGTCTCCTGTACAGCCAGCAGGTGCTAATGGATTTGAAATGGAGTTTAGAGTAGATAGAGCTTCCCACATGAGAGGAGATAGCCACCAGGGCACACACACACACACATGCTCCCTTTGTCTTTTCTCTCCCCACTTTTCCTACATGCAAAGTAGGTGTGGTGGCCAGATACCACGTTTTAAGCATTTTAGAATTAAAACTACAGGGCTGGGTGGTGGTGGTGCACACCTTTAAGCCCAGCACTTGGAAGACAAAGGCAGGAAGATCTATGTGAGTTCAAGGCTAGCCTGGTCTACAGAGTGAGTTCCAGGACAGCCAGGGCTACACAAAGGGACCCTGTTTCAAAAAACCAAAAACCAAAAGAAAAACTATGTGGTAGAGATGGTGATGAGGAAGAATAAAAAGAACCTCCATCCCTGGTGACTGGGTACCACTTCCACCCATAATAGCTTTCTCTGGACTTCAGTTGCTATTGTTGTTTTCCTTTCTATTTTTGAGACAGGTTCCTACTAAGTTACTCAGGCTGGTCTCGAACTCAGTCTATACCCAGGTTTGTCTTGTCCTTCTGCTTCTCATAAGCATGGAATCTGTTATGAGAGAGAATAAACTAATGTTTAAGACATGGAATCAATTCTCCATTAACAACAGCTGAGTATAATCCTCAGCTGCTCCTTTGCTAAATCCAAACAATGTCTAGGATAGCACATTTCTCTGGAAAGACATTTTGGGGATGAGAAGAAACACTGGCAAATGATCCTGCCCTTGCCTCACTACCAAGTCCTTGGGTCAATTGTGTGCTCTCTCTGGGTCTCAGTTTATTCTCTATGCTGTGTGAGGAAAAGACTAAATATTCTTCTAAGAGTCTTTGGACAGGAAGTATGGGTGTCCTCTGGCTTTGTGGCTCACTAGCTTTGCCAATGCGGGTGGACTACCCAGCTTCTCAGAGCCTCTGACTTTCACCTTAGTTGCTCATCATATCCACATGGTCCACAGGAACACCAAGGATAAAATGGGGTGGTCCTCTGCAGCACCGCCCGGAAGAGAGGGGTTCTGCGACTCTAATGGCTCCAGGGCTGGGGTGTCCTGGCCTTTTCCAGCCTCACATAGCACTTCTGTCCCAGGTTTGTACCAGGACTTGCCTGTCCCACCTCCCTTCCCCACCTTCATGTCTTCCAAACTACCACTCAGGAAAACCCAAACGCTTTGGGGAAAGAAGAAAGGGGGATGTACACGGGAAAAACAGACAATCCCTTTTAAGAACGTAGCTCCAAAGACAACACCCTCTATCTTCTGGCTGACCCCTGACTCCTTTCAAGGGTGCCAGGGAGTTCTGCCACCATTTATCTTCAAGGCAGGAAGATGTAGCCATCCAGGGAGCTCCTTGCTTCCCATTGGTCCAGAGATCTACCTGAGTTGTGCCTTTCTGACAGGAAGTTCAGTTGTCCTGGCACTCAATCTCCATGGCAACCCTTGCTCCAGAGACACTGAATAGAAACCGCTGGCATGGGGAGGCCAGCAGCAGAATACTGATTTGCCCGAGTGTCTGTAACATTGACTGCATTTCAATACCTTTCCAGATACCCAAAGAGCTAAAAATATAACCAGCTCTGTCTAGGGCTCCCCAGCCAGCCAAAGCATCTTAAAGTATCTTTGTGCTGAGTCTGACCTGCTAATATTAGTATCTTTGCCAGTTTGGACGTAGGGGACTCAGGATGGGGCTCGAATGCAAAGTTGTAGAGCTCAGGTCTATAGAAGGGCACTGTGAGAAGAGGAAAGCCCCTCCCCCCTTCCAGGAAGCAGAAGAGTTGGAAAGGGGGACGATCAGCAAAGAGCATGTTGAATCCTAACTCCTTGTAGAGTTTTAGGGTACTGCTGCCTCGACTCCGATCGTCTATTCAGCATCTACTCTGTCCCAGGCTTTCGTGCCAGGCACCGAGGTCGCAGAGAGAGCAATGTATGTTCCCTGATCTCAGCAGACCTTACCGGGGGTGGCGGTCAAGATTAGCTGTGAAAGTCTAGCTACACCGTGTATCTATCTGGCTGACATACCTGCAGGCAATGAGCAGCTTCGGCTAGATGATCCTTTTGCGTATAACCCTGGCACCATTCCCACCACCCAGTAGGCAGTAAACTGATACGAGATTAGATGTAACGGGATAGAATAGAAAGCACTGTGGTTCCAGCTGTGGCCTGCTTCACCCTAGTGTTGTAGCTTCTCTATGGGCCTCCACGGAGCGTGGCTGGCTCTGCCAAGTGCATGCTCCAGCTATGAGGTACCGCATTCAGAATAAATGAGGTGACCGTTCCGCTGACACCTGCTAAGGGAGCTCACATAAAGTGACAGGTTGAATTAATTCCTAGTCTCTCTGGTAAGATCCGCAGACAATCCTCCCCCGTCCCATCTCCTTCTTCCCATAATCACTGCACATGTCATTCAATTAATTCTGCATTTCCCAGAGCAGGAGGCTGTACAGAGTTTAAAGCATGCAGCCCATGCCAGGACTGTTCTAAAAAAATTTTTTTTTAAAAAAGACAAAAGACAAAAAACCAAAACAGGTGTCACACACTTGGCTCCAGTTTCAACTCCAGCATCTTCCACAGGCAGATAAACCACAGATGGGAAAATGGAGCGTGACCGCAGCTCTTGGGAACTGTTCCTAGATACTCAGTGTGGTCAGGTAACTTAGGTACAAATGATGCCCCCAGATCACCCAACAATGTTGTGAGGAGCCTTGGGGACCAGACCCTGCGGGAACAGAGAAGGAGCTGGGTTCCTGGAAGCACTCCTAAGTCTAGCTGAAAGTGAGAACAAATATGAACGACCTAATCCTCAGTCCTGGCAAGGCAGCTCCAGGGATGCCTGTGGGGAGGGACGGGCACAGCAGAGCCACTTCAGGTTCCCCCTGCAACCCTGCAGCTAAGACAGCAGCTCCTTCCTCCGGCTCTATTTCCTCTGTCAGGTGAAAGAGAAGCCAGCCTTCGGTGCTTTCCTTCCCCTTCCCGCTGGAGGAAGGGGCTTGGGGCCACTTGGTCTAAAACATCACCTGCCTCCCCTGGAGGCTTACTATGGTCAGGATGTGGGGCACAGACCCTGGAGACCTCTAAACTAGGATTAGTTGGACCCTTTGAAGACACTGAAGGGCCTTCTCTGGACAGACTTCAGCATGGCTGGGGGCTGAACTTCCGGTTTCTCCTGATGGGCTTTTTACCCCTGTTCCCCTACCCTGAACATGAATTGCCTTCAGCCAGCTTGACGACCCCCTTCACAAGACCCTGGCAGGATCTGTGTCACACGAGGAACATCAGAGAAAATCAGTGGACAGAGGCAGCTTCTGCAGAGAAGGGGTGTTGGGCTTACTGTCATGCTGTTCCTACACACAGCTAGTCACCTTAACTACATACAGCACTAGTCCCTTAGAACCTGTCCCATGTCAAAGGTTTTCAGAAGGATCCACTGGGACAATGTACATTCAAATGCTTTGAACATTAGCAAGTGTGTTCCAAACCTCTGTGTGGCCGGCATTGTGCTGTGGTTGCAACAGGTAGGGAAGGGGTGGCCTCTGGCCTGAAGAAGTTGTGTGCTCTGGAGTGGACCTCTCAGGGCTATGAGCAATGTGACGTTTGGCGTCATTGTTTGCTGTTCATTAGGGGGACACAGGAGGAAGGCTTACATGTGTAAAACAAGAGAACACAAACAGATGGTGACAAAGGGCCTTGGGGGCCAGCAAATGCAATGAGAGATAAAAGGAGGGGAAGAGGGGAAGGCCAGAGTGTCAGGAGAGCTTTCATGAGAAAAGTTGGGATTGGAGTGTGACGATATATAGCCATGTTCCTCTTGTAATGTTTAGTTGTTGTTGTTTGTTTGTTTTGTTTGTTTTGTTTTTGAGACAGAGTTTCTCTAGGTAACAACCCTGGCTGTCCTGGAACTTGTTTTGTAGACCAAAACTGGCCTCAAACTCACAGAGATCCGCCTGCCTCTGTCTCCTGAGGGCTGGGATTAAAGGCGTGTACTACCACGCCTAGCATCCCTTGTAACATTTCTATGTCTGAAGAGCCAGATATCTGTTGGTGCTCCCACGAGATTATATCACCTAGTAGCATCACAGACATCTTAATTTAAACACATTTAGGTACACACATCTATGCAATCACCCAAGGAGACATTCCTCAGAACACATCCCATATTAAGAAACCCACGACTGCCTTCCTGGGCTTCAGCTAAGTGCACTGATTGGTGGGGAGTACAGAGGACTCAGTGTGCAGAAGGGAGGTGCCTTTAGCCTGGCATAAGTTTGGTTTCCTTCTGAGCTAGCAGGAGGTACAGTCCTAAACACAGGTTGGTGTTTGGCCCCCAGTGTCTTTCATCTATGTCTCATTTTGCAGTCCTTTACCTTGGATAAATGTGAGTAGCCTTCCAAAGTCTTGATTTCTTTCCTTTTTCCTTTTATGTTTTATTTTGTTTTGAGACAAGGTCTCACTATATAGTCCTAAGTAGCATTAACCTCATTATATAGGCTGATTTGGCCTTAAAATCATGGTCCTCTTCCTGATAGCCTCCAAATGTATGGCCATGTCTAGCTCCAAGACTCAATTTTCCTCATCAGTGAAAACCTTTTGACAACATCTATATAAACTGAGTCTTGGAGCTGGACATGGCCATACATTTGGAGGAGGATGCTGCATTCAGGTCATGGTTCTGTGGCTCACTAGCTGACCAACCCAGTAAGTTCCCTTCCCTGAACACCGTGTCCCCATCTTTACAGTGGTAACATCACCTTTCCTACATATGGAATTATGCCGCATGGGGTGATGCTATTCCTCCACAGATACACTATCTAACACCCCCTCCCCAGTGCTAGGCATGGGAACCCTCCCCTTCGGTTGTTGGGAGTAGGAACGCAAAAGTCTTTCAGGATAATATGAGCTATTGCCATTGTCCTTGGTTGCCTTCCAGAACTTGAGGGTAAGACCCTATTGCTGAAGATACCACACACTCTGGGCACAGGACCTGTAATCTTCTTCTCTGAGGAGTGGCTCTCTAAGTATGAGAAGGTGTTATGCAAGCTGCCAGAGGAGAAGAGCAATCAGGAGTCCTACGCGACTGTGAAGCCTACAGACCACAACAATGACTGAACCAGCATAGCATCCACGGTGGTATAACAGTGGCGCTTTTATCTTGACCAACAGCTGTTTAATTAGATGCAAGGCTCACTGGACGAGAGGGAATTCATACATGGTAGAGTAAACCGAGCCAGTTCTTCATAGCTAGAGAAGCCCCAGACCCAAGAGGAGAACCTACTGCTGCCATTGTTCTAAACCAATACAATTTCTAACTGCAATCTAAATACCTATTCTTATTACCACAGATATTATTCCCTCTTATTAAAGAAGCTTCTTTTTGCAACAGTCAGAGAATACAGAGGCCCACAACTGGTCAAAATAGGTGGCTGGGAGGTACCTAAACCCAACTGATACATCTGCAACATAGCTTCTATACCTAAGGCTCAGGAAATCTACACGATAGGTGGGTAGAAAGATGGTAAGAGCCAGAGGCCCAGGACGCTTGCTGTTAAATAGCACTCCCTAGCTAAGGCAGGGGAAATGTACCCATCTGAACAATATGGCTGTCTGAACAAGGCCAGCATAACGACAACACCAGATGAATGCGGACAGGGCAGATTCTGCATGGCCTCACCCCTAGATGAAGTGCTACAGATGGGCGTTGGCTGTAGAGAGAATCGATTTCCTCCAGGGAGGAGCTCCCACATAGGTTCCCCAATCCCAAGAGGTATAACTCTGGACACATGTACATGTAAACAAGGCCCAATGGATTCGGTAGGTTTCATATGCATATATGCACATAGATACATCTACACACATGTATATGCATGTAATGTTGATAACAAAAAGGGATCATGAATTTTAGAGGGAGAGGGGAGAACACAGGAGGATTTGGAGGGGGCAGGAGTGATTTGGCGTTTGTGTATATAACATTCTTAAAAATTTAAATTAAAAAAGAAAGACAGCCTGCCACATGTAGCACCTCCTTTGGATGTGTCTGGAGTCTTGGAAGCTTGACTCTCCTACACTCTCCTACAAATGGACCTCGAGAGCTTGTCTTAGAGGTTCTAGAAGGGGCTAGTAGCTACTCCTAGATCCCTAGAGATGGAAGAACTAGCCTCCTCCCTCAGGGAAGGTCATCTTCATACATTGAGTACACAGCTTTGAGAGGGATGCACATGGGACAGTGAGGTAGAAAGGGGACACCTGCCTAGCCCACCAGATCCGCTGAGCTAACCCTGACAATCAATGAAGTGACAGATACCACACGATGTTGCCCTCACATCCCCATCTGGCCCATCCACACTCCTGTGACCAAAGGGAACATTTCCAACTACTCCGACAGGTATGGCATAACTGTACCCAGCAGGGAGAACCCAGCGAATGGCAAAGCTCTCTGCCTCCAGTCCTCCCAGACTGGAGCTAACAAGTGAAGCAGGCCTCACCCCCACCTTGCCAGGCAGTCTTTCATCTCCAAAAACCCCAGTGACCAGTTACATAGCTGTACTCAGGGTCATTTAGGCATTTGGAAACGCCTCTCCTTTGGTGGCCAGGGATGCATTGTGAAACTCAGTTCTTTGATGAAAGGGAAAAGAAATCATTTTAGTGGACTTATTTTCCTGCAGGCATACTGAGTCACAGAACCTGGACATCCTCCCCCAGCCATGCAGACTCTGAGCTCTCCAAGTCACCCCTGCCAAGGCCTCATCAGATAAATGCATTCAAATCCATGGCCAATGGGCTCCAGGTACCCTGATTAGAGTGGAGGTGGCTTGTGGTGGGCTGCCAAGGTGACTCAGAGTCTGTCCCCACCTCTGCTTGGTCGGTCCTCAAAAGAGCTAACTGGACAGCTCACCAGTGTGGGCTTGTTCTCAGAGACCAGCAAATGTGGGGCTCACTGGACTCGTGCCTACAGGGCAGGCAGCCTGCAGGAGCAAGGACCTGGGCTAAGGACAGAAACACAGGGTCGAGTTTCATTTGCTTTAAGGATGGATGAGAAGCTCAAAGGGCCTTCACCTTTGGGTGTCTTGTTTTCTTTGCCTGTGCAGCAGCATTGCTGCCTGTGCCTGCCCTGCTCATCTCAGAGGTTTGTTGTAAAGACCATCTGAGTCAATGCTGCCAGTTCAACACCTCACAGCTAATCACAGCCGACTCACATAAGAGCCTCCTTCTCTCTTGGGCAAATAATCCCCAACCCCCGACTTCTGAGCACATTCCACTTGTGTCTTTCTGCTCCACACTTCATGTCCTTGGCCCGTGGAGTTGAAGTGCTGCTGCTGGATTTTCTTTTACTCTAGCCCCATGTTGGAGAGTCAAAATGTTGGTCGTTTTACTCTTTGCTCTTTTGGGGGCCGCCACCCGGCTCTCAAATAAAACACATGGAGGCTTATTATTACTTATAAAAGCCTGGTCTTCGCTTGCCTTGTTTCCAGCCAGCTTTTCTTGACTTAAATGCTCCCATCTATCTTTTGCCTCTGGGCTTTTACCTTTCTCGTTTTTCTTTCTTTCTTATTCTGTTGCTGGCTATGTAGCTTGCTGTCAGGCCCCCTCTTTTCTCGCTCCTTGATCTCTCTTGCTCCTGTTCCTTCTCCTCTCCTCCCAGATTTCTCCTCCTATTTATTCTCTCCACCTACCAGTCCTGCCTATCCTTTCTCTTGCCTGGCTATTGGCCGTTCAGCTCTTTTTTTAAAAAAAAATATTTATTTATTTATTATGTATACAATATTCTGTCTGTGTGTATGCCTGCAGGCCAGAAGAGGGCACCAGACCCCTCTACAGATGGTTGTGAGCCACCATGTGGTTGCTGGGAATTGAACTCAGGACCTTTGGAAGAGCAGGCAATGCTCTTAACCTCTGAGCCATCTCTCCAGCCCCCGTTCAGCTCTTTATTAGACCAATCATGTGTTTTAGACAGGCAAAGAATCACAGCTTCACAGAGTTAAGCAAATGCAACATAAAAGAATGCAACACACCTTTGCATCATTAAAAGAAATGCTCCACAGCATAAACAAATGGAACACACCTTAAAATATTCTACAACAAACTACTCTAAACTGACTCCCAGAGTCAAGTTGATGATGAGCATGGGGCTCTCCTGTGTAGGCTCTAGCCAGCAAGCCCACACTCCACAAGCATTGCCCTAAGGGCTGGGTATAAGCAGCTGCCCTGCAGGATACCTGGCTGTTTCTTTCTGTGCTGACTAACCCCCTTCTCTCTGTCTGCCATGGCCCTCTTCCCATCCCCCAGTGCTGACATCAAAGCATGGGCTGAGCCTGCAGAAGATGAGGTCAGGGCTTCTGGGCTATCCAGAGGCTTGCAGCCACAGCCTCCCTGTTTCTCTTAAGGAGCCCCATAAGGGTGTGAGGCCTCTGAAGTAAGGGCTTCTCTTAGGCTGCTGGTCCTTTCTTGGCAGAATGCTGTGTCCCATCTTACGGTCATCCTACAGAAGGTCTCACTTTCCTCTTTTCATTGCATTGTTTCCTTCAATGAAGACCCACTGAGAGTCCGTGGAATGACTGAAGACCCACTGTGGGTCCATAGGGTCTTCAGTGAGGACCCACTGTGTGTCCGTGGAATGAATGAAAGGATGGAAGCAGGAAGGAATGACTGTGGAGGTCTCAAAAACAAATCATCCATTGAGGAATTGGTTTCCCTCCAGACAGGAATTCCAGCCCCCAACAGAAGCCCCCACTAGACCAATTGTGTGGAAATATTTGTCAGAGAGGATAATTTCATCCCTTTTCTTGAGAATTTCTCATCACAAATGGCTCAGGCTTCTGAGAGCAAATATGGCACAGAAACTGTACCAAGAGTCCAACAACCAGATCTCTCACAAAGTCTGGGTGGTGGAGGTAAATGTGGCTCTCTCCTCTCTTTCCTTCTTCCCTGATGCTGCCGACTGAGTGATTCACAGGCTTTCAGAGTGTCGGGTCATCCACTCAAAGCAAAGGTCTCTCCTTAGGGGGAATCGAATGCTTATTGACTCAACTCAAATATGAGTGACCATAGCCTGGAAACATGGATGCAGGTTTCCCCAACACCATGAGTCATGGAAACCATTTTACGGAGTTTTTATAGTTACAAAACAGAAGAAAGTCACACATCAAGACATCGTCAGCCCCATTGGTAGAGATATTGTATGCGTATGTTTCAGCAAGGCAAGCATGTGTCCGTTGTAGGCACCAGATGCTGACAGCCTTCTTAGCTTTGGAGTTAGTAGAAGCTAGTGGTCTGTTAAGTTTACATACTCTAGAATTCCTGATAGTCACAAGGATATTGGATCAGACACAGAGGTGGATAATGAATGGTTGTTAAGAGAGCAAAATAATAGCCCAAGATAATTTGGTTTTGGACAAGGAACATTCCAACTCTCCACCATCATGAAGTTTTTGTCAATCTATGCACCTTGCAAATTCTTCCATAGGTATGACCTTTTCTTCTCAGTTTACAAGATTCATTGGTAGATGTGAATTATACAGAGGGCTTTATGTGAACTATGCCCCAGGGAGCTAGTATATAAAGCAACAAGGACAAAAAAACACTTGTGTGGAAAGCCCAGAGCCACAGGAAACCATGGAAGAACCGATGTGAGGTTGTGGATACAGCTGATTTTCTAGAGAATATAAGGTTTGTGCTAAGAGGTCAGGTTAGGGAGATAGCCTGGCACGGTGGGGAAGAAGGGTTGGAATGCAATGATTGGGCTGGGTCCGGAAACCATTTAGAAGACTGTTTCATTTGATATAAGGAAAAGGGGAGCTATGGCCTGTTCTTGTCAACAAGTGCTTCCCTAAGCTGTTATTGTTAGAAAAGGGGAGGTGATGTGGGATTCCCCTCTGTGTGCTGTGAATACCATTGGTTAATAACAAAACTGTCTTGGGAATAGAGGTAGTTGGGGAAATGCTGGGAGGAAGAAAGAGCCAGAAAGAAGTCATGTAGCTCTGCCAGAGACAGACGCCACAACTGTAGCTGGTAAGCCACAGCCACGTGGTGATACACAGATTAATAGAAATTAATATAATTAATAGAAATTAATAGTTAAGATATTAGCCAATAAAAAGCTAGAGCTAATGGGCTAAGCAGTGATTTAAATAATATAGTTTCTGTGTGATTATTTCGCTTCTGAGCAGCTGGGAACAAACTAGAGGCCTTCTTTCAACAGAAGGGTTATTTTATGACTTCAAGGTGGGACCCCTTCTTGGAGGCTTTTTTCTGCACCCCCTTTTTTTCTTTCCTTTTTTTCTCCCAGTGTAGCCTCACAGGCTGCAAACACTGGGTTCCCATGACTCAGTGTTCCAATGCAGGGATGACAGTGGCTTTGGAATTAAGCATTATTGGGTTCAAAACTTGCTGTCAGTCACTGAAGGAAGTCAGTTCTTTTAAAACCTCACTTTCTATAAAGTGGAATCATCTCCATCCTGCTGTGCTGGTGAAAGAAGATTCTGTGACTATACCTGAGAGCCAGCATAAAACGGCTCAGGCATGCTGCTTTTGCTTTGAAAAACTAAACATAAGATTGACACAGGTCCCAGAACTCTCCTTTGTGAATATATTCCCTCAAAGGATGAAAACAGGGACTTGAGTAGATATTGGTCCATCCATGTTCCTGGAAATGTTATCCACAATAAGCCAAGGGGATGGGGGAACTAAGTGCCTGCCAATGGGTAGAGATAAATAAAATATTATCTACACATACAACAACATTTTTCAGCCTTGAAAAGGGAGAACAGCCAGGTTTGTAATGCTGGCGACTTAGGAAGCTCAAGCAGGAGGATCAAAAGTTCAAGGCCTGTTTGGGTTTCAGAGAAAGTTCAAGGCTCGCGTGGGCAACTCGGTGAGACCTTATCTCAGAATAAGGGTGTTTTATAAAGGTCTGGGTGTGCAGCTCAGTGGTAGAGAATCTCCATACCTAGCATATTTCAGACCCTGGGTTTCATACTAGTAACACACACGCACGCAAGCACGCACGCACACAGACACACACACACACACATGGGCGCACAGTAATTCAGACATATCCTACCTGAATGAGCCTTTAAGATATTATGCTAATTTAAATGTTGCTCTTAAAGAGCACATATTGTACAATTCTGTTTAGATGAGGTACTTGAGTAGTCAACCTCAGAGAAAAGGAGTAGATTGATGGCATCTAGGTGTGGGGTTGGGGGACTGAGGGATTAGTGTTTAATTCATTTAGAGATGACAAAGAGTTCTGGAGACGGACCATGGTGCTGGCTGTGTAACAGTGGAGATGTACTTAATGTCACGGGTGCAATGAAAATGGTTAAAGCAGAAATCTATGTTGTCGCTGTTTTAACAATTTAAAAAAAAAATGTTGCTTTTATTCCAGTCTAGAAGCAAAGCTTTTACTGATTTCTTCTTTCTCTTGAAGAATGTGGACAAGGGAAGACTCGCCGTGGCACTTCTGAAAGGTCAGCAGCCCTGAGCTTGATACCAATTATCAGCTGATCCTGCCCAGACTCCCAGAGGGGGCATTGATTAATGGTTCTCTGTTCAGGCCAAGAAGTCTATAGATGAGGCTCATTGGAAGCTGCATCCGTGCTGGAGCGGGGAGAGGGAGGAGAAGGAAGAAGCATGTACACTGTATACCAGGCCACGTGCTAACCAGGTGCCAGGCATGCAAATGAGAAACTCTGTCCTCAGGGACTTTGTAATCACCTTGGCCCTCAGTTGCCAGCCAACCAGGCTTCATTCTGAGAATGCCTAGGAAGGAAAGGGAAAGAGACATAGTTTTCCAATTATTGGCCAAGACTCAGGACCTAGAGACATTTCTCTGAGATTCCCATATGACCTGGCTCTCGAGGTGGGCATTGCTACTTGACCTCACTACCGACCACTAACAATAAAAATGCCTGGGTCTAGACGGAAGAGCGTTAGGCTTGGCTGATAGAATCTTTGAAGAGCTAGAATTGGCAAGCAGTCAGGTTCCAGGGCAGGATACCTAAGAGGTCAAACCTAGCTCTCACTTCACGAACAGCTTGCTTTGGCCAGCCTCCCTTTGGGGTCACAGACCCCAGGAACTGGAGAACCTAGAGTGTGGGGTCTGGAAAGAGGATCTCATGCTTTTTTCTGCCTCTCTACCTCCTGGAGCTGGAACTCGGAGGAATCCTACTGGTAATATAGTTGGCGGTGCAAACTTCAGGCCCCAGCCCCATACAAGTGCTTTTTATTCACTCAACACTTCCAGAGTCTTGAGGGTAATAATAGGTAATTTGCTTTAAAGATGGGCAAAGACAAAATCTATCAAAGCATAATTTTCTTTTGTTGCTTGTTTGTTCAAAGTATAATATCCAAAAATTTTCTAAAAAGCAAAAAAAAAAAAAAAAAGTGATTGATTGGTAAGGGGAATTTCAGCGGGGGAGTTGGGGAAGGAGAATAATAGGGGGTTGAAAATGACCAGCATTCATTGTATACCTGTATAAAATTGTTCAAGAATTAAAAAAAAAAAAGAAACAAGTGCTCCCAGACATTACTTTTAAAATAACAACAACAACAAAATGTTTCACTGAATTCATTAACAATAAAATGATAATGTTGATTTAAAGACCATTTGAGGAATAGCATTTAAATGAAAAGAAAAAAATGAAGATTCTGTTTCTTCTTGTTGTTGTGTTTTGTTTATAACACTTAAGACAAATTGGTTAACAGCAGGACAATGAAACTGAGTTTACTTATACAGGAAAGGAGTCATTGGAGCTCTACCCAAGAAAACACGGTTCAAGTTAGCATGCAACTTCACAGTCTGAATCCGCAGTTTAATGTTAATAATACATGACAGCCTACATCCCAGAGCTACTTTCTAATACATGTACACCCTGAGTATGATTTAGCGGTTTCTAGTAACCACATTAAGAAATAAAACCATGGGCTGCTCACTTGCTGCTCTTTCAGAGGACCCAGGTTCAATTCCCAGCACCCACATAGTGGCTCACAACCATGTCTAATTTCCAATCGCAGAGGAGCCAGTGCTGGCTTCGGAAAGCACCAGACACATTGGTGATGCACACATATACAAACAGGCAAAACACTCACATAAATAAAATAATAAAGTTGATTTTTTAAAAAGAAAGAAAGCAAGCTGGGTGGTGGTGATGCATACCTTTAATCTCACACTTGGGAGGCAGAGGGAGGGGGTTAGAGGAAAGGATGGTTCAGTCAGGGCTACACAGAGAAATTCTGCTTCAAAAAGTCAAAAAAATAAAAATAACAAACAAGGAAGGACGGAAGAAAGAGAAAGAAAGAAAAAAAGAAAGGAAGAAAGGAAAAGAAGAAATAAATGAATAAATAAATAAACAAAACCATAAATTGTGTGTGATGGTGCACGACTTTAATCCCAGCACTCGGGATGTAGAAGCAGGTGGAGCTCTGTGAGTCCATCCTGGTCTACACAGTAAGTCTAGAACAGCTAGAGTTAAATAGTGAGATCTATCAAGGAGAAAACAAAGAAAGAGAACCAAAAGCTAGGTGTGGCCCACACACCTGCAGTCCCAACATTTAGGAGGCTGAGACAAGAGGATTTTGAGTTTTAGGTCATTGTGTACCGTGTGATGAGACCTTGTCTCTAAAGAAATAAAATCCCCAAACAAAAACCCACACACCAAAGAAGCAATAACAGACACAAAATTAATGTGAATAATATGTTTTAACCCGACAAGTCCAAAATATTGTCATTTTGGCATATGGCACTAGCCACATTTCAAGAACTCAACAGCCATCTGTGAATTATAGTTCTAGAGAATTCAGTAATCTTTGTGTGGATGTGCTAAACAAAGCTTGCATATGACATTGAAGAAATGTAGTCCTCCGCTTGGTCTCACCTGTACTCTAGATCATTCTTTTTAACAAGGGTTCCTAGGTTCCTATGACCCAACAGACAAAGGCCCCAGGAAAGGTGACTCTGAACTATGGATTCTAACGGGGCTTATGCAAAGCCGTGGGTGTGCAGGGCTATAAGACACAACATCCTGTGGATAGGACGTAGTGGAACAGGACAGATTTGAGTTTGCGAGACAGAGGATATAGAGGAGGGACACTCTAAGCAGAAGGCCAAGTGAGCCCAGTTCAGGGAAAACAGTGATGTGGGCTGTGGTTGGGGAACAGGGTACGTGGAGGAGAGGCTGGGGATGACTAAGGTCTGGTAGGCAGGTTGAGACCTTGAGGTCAAGGGTCTGGAGAAGTCATGGTGGCTCATCTCTATCTACATCCAGAAAGAAAAGGACACGTCTTACAGTGAGCTCCTTCAAGGGACTCTGAGCCTGGCAGCTGGTCAAATCTTCTCATATTCTTCCCCTCGTTTCCACCACTGTGAATGGGTGGAAACGTTTGTATCATGCTTGGTAGCTCAAACCATTTTCTGGCCATCAGATGACAGAGATGATGCCCAAACCCAGAATGATGAAAGCATTGGTAGAGGGGGCATAGAGTCTCTAAATCTTCTAAGGTCTCCAGTGAGCAAAGACTCCTGGGACTGAGGGAGGCTAAAAGATGATTTATGGATAAGTGGCTTCATGGTTGATACACAGACAGCCTTTGGGTCAGGTTCACAGGAGATATGAACATCCAAGCCTGACATTAGCTCCCCTCCTGGCCAAGTGAGCAAGAAGGGGCATAGCTGGACAGTTTTCATCTTCATCATCGGCAGGGGGGATGAAGAGGTGACTTTCATTTCTCTTGCCCTTTTCAAGTGAGAAGCTCAGAGTCCTTTACAGGCGGTCTCTAAGTCACTGGTCTTAGCTTCTAGTAAAGACAGGCCAAAAGGGAATAGGCTGGGATAGATCACAGAGCAAGAACCAAGCCTCAGTTCTCAGAGCTATCCTCCAGGGTCCCCCAACCTATCAGCATCAGGAGGAAACTGACTCATTTCACTCCTAGTTCTATAGGAGAAACGGTACATGAACACAGAAAAAGCATCTATAGCATGGAGTCTGTAGCTGCCAGGAAGGGAAGAGGCAGTGTGGGGGAGATTTCACGATGCTCTGCGGTCAGCTGACTCTCCTGCACACTCGTGCGTTCATGGGGGCAGGGCTGGGTCTTACGCCAGCTTCTTGGAGAGCCAGTGTGTTTGGGAGGTTGCAGACTCTAGCTGGGGTCCTCATTCCACTCAGGGCTACACAATTACCATGGGCAAGACTAAGCATCCAGTCGGCTCAGGGAAATGCTGATCTCATTGCCTTGGTTCAGTTTCCACACTTTGTGCTATGAACTGATTGCTGCTGCATTTTACAGAGGGCTTTCTGATGATAGTGAGGGGAGAGAAAATGAAAGCCCCAAGCAGCAGAGGCTACTGAATTGGAACTCAGGAATGGAGCCAAGCCTGCCAGCTTCCAGCTCCATGTTTAGAAGTGAGCTCCATAAAATGTCAAATAGTTGGTTAAAGCCAAGACGCAGTGTGCTCTCCAGCTGTGCTCCAAATATCACACGCACGTTTGGTTGTCTCTCCACCAGCCACCTCAGCTGCCAGCGCCTCTGCGGAGACCTCTGGTCTCACTATCTCCCACCTCCAGCCAGATCTAAGCACCCAGCCCCATCCCTTTCAGGGGAAGCTGTGGCTGACTGTGCTCAGTCACTCTGCCCCAGTTTAAGAAGGGAAAGATGTGAGAAGTCCAGGAAGCTTCATGAGCATCAGTCTCTGAGCTCGGTAGCAGGTATGGGATTTCATTCAAGCCCCAGGAACTGACGAAGGTTGACAGTGCTACCCCTGAATGATGGCAGGTGGGAGCTGCAGCTCAGACAAGCTAAGTCAATTGCCAAAGGTCACATAGCCCTGGGGGAAGCCAGGCTAGCGTTCAAGATCCCCAGGTCCTGTCTGCAGTCAGTTCCAAAGAGCCATGATCTAAACTGTAAAGAAAAAAACAATGAAGAAACAAAAACTTCTTGGAATAGATAGAAAAACATCAGTCAGGGATGGCTGTTTTTAAAGTCTATGTAGTGGATCATACTTTTAAAATTTTTTAATAACGTGTGTATGTGTGTGTTGACGTGTGTGTACACATGCATTCAATATGACAAGCATGGGGAGGTCAGAGAACAACTTGCCGGAGTTCATTCTCTTCTTTCCACCATGTGGGTCCCGGAAGTCAGTCTCAGGTCATTAGGCTTGGTGGCAAGTGCCTTCACCTGCTGAGCATCTCCTTGGCCATAGAGTGTATAACTTCAAGTTTGAGTGCAGTGGAAAAGAAGCAAACCCCACTGAGACTCTAATGGAACTCTAGATCTTCTTTCCTGAAAAGTGTACTTTAACCCATAGATACCTGCAACCTTTGCTACAATGGACGGAGGTTCATGGGCTCTGGGAGTCAGTCAATTTCCTTTGAAGGCCAGGAATCTACAGGAAGGATGCTTTGGGAGAAAATAACTGCTGCAGGTAGAATGGGGGTGGGGCAGAGAAGGAGCAGAGGGATGCCAGTGGGACCAGAGAGAGAGTCAGCTGTGCAGTAGTGGAGGGCCCAGGCACTTCCCAAGGTGAAACTTGCTGGTGTCTTGGTGTTGTGTAGCAGTTTCTTCCAAAATTAAAACCTTCCACTCTGGAAACTGAATACACAGGATGCTTATTGGGAGATGAAGTAACAGGGAAGTTCTAAAGGGAAGAGAACACCCATCCTGTAGGGAAGCTCTTTCAGACCCAAAACAAACAATCAAACTAGCTCAGGCAGTCCCTGAAACTGATCAGACAAACTAGGTCCCTCCCTCTCTAAGTGTGTATATAAACAGCAAGGACTTCTGAGAGATATCAGACCAGTTGAGCAGCCTGTAAGAAGCAGAGGCCAGCTGTCTAGAAGCAGAAAGATGAGCTGAACTGCCCAAGAAAGCCTAAGACCAACTGATCTACCTGAAAAGGACACTAACCTGTCGAGCTGCCTGCAGGTTGGGCACTTGCTACTCTTGTGGAGGATCCAGATTTGATTCCTAGCACCCACATGGCAGCTTATGGTGGTTGTAACTCTAGTTCTAGGGGATCCAATGCTGTCTTCTGATAACCCCTCCCCCGGCCTCTGTAGCCACTGGGCATGAACATGGTACACACACACACACACACACACACACACACAAGCAAAACACTGATACACATAATACAAAATTATATTTCTAAAAAATCTTTTCCCTTGCAGCCAGCAACATCCATACATAGAATAAAAACCCAGAATAGTCTTGGTCTCTTTACAAAGTAAAGTAACTTTACACTTGCCAAAGATAGGTGGTGTCAGGCTAACTCACTTCTAAGCCAGCCTGTTAAAAGTAATGATTACATGAGGAAAACATCCCCAGAAAAAGAACCTTAACTAATTTGTGCCAGACTGGAATGTCTGTCTCCTGAACTGACCTACCTCTGAGGTGAAATGATCTGCATCTTCTGTGAACTGTTGTGCCTGCTCCATCCATGTGGGCATTTGCTCAGCAGACGAATGTGTGGGGTTTGCCCAGTGATTCTATTTCTAGCCTGTTTGGTTCATTTTAGGTTTCGTAACCTCGGCCTTCAATGGTCAGGCTCTCCTCTCTTCCTCTTCCTCTCTCTCTCTCTCTCTCTCTCTCTCTCTCTCTCTCTCTCTCTCTCACACACACACACACATCTGTCTGTCTCTATCTCTCTCCCTCCCTCCCTCTTCTCTATCTTCTATTTTCCCATTCTTCTCTTCTCCCTCTCCTCCACTTTTAGACTCTTGATTTTTTGGTCTGCTTCCTGTGACTGTAATAGATACCTGAGATAATTGGCTTTGTTGGAGGAACACTTATTTGTCTCATGGTTTCAGGGGCATTGGTTTGTGGTCACGCGACTCTGTTGTTTGGAGCCCGTGGGTAAACAGTATATCATGGTACGACCCAAGGCAGAGCAACGCAAGACCATGTGAATTGATAGCGGCGATGGGGCTGAGGGAGGGGCTGGTGTCCAACTAGGGGTAAGTCTGCTCACTTCATGGAGTCCCAGAAGCAAAGACGAAGGAAAGGACTAGAACTCCAATATCCTTCTTAAAGCCACTCCCCCAGTAGCCTAACTTCTTCCCACTAGGCCTTGTATCCTACAGGTTCTGTTGCCTTGCAATAACACCTTGAACAGGGGACAATCTTAGGGGATACTAAAGATCCAAACTGTAGCATTTGTTTCTAATGTGTTGTGTACTTCCTCCCATACCACCGTCTCCTTGACTCCACTGGCAGTGTGTGTGTGTGTGTGTGTGTGTGTGTGTACACAAGTCCTGGACCTTGGGAGAGAGATGAAGAACAGCTTGTTAAAATAAGGGCTGAGTTACCCTAACCCCCAGCATGGCCCAGGAAGCAGATGGCATCGTGGTTAGCAAGCAAACACATGTTGTCCTTCTTCTGAGGTCACCAAGAAGGAAATGAAGTACCTGTGAAGAGTCTCATGAATATTAATGTCCTAGGGCCTGGCCTCAAGCTAGAGACACACCATCCCAGCATCCCACAGTGAATGATCTTAGCAAGAGATTTGAGGGATATGATTTCTGCCACTTTCTATGGTGAAAACCAGGGCTGAAACTATCTCCTGGCTCATTTCCCCAAGGACATACATTGATGGCTGTTCAGCTGCCTGGGTTTGTCCAGCGTTTCACACGCCCCATCTCTCAGCTCTCAGTGGAGTCTGAGATGCAGGGTTCCTTAGAGGAGAAACCAGTTTCAGAGAGTCATTTGCCTGAGGCCATAGAGTTCCAAAGCAGCCCAAAGAGCTGCAGATGGAATTAGCTGGATATAGACAGTGTGAATTGATAGTCGTGGTGGTGTTGAGTGAGACCCCTCACTAGGTCTGGGAATAATCTCAGTGGGGGGGGGGGGTTGCGCAAAGCCAGAACCAGCCCAAATGGGTTTGTGTCCCTGAAACTGGCCTGCAGTCTCTATTGAAATATTCCCTGTGTTTTGCTTTTCTTGTCTGTAATGGGGTTGTTCCGATGAGGGACTGCACAGAGTAAGAACAAACTCTGCCCTGTTGCAAGTACCGAGTCAGAGGGAGCTGTTTTCTCTAACTTCCTGAGGAACTAACTGCCTCTGATACAGAACACCCACTCACACCCTCAAAAGGGAAGGGGATTGATAGCCCTTCACCCCAACTCCTGCTTTACAAGAGTCCCAGAGGACACTTTCAGAGTCTAATTTTCCAGAACACCTTCAGGAAATGTGATGTTTGTGTGGGTTCATCCCCAGTTCACAAATGTGGAGGCAGAAGCTCGGCAGCATCGTGGGCCTGGCTTGGACCTCAGGGAGCACTGTTCCCCTCTCCAAGCCGCTCTTTCTGTGGCACCTTCTACAGCAGGGATTTCTGTCCAGGAGCAAAAACCACATACTGAGTGAGAGCTGGGGAGGGAAAGAAGCACAGAGCACTCTTCATGAAGACTGAGAAGGAAGAAGGCTGAAGGGCCCAGGACACAAACCTGGCTGTCTGGAGAAAATGCTGCAGGTCCACAGTCACTAACCCCAGGAAAAAAAAAAAAAAAAAAAACTTCATTGTTTAGATCCCGGGAGCTGGAGGGCTGAGGTGGGAGCTAAGGATGAGGGAGGGCAGGGAGACTCGGTGGTGGGATTGTAGGGCATAGCATCCCAGGGAACTGTTCTGGACAAATTCTGAGACTCAGCTGTAGGCTGGAATGACAGACGTGGAAGCCAGAAGCTGACAAGAGTCAATGGTGGGTGGCCAACTCATTCACTACCGGTCTATCCATTCCCCTTTAGGCTCCTGAGCATGGAGCAGGGGCTTAGCTGAGTAAAACCAGCAAGGAAGTCATCACTGATAAATATGCAAAGTGCTTATTGTGCACTTGGCATAATGAAGGACAGAACGCTCTCCCTGGGAGAGCAGGGATGGTTCTCGGAGGGGATGCTTGAGTGGGGTGAGAGATGCTCACGATTACCAGGAAAAAGACTCAGTACGAGGCTGGGGAGGGGCCAAAAGGAGAGGGACCTTTTAGAAGAAGGCAAATGCCAGTGCATAGCATTTCTGATATTTTTCTTCAGTGTTGGGGATTGAACTCCAGGCCTTTTAAATGTCACGTAAGCTCCCTGTCACTGAACTACAGCCCAAGCACCTTCATATACTTTGTGGTTAATCAGAGCCAAGTGAGAATTCCATGTAGAACCCTGTCGTCTATTTTTTTTGCCTCTCTATTTTATTTTTTTAATTTAATTTTTAAATTAATTAATTTTTAAAAACTATCTTTTCTTATTTTACATATCAATCCCATTTTTTACCCACACAAGGAAGATCTGCTTTCTTCTCTAAGTTTAAAAAAAACAAAACAAACAAACAAACAAAAACTACCCTGCTTAGGGCTCTTTGATGATATAATTTCTGTAATAGAGAACAGGGCTTTCGCTCTGAAAGGTGAGAGGTCTTACAATTTTATCTCCTGGGAAATAAAGCACGCGTGGAGCCTAGTTTATACCAGGCTGTGGATTTTTTTTTTTTTTTTTTGAGACAAGGTTTCTCCATAGCTTTTTGGTTCCTGTCCTGGAACTAGCTCTTGTAGATCAGGCTGGCCTCGAACTCACAGAGATCCGCCTGCCTCTGCCTCCCCAGTGCTGGGATTAAAGGCGTGCGCCACCACTGCCCGGCGGTTAGCATTTTCTTGTTCCTAGGGTAGATGAGGGTGACCAGAAGAGCCCCTTAACAGCGGTGGAGACGGCCATAGCAAGGGGAAAGTAGTGAGAGCCTCCTGCCTGGGAGGAAGAAATGGAGAATTCTAGAAACGAACATTTTAGTCCTGTGTAAGGAAATCCAGTTTGTCACAATCCAGCACTGAGGTCCAGAGAGAGAAAATGGTTACCCCAGGGCCTTCGTGCACTGCCCCTCCTGCTCCTGCCCAGGCTTCCTGGGAGCTGGTTGCTACCTCTAGTGAGATCCTAAGAGAAATGACATCCTCAGTGGGTTTGCAGGAGTATAAACAGTGCTGTCCCCTAAGGGGACGAGAGGGCCCGCTATCACACCAGTATCACAAGAAGACAGGGTGAGGCTGGCCTAGCTTCTGCTCCCCAGCCCTGGAAGACTGCACTGACTAGTCCCTGGCTGACTGCCTAATAGCTCAGGAAGGTGCTACTTCTCCACAGAGGCATCCATGATGGTGGTGGTGCAGCGGTACCCTTCTGTTCTCCATGGCAACTGGGGAGCTGCCACCCCAGGGAAGCCACTATGGCAACAGCTCTTGCAGAGCAGCAAGGAGCCTCTGGGCTTCCAGGCCTTCCGGGCTTGTCTCCTTGGTCTTCCTGGGGGGTGGCTGGCTCATCTTGGCCTCAAAGAAGAGGCGGAGGCAGCCACTTCTCTAAGCCTGGCCTCTGGGTCTGTAAGCTTGCAAAGACTTCTATTGGTGCTTGGTTTGTTCTAAATATTCGCCACTGACAGATAAGGACGTTGAATGTCGCTGGGCCAGAGGACCAGATACAAAGGACAAAGGATGAGATACTAAGAGGGTCTTGGAAATCAGGAGCGGAGCTGAGCCTTGGTTAAGGCATCTTGGAAATCAGGAGCGGAGCTGAGCCTTGGTTAAGGCATCTTGGAAATCAGGAGCGGAGCTGAGCCTTGGTTAAGGCATCTTGGAAATCAGGAGCGGAGCTGAGCCTTGGTTAAGGCATCTTGGAAATCAGGAGCGGAGCTGAGCCTTGGTTAAGGCATCTTGGTCTTTTGCCCCTACAAATGTTTTCCTCATGGGCAGTCACACCCGGCGACCCCAGGGTGTGTGGCCCACAGCATAGGAAGCCCCTCTTGTCAGTGGGCCAGAGAGCTCTGCCATCCCCCCTGAGGCTGGGCCAGGCAGCTGGGTTCTCCTTGCCACTCCCCAGCCTCATTTCCAGCTCTCCTCTTTCCGCTCTTCATCAGTTCTTCACATCTTCTTCCTCTTTCCTCCTCTATCTTGGTCTTTTTTTTTTTCTGCTCATGTCTTTCTTCCTTGCTATTTACTCATCCAGGCAAACACTTCACTAAGCATCTACTATGAGGGAGAAGCCAGGAATCAGCACTCTTGAGAAGCCTGCAGCAGGGCAGGGGTACTCTACCAGTGCCCCAAAACTCAGAAAATGGAGAACTCTGAAGAACAGGGGAGCTGCTATGCTTGCCCTTGCTCCTCCTCTCTCTCTCTCTCTCTCTCTCTCTCTCTCTCCCTCCCTCCCTCCCTCCCTCCCTCCCTCCCTCCCTCCCTCTCTCTCTCTCTCTCTCTCTCTCTCTCTCTCTCTCTCTCTCTCATTATTCTGACAGCTTCTCAGGCAGGAAATGCATAATAGAAAGAGAAGAGCTTTCACATGTTCCCAAAGGGCTCCCAGGAATGCCCTAGAAGTGAGGCACAAGGGCCAGCTGGAAGCAAGGCTGAGCTTAGCAGCTGTGAGCCAGGTTGGCCTCCCGCTCATTCATTCATTCATTCATTCATTCATAAAATAGGGACTGAGCCCCAAGCATTGTGCTAAGGACCTAGACATTCACAGAGGCCAACATGAGGCAAACATGCAGCGATGCAGAGAGGAGCATGAAGAAAACCAGCTGGCTGACATAGAAAAGGGCAGAGGATGGGGCTGCGGCTCCATTAGGCAAACAGTTCAGTTGTTAAAAGGTCCTGCTGCACAGGTGTGAGCACCTGAATTAAGATCCCTGGCACACATTAAAAAAAAAAATCCGGGTAGGGAGGTATCCACCTTTAACCATAGTACTGGGGAGAGAGGGACAACAGAGACAAGGTGGATCCCCTGGAGCTCATTGGCCACTCAGTCTAGACAAATTGATGAGACCCAGATTGAGTGTTTCAAAAAGTAGAGGATCTAGAAGATGACTTAGCAGCGAAAGGTGTTTGCCGCACTAATACAAGCCCAACAACCTGAGCTTAATTCCCAGAACCCACCCAAAAAGCCTGATGCAATGCAATCCCAGCATTCCTACAAGAGGGAAAGAGGAGACAGGAGAATCTGCCCGAAGGTCAGGTGCCAACTAGCCTGAAATAGGCAATGCAGTGGCAGAAACTGGTAGAAGATGAGCCCCGCCTTTAGGAAGTTGTTCTCTGACCTGCACTTGCATGGCATGGCATGATGCACACGTGCAATAGGAGCACCTACATACACCACATTCATACAAGTAAATAAACGTAAACTGCTACAGCACCCATGATCGCGGAAAAGGAAATGCAAATAAAACTAATATATATGGAGGCCAGAGGTGAGGGCTGGGGCCAGGTGAGGAGGTCATACTAAAGGTGGGAGTGTGGGTTGTTTCGCCAGATGCAAAGGGAAGATGGACTCCACCAAGGGAAGGGCTGGAGTGGGTGGGGAAGGGAAATGGTTCCTATGAGGGGACCAGCATGTGTCAAGACACTTTCAGGAGACTGGAGAGAGAGGGAGGGAGGGAGAGAGAGAGAGAGAGAGAGAGAGAGAGAGAGAGAGAGAGAGAGAGAGAGAGAGAGAGAGAGAGAGAGAGAGAAAGTGGAGGTGGGCTGGGAGGATAGGGACAGGGGCTGAGAAACAACCATGCCCCAAGCCCCCATTGAAGGCTTTGAATTGAATTGTATTGAAATGCAGTGGGAAGGAAGCCACCAACAGTTTTAAGGGTAACAGGATCTTGATTCCACTTTAAGCTGCTCTCTGGTTGCTGGGCAGAGACCGGAGATGATGATGGAAGAGCTGAGGGTCACAGGGAGGCCTGGGAGGCGCCTCCTGCAAAAGGCCCAGGCTGGGGACCTCAGACAGAACAGACAATCTGGGAAGGGAGCAGGACGAGAATATCTGAAATACATTTCCAAGACAGAAAAGTAGCATGCCTGGCCTGTTTCCCCACTTAGCACACAAGCTCCATGTGGGCAGGGGTCCTGTTTACTGCTCTTTCCCCAGGACTTAGCACAGCATTTAATAATCTTGTGTTTGAAAACAGGGAGAGAAGTAATACCGGAGTGAGAAGGTGAGATTATGGCTGCGCTCTTCCACCCGGCTTCCAGCCAGCTGTAGCGTGTGTGGACAGAGGGAAGGAAGGCAGAGGGAGAAATCAAAGGCCTGTGGAGCTGCAGGAAAGATGCTGCGCCAGGGCCACACAGGCAGTGTTGAGAGCAGTGTGAGATGAAGGAGCCCCACTGTGTGCTAGCGGAACGGATGTGAGCGGGGATTTCTGAAATGGGGCTAGAAATAGGGATGCTATCAGCATCTATAAATGCTTAAAGCATGGGAGCGGGTAAGGTCACCTAAGAGACAGTATAGAAGAGAAAGGGGGCCCTCCCAACAACCAGGGACTGTTGCATTAGGTAGCAGGGACCCAAATTCAACCAAGACCAAGACTCTGCATTTCCAGTAATCTAGTCACAAATGACCCTAGTACATACTTTAACCATGACCTTCCCAGGAGTCCCTGGGAAGGCAAGAAGATACCTTGCAGAAGGTAAAACTGGGATACTTAAGAGACAGCCAGGTCTCGAGACCTTGAGACAGTCCTCGGGAGCAATGCATGTTGTTTGGGCCCCTGTGTGATGACTGCAGTCCTCAGGGACTGGGCTAGCTCACGGGCCAGCTAGCGTGTGAGCACTGTCATGCACAAAGGGCTGGGAGCTCTGAGCTAAACACAGGGGCTCACGGTGACAATGTCACAGGGATCCCTGGGGGCTGGTGGTGGGTTACATGGCAACTCAAGTCCACGTCTACTGAGTCATTGCTGTCTAGTAATGTCTCAGATGTTTTCTGTCGGGGCAGGGAATCTGGGAAAGTCCCATCAGGAAAGGAGTTCATCTGAGTCTTCCCTGAATCTCCAAGTTCTCTGCCTGCCCCAGCTGAGTCAGCCTTCCAGTCAGAGGTCTGACCACCTTGCACGCCACGCAGAAATTCTTCCCACAGCCAGCACTTGGCTCCTGGTGTTCCCTCATACTTCTAGGAATGGAGTTCCCCTCAGCCTATAGGGAAGTCTGTTCCTAACCGTTTCTTGGTTGTTTTAATGTTAGAAGCTTGATTTCGGAAGGCCTGGAAGACCTTGACCAGGTGTTCACAGTGCCACCTCTTGGGGGACAGTGAAGTGCAGGGAAGGAGATCCAGCCTTCTCTGCTGAGTCAGTGTGGAAGAGTTTCTAACATTTCCTACTAAGTCTATGAAGGAAACAAAAATAAGGTGTGTGTGTGTGTGTGTGTGTGTGTGTGTGTATCTGTGCGCGCGCACATGCACGCAACCTCGAGTGTCGATCCTCACGAGCCATGCACCTTTGTTTTTTAGACAGGATCTCTTGCTAGCCTGAGACTTGATAAGTGGACTAGCCTAGCTGGCCAGTGAGCTTCAAGGTTCTGCCTGTCCTGCCTCCCAATGCCAGAATTACAAACACACACCGCCATGTTCAGCTTTTTAAAGATGTAGATTCTGGGGATCAAATGCAAGTCCTCCTGCTTGAAAAGCAAGTACTTTATTGACTAAGCCAGCGCCCCAACCCCAAAATAGTGCTTTTCATTTGGCCTCCTTAACATTTCTACTAATAACTGGTACCCCTACCGCAGTGTTCGTCAAATACCTGAACCAGGGAGCTGGTTTTCCACCAGATCTTCTCCAGGAGGAGCTGCTCCTCCTGTCCCCTGATTTCCAGGCCAGTCCCACCCAGGCTTCCCTTCTCTGTGTCACTGGGAAGGGACTTGTCTCTCCCTGAGCTAGGTGTTGCCACCTGGTCATTAATTAATGAAGTCAAGATGTCCCCTCTTCCCCAGGGTGTGTGTGTGTGTTTACACAGACATGAGAGTGAATTAAACCCACTTTCATAAGCCCTGGTTTTCTTATCTTCGAAGAGGGAACCAATACTTTTACTAAAGGCGTCAGTTGAGATTAAGGAAATGAAAAACATTCTAAGTTCCACACCAGGGGTTTTTCCTCCCAAGCCTTCCCCGGTTCAGATGCTGTTCAGGCATTGGGGCAGTGGAGCTCTTCTGTCGGGCCTCGGTCTCAGCTTTGGTGGCTCTTACAGGACTGTAATTTTGGAGAAATGACCTTATATGCGGTGCTGCATTTTCTTCTCTGTGGAGCAAAGCATCACATCAACCTCAGAATGCATTTCCATGCGCATTACACGCGTGTCTCAGGCGAAACACATGCATGCTGTTTAATCAGTCCCTTGTCTCCTTTGTCAAAAGAAAAGGAGGCTAATTCAGAGCACTTCTTTTGAAAAGGGAATGCATCAAACGAAACCGCTGCTGTTGGCTGAAGGTTGCGCCACAGGAACCTCCCCCCCCATCTATATTTGTTTAAATGCAATGATTTTTAGTAATTTATTTATTTGTGTGCATGTGGAGGTCCAAGGATGACTCGCAGGAATCAGTTCTGTCCCTCCGCCATGAGAGTCCTAGGGATCGAACTCAGGGCTGTCAGGCCTGGCAACGCGGGTCTCTACCCACTGAGCAATCCTGCCAGCACAGTGGGCGGTGGTTATGCTGTGCAGAAAACTTCCTGGCACCACCTGGCATCATTCTCCTACAGCTCAGCATACCTACTGCTATGACGGTGGGGAGGTTCAGGCAACCTAGGCGACGCAGAACTAATAAGTCACAGATCTGAGATTCACATCCGAATCCCTCCGACTCTAAAAGCCCACCCCAGCACAGTGATTCTGTTCTCTAAGGCAGCCCCCCCCCCAAGTTAGGACTCAGTGTGGGCCCCAGGGAGAGCAGAAGCCTACCGTGTGTCTCCCTTCATGGTGCAGCTTCTGGGACACATGGGCAACTCTGCATCTGCCCATTCCAGAGTTTTGAAGGTGTCACTGCGTATCCCGGCCACATCCCCGTAGGTTCCCTTGGGATGTTCCTGGCATCCAATACTCATGTGCTGTTTGCTAGCTTCTTAGCCCATAAATATGGATTCATGTTTTTTAAAAAAAAAAAAAAAAAACAAAATAAAAAAACCCAGCTAAAGTAAAAAACAGCCATTCTGGATGTGGGCCCTGATGCGTAATGTCATTAGGGAGTCAGCAGTACATCCTATCCCATTATCGCCTGGCCAAGCTTCTCCGAGCAGCCTGGCTGCAAATGGCTTTCTCTTGGGGAGAGAGCACAGCCCTATCTGCCCTCCAGTTGGAGGAGAGATTTCATCTTTAATTGACAACTGGCCGCCTGCCACCACCCTGCCTCTACTGTTGGCCCAGGCTCGTGGCTGGTTTTCCAAGCCACTTCAGGAATAGGCTTCCCCTTGTTTCTTCCTTCCCCAGGGCCCTGCGGTCTTCACCCTGCCATTCTGTATTGCCCTAGACAGCTCCTGGTGTGCTCTTGTCTTTTCTGAGTGTGTTTGGACATGAAGAAATCTGCAGGAAAAAAAAAGCCTGAACTGAAGGCAAGGGTGAGGGGGGGAGCTAGAATTTATGGGTGATCTCCTGTCTCCTGTATGTTCTGTGCAGACACCTGACCTTGGGCCAGGCTGTTAAGCTGTCTTTGGAATAAGCACCATTATTTTACAGGCATGAAAACAGATCTGAGGAGTTACCCCCAAGATTCCCAGCTAATAAGGGGCAGATCAAGACTAAATGGAGGCACCTATGGAGGTTTATTTAGACAGTGAGGAGTAGGGAGACAAGAACATGCACCTGGACCTGGCTGTGTGATTTGTAGAGCCCAGTACAAACGAAACCATAGATCTTTCTGAGGATCAGTGATGACAGTATGGGGATCCCTTCTGGGTGACGGCAGGGCTGCGCATCCATAACGCCAGCCTCATGTGTGCCCCTAGGCGGGGCGAAAGGAATAGTGAGGGTCACCAGTGTTCAAGAACTTGCCACTTCCCTAGTCCATGTACTCCAGGTCTGCCCATTCTCCATCCCCAAGGACCCCTTGGTTGTATCACGCCGGTCCAGTGTTGGCTTTGGTCCTTCAGCCCTCATGCAGTCCTTGCAATGGCTGGCTTCCCCAGAGCCTTGGCCCACTTAAAACTGATGCAGTCGCAGAGTGAGGGAAGTCCCTGTACGAACAAGCAGGCATACAGAAGACTTCCCTAAACACAGAAGACTTATTCCATGCTATGGTGTGTGTGGGGGGGGGGGCGGGGGGTTCACTCAGGTGGCAGCAGCAGTATCAGGACACTGCCCAGGAGTGAGGGGTTCAGTGTTATACCCTTGGCTGCCTTGAGCAGCTCACTTTTGGGTATACTTCCTGCTAGCTGTAAAATGCAGGAGCTGGGTCACAGGGAGGATCCCTGGTAGGAGCTCAGGTGTGCATGCAATCCTTAGACACAGACGGGAGGTTGTTTGGAACTCAGGGAGGCCTCCCCGCACCACAGACCCACAGCCAGAAAAGAGAGGCGAGGCAGATGCCCACAGAGGAACAGCAGGACACCTGGATGTCTTTATTGGTGCTCGGGCACAGCATGACAGTTGAGGGCATGCAGACAGGGCACAAGGGGCCCGGCCTAAGCGTGCCTCAGACACACACGAGGGAACAGCTTTAGAAAAGGACTGACCAATACCAAGGGTGGGCAGGAAGGGCCGAGGGAGGGGCAGAGGCCAAGGCTGAAGGGGTCACCTGGCCTCTGCTATTGCACGCATCCTCTGGCCGCCGGCCAGGAAGTACAGTATTGCGACTGGTCTCCTCTCGCCCAAGGTGTCCCCTTCTCAGACCCCTGAGCCAGATGGGCAAACAGATCCCCTTCCATCTGCCCAGCAGCATCTTTGAAAACAAATGGACAAAGGAGACTCACACAAAAGAAATGAAACTCCCCTCTGTCAAGGGCACAGAAGGGGGTCCTGGAAGGAGCTACAGAGGCTACAGAAGAGCCCCTGGAAGTGCCCCCAGTGTGGGGTGGGAGGTAGAACCCCAATCTGGGGTGGGGTTGGGCTAGTGAAGCAGTGACCCTGGAGGGCAATCTTGCCTTAGCAGACTTCAACAGGCCACCTGCTGGCAGGGGAAACACCCCCAAGTGAGAGCAGCCTGGGACCACCCAGCTGGAGGGGCAGGTGCCAGGCCCACTACTTTCCCTGGGACATTCCATACAACATGGTCAGAAGGAGCAATCCATGAAGGAAGAGGGGAGGGGACACAGGGTGGGAAGAAGACTTGGGAGACATAGCCTAACAATGAAGACAGACCACCAGTAGTACGTGCACTACACACAAGAGTATATAGTACGTATGAATATAGATACTATATGTGCATATATGTCTCTTCAATGTACAGTAGAACAGAGCATCAGACCCAGATGGCTCTGGGGCCCGAGAGTCGCATGAGAGGTTTTTCCACCAGTTCTGAGCAAACAAGGATATCTGAGTCTTTCCCAGCAAGATTCGTGCCTGGGTTCCAGAGTTTCCCTAAGCCTCTGGCTTTCTGTCTGTCTGCCTGTCTTTCTCACGTTGGTGCCGCCTTAAGAGAGGGTGAGGACTTCAGCGTGGGCATAGTTGGACGAGAGGGCGTCTTGGCAGGTCTCTGTGTTTAAAGAGCACAGGTGTGAGACACTGGGACGCACGCTTTCGGTTCAACATTGCCTTCTGGGGGGGTCAAGAGTTCAGCAAAAGAAAGGGAGAAACAAAGAGTGAGATGTTAGAAGGAACCAGCCAGCTGCTGACCCACGGGCTGTGGGTTAAGGAACAGCCAAGAGCAGAGCTGGAAGGCATAGGGGACCCAGGGCTAAGAGGCAAGGAAGAACCGGGGTGGTACAGCAAGTGGGGTGAAACCTTCATCTCTCCTCTGCCAACCCACCTCCAGGCTGAGGAGACTCTGGTGACGCTGAAACTCAGGTAGCCATTTCCAAGAACTACTAGCCTTTCAGGTCTTCGGAGTTCTACTGTGGCAGGAGATGAACCATAGCAGACTCCATAGAGCCCAGCAGGGAGGCAGCGGTGAAAATCCCTGCTGTAGGCTATGGCTCATGGCCCCTCACTCTAACTGTCCTCTGCTCTCTTTGTGCTCTCCCCCAAATAGCCCCATCTGTCCTCACCACCATGGACAACCCCACTGTCCCCAATGAGCCAGTGAAGATGGCTCTAGAGTGGGAAGACACGTCACACCCAGCCCCTGACCTCAAAGTGATAGGCAGAGTCCTGGGGCGTGGGTATGGAGGGCACATCGCTTCGGGAGGGCAGGCTGGCACATGACACCAGCTTCAGATATCTGAGGCTTGGGTCTTCTTCCCTACCTCCCAGCGGCAGTACTGGCTAGACAGCTAGGGAGGCTGAGCTAACAGTGTGGTGAAGTTTCAACCCCAAGGCTGATTAGTACAGCTATTCAGTTCGTCATTTGGCATCCAAGCCTCACCGCTTCTATGCTAGGGTTCCCTGACATGTTAAAGGCTTTTTACTTTATATATTACCTGACATGTTAAAGGCTTTTTAATATATATATATATATACATACATATATTTGTATATGTATATAGTATATATGTGTATATATATATGTGTATATATATACATATATATATATTCTCATCTCAGCATGACCCGTTACCATCTCCATAAGACTGTGGCCCCAACCAGCTCTGTCTGTGTACGTTCAGAAGTGTCAGCCATTGGTCCCTACTCACCAGGAAAAGGGGAGTGGCTTTGGGCACCCTGTCGTCACTAGATCCTAAGATGCACTGGGGAAAGAATAGCTTCGGGTGGCTTTTGTCAATGGTTTCTATGTTTTCCATACTTGGGGTCCTCTGAGAGTTGGGGAGATTCTTTCTAGGAGTCTTTTGTTGGAATCTATCCTACATGACTTACTAGGATCGGGGCAGGAGCTTCAGAGAGAGACTGACCAAGGCAGGGAGGTCCTGTTCTCTTGATATTTTGTGAAGGGCAGTCTTGGCCCAGGGATGCTCTCGGGAGCCTTGACCAGTACTCAGAATCCCTTCTAACTCCTTGTTGACCTAGCTGAAGGCTGGTCAGACCCCTTCCCACTGGTGACGCCTCACAGCCACTTGTCTTAGAAGACTGGGCTGCACAGCTACCTCTAGGGTTGTCAGAAATCCTGGCACAGTCTGAAAGGTAAGGCTCTGAGTTTGATCCTAGGCTGCCTGCTTGTTCTTTAAGCAGGGCCCCAGACCCCACCTACAGGGTCATGTCCTAAAAGCAAAAGCAACAGGTCCAATTCCAAGTCCAATGCAAAGACAAGCTAACGCACGCTTTCAGTTCAACATGGCCTTCTGGGGACGCCTCCGTGAGATAAACCTTTCTCCTGGTGAAGGACATTCAACACCTGGATGGATCTGAGGCTTGTATAGGCAACTGTCTCTCAGGGGAGGCATGGGGTCTCTCTACATAATGGATTTTTTTCTTTCCTGGGACTCTGGGCAAACACAAAAGTCCTAAGAGGTAGCTGAGGACAGATAACTCACTTAGTTCTTCCACCAACTGGGCCCTGCTCTTCCCTTTGGAGCTAGGAGATTAGGGGTGGGTATAGGAGCCCATCTCTCCAACCAAATGCTAGGGGCTTCAACCTGGCAGACACACTGTGTCTCCCAGGGACATCTGTGCCCCCCACAGGGGTGCTGTAAGCATGCCCATCCTTGTAGGAGGGAAGAAGGGAGGAGGCGGTGGGTGCCGTGGAAACCTGGGTTCCGAACAGCTTGAGGGTGTCACAGAAATAGCTGCCTCGGTTCCCCAAACCAGAACGGCAAGCCAGAGAAAATAGCTGTGGTACCCGTGCTAAACTGGACACCTGGCTCATCCTGTCAGACCACAGTCTCCTGGTGCCAGGAGCCCCGCTGGGTGGGGCCCAAGCTACCACAAGGAGGCTCGATTCAGACGCAGCCTGCTTCCCAGGCTTCCCTGTATCCCCTCATCTCCCTCACAGAAAATACCCTCTTCTGAGAGCCAGTGGCTGCAGACCCTGTAGAGCACGGCTGAACAGGAGTGTGCCAGGGCCTGATCTAGCAGAACTTCCGACGGTCAGCCAGTGCTTGCTCATGCGACAGTGCTTGTCACACGCTTTGCAAAGCTCCAACCTTGGGAAACGATCTTACATTTATGCCTGGGCCACCTTCTGTGTTGACCCCCCCTGGTTTCCCAGTTTCCTGCCAGGTCCCTAAAGCTGCCTCACTAGGTCCCTTTATTACCCTGTAGGGAGCAGATGTGGACCTTCCTTAGCCACGCCCTTTTCAAAGTTGCATAATCGGACTCTAAGATAGGCAGGCACGTGGCTCTGCTGTCAGGTCAATTCCCATCAGGTGAAGCAGGGAGGCTTGGTAGAGGCTTTTGTCCTTTAGCTCTGGGCTGAGGGAGGGGCTTATTGGGAGCCTGGTGGCAGGGGCCTGGTGGCAGGTGTGGGTAGGAGCGCTCCTGTCTCCTCACTTCCCCTCAGCTGTCTCTGTGCAAGGTGTACCCCTGCTCACCCAATGACTCACAAACCTGTTGTGCTCCTGGGCTCGTTAGGTAAATGAATACACTTAATTATAGAAATTAGATGAGTCTCCGGTTCTGGCAGGAATACAGAGCAGAGGCTGGGTGGGAGTGGCAGGTGACTCAGAGGCAGGGCTGGGAATCGGAGGGAGCGGGAGAGAGGGAGCAAACTGTCGCTGAAGCAGAGGAAGCAGTGTGGAGATGCTGCAGCGCAGGGCACAGATGGGATGCTGGGTGTCACCCGCTGAATCTGGGCACGGGCTTCAGGGAGGAGGGCCTCCCTGCACTTACACACCCTGCCACACCAGGGCTTGCACCAAGCCTGGGGCTTGGGTTCTAGGAACTCCCAGCTGTGCCTTGGGGCACAGCTGGGAAACACCGGGTCCCGCTTCCAGGGCAGCTCTGTCGACAGGTGCTGCTGGTCCAAGGAGCCAAACATCCTTTTCACCAGCAGAGATGCCCCATGAGACAGCCTTGTTACCTGCTGATCTTGGTGTGGGGTGGATAGACAGACAGACAGACAAGCTGGTTACTGGTTAAAGGCCATAAGGAATGCAAATTAAATTTCTGTGATTAAAATCCAAATGTAGGTTTGACTTGCAGGCAAGATTGAGCCGTTCCAGACACTCTGCGTACCACGCACACCCTGGCCTATAAGGATCCTGAGCTGAAGGCAAAACCCAGAGACACAGGTCCTGAGTGTGCCAGCACCTATGGTTCAGGGAGAAGCTGGCAGTATCTCCCCCTTGCACTCAGGTTCCACGGCTGACCGTTTGGGGGAGCCAGGTGCCGTGTAGGGCAGGCTCAGGGACTCGAATTCTCCATCCTGACTGAAGTTCCCTTCTGCTGTTTTCTCAGACCTCAGGAGGGATAAGGGCTGGGCTGGCATGTAAACATGCCTGCTTGGATATGTGCCCCAGTGTCAGAGCTGAGGAAGGCCGTGGTATAGCTAAGGACCTGAGTGGCCAGGTGGGGGGCTGGTGAGAGGGTGGAAGGGGTGCGAGAGCAGGAGCTTTCTCGGAGGATAGGGCGAGCTGTACCGCGATGCCAGTGGAGACAGCCCCAAACTGGTTCCAGCCGCTCCTGCTATGTTGTTTAGACTCCGGGACTTTTCGCAGCCTTGGTGAAGAAAAGGCACACGGGTCAAAGTGGGGTTGTCTCCTCAACAAGGGAGCTCCATGGAAACCATGCTACTTCAAGAGACTCTATAGGGTGGGTGGCCCCGGACTGGGGTGAAGGGATCTCTCCTTGTTGTGAGTGGCTTCCTGCCACTCCCTGCCATCTGTCTCCTGGGCTCCTGAGGGCAGACCATAGGACCTCTGCACAGCTAACCTGTGTCCTGTCCTGTTCTCAGTGGCCCAGCTGCACAGCTTCCAGCACCTGCCTTCCCCCGTGAGCACCCGTGTCACATATACTCCGGGCTCATCGGAAACTACTGGTTAAGGATGGGGTCAGCGTGACGGCTGCAACAGGCCTGCACTCAGCCTCCCCTTGTCCTAGGTCTAGATGACTGTGGAGAAGTGTGGCGTGGAGAAAGTTGTGAAGTGCGCACTGGGAGTCTGATGATATTAATTGCCACACTTGCTTAGCAGGGCCTGTTTCCCAGCAACCCACCTGTTCCCTCTCGAAGGTCACTCTAATTGGCTAGCTACATGCTTGTTGCCAAGAAGCAGTGTGGAGGCATCTTGAAAACAGAGCAGATGGGCCCCCAAAGGAACCCCAGGGAGGCAGCGTGGAGGGATAGAGGTTCTTCTGTGTCGTGCCTATACATATAGGAGTACCTGCCCTCAGGGCTCTCCTGACTTGTATTCTCAGGGTCTCTTCCTCAACTCTACTGCCACCAAGTATTTCATAGCCTGAGGATGGACGCCAGGGTGTTCCTCCTTCAGCTCTGTGTTCTCAAGTCCTCCACAAGAGTGGGGGATACATTCTACACCATGGCTTAGCAGGCTGCAGCCTGAGCAAGGCTCTCTAGGTGTGAGAGAGAATACAGTGGTACTACTGTATTCTTGAGGTGCAAGAGAGAAAGGCATGTCCGGGGCCTGAAGGCTGAAGCATGGAAGTCACAGGCGAGGGTCTATGAGCTCTGAGCACTCTCTACCTCTGGACCATCTCCTTAAGGTGCCAGATTGCTGCTCCTGTGAGACAGGTGCCCAGCACAGCTGAATGGCCACTTTCCACGGCTTATCAGATCAGGATACCTAAGAAGCACAGGGGATGGTGCCCCAGAGACTGCCTGGACCGGGTAGCTAGGGGCCATCTTTAGAGCCCAGAGACATTGCAGGCTATTACTGTAGCAACCACTACTCTTGTCTGATTCAAACCTGTCACAGTCTGGGATTTGGGACCCTGGGAAGTTGAGAGGGGGAACCTTGCTAGTTAAGAGGTGGTCAAGGGAAAGCTTGCAGATGATGCTTGTTTAGGGAGAAACACAGCTTCTTCTGGAAATAGGCAGGATGTTAGGGAGGTCAGGACACAGGACAGTCAAGGTAAAGTGGGATCTGGAGACAGGCAGGACAAGGCTCTGTCATCACTTGTCACTCCAACGGTTTCTGTTTCCTCTCCTTTAAGGTTAAGGCTCCTAGCTGCACAGGCCGACTTCAGCTCTGTCCCTGCCACACGCTGGAAGTCTGGTGACAGAATTCCAGACTTCCTTGACAGACAGGTAAGGGGCTGCTCCACTAACTTCGAGAATCTTTCTGCTAGCTCCTGAGAGAGAACCATGTTCCCTGCCCACCTACTCCTAGACACTCCAGACGGGTCCCATGACCGTCACACCCCAGCAGCTGCCAGACATGGAATCCAGGCCTGCAGTGAAGAATTGGAGATACAGGACCTGTGTGGTCTGAAGACCTAGAACCTGGAATTCTTGGCTTTGGTAGTGTTTGGGACTAGGGACATGGCTGGGTATGACTCTGTAGGCTAGGCCTGCAGGACCAGACCCGGGGAGGCGACAGAGCATCCCATAAAATGTCTAGCACTGCTCCTCCTGGTGGGTACTTGAGAAGGAGGGGCTCCACAGACTCCTAGGGAATACTAAAAGCCTTTCTAATCCAGATACGCATACTAAATGCGAGGGCGCATCCAAGGCAGAGGAGATGGTGGCCATGGGCTTAGGGGAGGGGGAGACCTCAAGCTCTGTGGGGAGGGCTGGGGAGACTCAGCTCTGGAGGGGCTCCCAACCTGCCCAGCCCAGGGAGCCACCATACCTTTTCGGACACTGCCATCGGCACAGGCATAGTCCCCAGCACTGAGCAGGAAGCAGGCAGCTGCTTTCTTGTTTCTGTCTCGTGTGCCTGAGCGTCGCAGGGCCCGACGCTCTTCAGGGGTGGGGGCCGAGGCCAGGGGCTGGGTGAGGCCAGCTCCCTCCTCATCAGACAGCACCGCATTCGCATCACCATTCTGCTTAGAGTCTGGAGGGGGCAGAGAGAAAAGAAGCTAAGACAGTTGCTGGGGCCTTCTTAAGGGAGCCTCTCAGACTCCAGGTCCAGGAAGCAAAAGCAAAATGGCGGTGCCTGGTCTGGAGACTCTTCTGTAAGCTTTGGCTTACAGACTCCCCTGTGGGCTGGAACACAACACAGACATCCTACTACTGCAGGACTACTACATCCTGCAGTAGTCCCCCAATGGGCTTCTAAGGAGGTCCCCGGAGATCAACCCCTGTAGGCACAGATTCTTATTTCCCCTCTGGTCTGGCTCGGGTAGGCTCTTGATGAGTCTGCATTCCTCAGAGAATACCTGACTAGTAGGGGTAATGGGTGGTGGCTCGTGTGCCAGGCGTATTCAGTAGTGTCTCTGGCTCTCTCCCTGCACCACTTAAGGCAGTTATTCTGTTCCTCGGGCACCCGGGCCAGTGCTGAAGGGCTTGGGCAGAGCTCTCTTCTGTCTGGGAAGGTATAGGGAAGAGGCTCCAGTTCAACTCTACTCTGTGGGAACACCTTGTCTTCGTCAAAGAGGGGCACAGCTACTATGGGCCCTGACTGTATGTGGTGGGGTTAACCTAGCTTGAAGATGCTGGCATTGGCCATGCAAGACCTCAATGTGGCCAGTCAAGCCTCAGGAATGTGCGCATCTAGGAAGCTGCCTAAGGTCCTCTGTATTGGGACATGCGGATCCTCTCTGAGCTCTGCCTGGGCCTCAGAGCACATCTCTGATTCCAACAGGATCAGGGGTACCACTGTGGTAAGGAGCAGAAGGAAGCTTTCCTATTAAGGTCTTTACCAAGGAAGATCCAGACCCCAGTTAATTCCAGACAGCAGCTAGCCCCAACACGTATGATGGCTGCATGCCAAGGGGTCACAAGTAAGTGTTTCAACTCAGGCACCTCTCAGGAGAACTAGCCTCACTTCTAGAGTTTAACCAGGAGCTGCTGCCTCAGTCTCCCAGGTCTACCCAGCCCAGCCTCGGTGGCCTGACACCCAGTCATCCCCCAGATGGCTTGTACCATTCCTGGGAGCTCTGCCCATTGAATCTGATAGTGCTTTTCCTGTCTTCTAATTCCTTTCCATGTTCTTAGGGACCAGACTGATTTCCCTTCTGGTCTCCTGACCCAGGGCAGGTGAGCTTTCTGGAGTGGTCCTTCCATGGAAGGTCAGAATTTGATGCCCAGTCTTACTCCTGTCAGGACACAAACACTAGCACCTTCCATGTCCCTACCCCCCCCCCCATGCTTTTCCAAGACCCTGGGCTACTTCTTCCCTGATTCCCTTCTACCCATGTCAAACCCTGAGCCCAGGACTCACTCCAGCTTTAGCTGAACAGAAGGCAGCCTCCCACGTGGTTACGTTATCACATCTATTAGGCCAAGAGACAGCAGACATGCATGTTGGGAAAGAAGTGAGTCATGTGTTGATGCACCTTGGAGGAGCAGCTGCCCTGGTCTCTGGCTAATTGGATCAGCACCAGCATTTGCTCTGACTTCTCAGAGTGAGGCACGTCCACCCCTCATCTGGGGGCAGGACCCTGATACGTCATTCCTATTGATATGTTGTGCCTAGAGGGGTGGGGGACTCTCAAACAAAACAAGGGGGCCGAGGAGGAACTAGAAACCATGCCTTCTAACACACAGTCCTATACACTGCCATCACATTCAACACTGGAAGGACAATTCATGCCACAGACCCTGGTGTTCGCTGCGATCATTAAACCATGGACAAAACAATTGATCTTAATACGTCGCCCTCCTAGAGGCATGCCTGACACACAGCAAGTTTGCACAATATAGCACAGACGCAAATATCAAGGGCCAAGGGAACCCCCTGACTACTTGGGGAAAAGGAGTCCTGTGCCTAAGCTCGACTTACCTGCCCGTTTCCTCTCAACCATACCCTCTTCCCGGGCAGGGGGGCTGATGTCACTGTAGGTGCTGTCCCGGGGCGAAGTTTCCTCAGACTTGCAGTACATGGGTGACTCAAGCTGGGCTGGCCGCGGTACGTGCTTCTTTCGCTTCTTGGGCAGCTTCTGCTTGGCCATAGCCAGGGAGTAGTACATACCAAAATTGTTGACGATGACAGGCACAGGCATAGCAATGGTCAGCACACCAGCCAGTGCACACAGGGCCCCAACCAGCATTCCTGACCACGTCTTCGGGTACATGTCCCCATAGCCAAGTGTTGTCATGGTGACCACGGCCCACCAGAAGCCAATGGGGATGTTCTTGAAGTCGGTGTGGTCGTTGCCCCGTGGGTCAGATGGCCTGGCCCCAATTCGTTCAGCATAATAGATCATGGTGGCAAAGATGAGCACACCCAGGGCCAGGAAGATGATAAGCAACAGGAACTCATTGGTGCTGGCTCGGAGTGTGTGGCCCAGCACACGCAGCCCTACAAAGTGGCGCGTGAGCTTGAAGATGCGCAGGATGCGTACAAAGCGCACCACGCGCAGGAAACCCAGCACATCCCGAGCCGCCTTGGATGACAGGCCACTCAGTCCCACCTCCAAGTAGAAGGGCAAGATGGCCACAAAGTCGATGATGTTGAGCAGGTTCTTGACAAAGTCCAGTGTGTCCGGGCAGCACACAATGCGAACCAGGAACTCTAGAGTGAACCACATCACGCACACACCCTCGATGTAAGTGAGGATGGGCTCTGTTTCTACCTCCCGCCGGAAGCGCACGCTGGTGATGTTCCCTACCCGGTGGATCTCTGTCACGTTGCGGTCGATGTTGAAGGCCTCGTGGGTCTCCAGGCAGAAGGTGGTAATGGAGACCAGGATGAAGAAGAGAGAGGCAAAGGCTACCACCTGTAGGTCAGGAGAACAGGGAGTGGTTGTCAAGTCAGCAATAGTTGGCCTCATTGAAAACAGTGACTTCTACTCATGGAACAAGAGCGTATAGGTTACTAGCCCATTGCTAGTCAAGGGGTGGGAGTAAGGGAGAGACATGAGAGGATTTATCTGCATGCACTGATGCTCCAGGGCAATGCTTCCCCTAATCTTTGCCAGGGTGCTCAGAAGACAGAGGAAACCACAAGTCAGGGTACCATAGCTTCCTGGTCCTGACTAGTACAGCTCTGCCCAATTTATGCTTTAAAGGCTTCTCAAATTGTGGTGTGTGGACAAATCAGCTGAAATCACCTGTTCCAGTGTGGCTAACTCAGGAGGTTTAGGGAAGGGTCTATATCCCTCCCTTTCTAACAGGCTCCCAGGGGAAGGGTAGTCCACACATCACCCCTGGAATAATCAGGCTCCCAAAGTGGGGGCCTACACCAGAAGCATCAAGTGTATGGAAACGGGTTAGACACGCAAATTTCAGCAACACAGACCTACTGAAAAATAAACTTGGAGGACACAGAACGTAAGAAGAACGTTAGGAAATCATCTAGCTGACCCTAATATACATCAAGATAAAGGTCCGTTGCTTTAGGGGATGTCCAGAGACAAGGGCTGTAAGGAATACCCACTTTCTGCCAACTGACCCCTTTAACATGACCTGCCTCCATGACCCCGCCCTGCCACCTAGAATCACCTTCTGCCTCGGTGGTAAATCCAGGAATGAAGACAAACATGGGCTGTGGTGACTGGGAGGAAAATGGTCCCCAGAGGGAGTGGCACTGTTAGGAGGTGTGACTTTGTTGGAGGAAGTGTGTCACTGTGGAAGCGGGCTTTGAGGTCTCACATATGCTTGAGAGACCTCCCAGAATCCCAGACCACTTCTTATTGCCCACAAGTAAAGATGTAGGCCGCTCAGCTACTTCTCCAGCACCATGTCTGCCTGCAAACTGCCACGCTGCACGATAATAATGGACTAAACCGCCGGAAATGTAAGCTACGCCAATGAAATGCTTCCTTTAAGAGCTGCCGTGGTCATGGAGTCTCTTCACAGCCATGGCCTACAACAGGAGGTTGAGGTGAGGAGGCTCTCAGAACAACCAGTCTCTCCTTTTCTGCAAACTGATGCTAGCGGGACCCTGAGCTTCCAAGTCAAATGAACTGTATTTATCAGGGCCAGAATGGTGGCAGCTGACCTGACAGCCGTGGGGATCTCAGCTAGAATGATGACAGCAGTATCAGGCAGAGGAACGGCTGGACTAAGTGTCCAGTCATGACGAATGGAGATGAGATTCATGTGTAATAACACCAATTACAGAGCCTTCATCTGTTATTCATGCCATGCTATTCGGTGGCACTGTCGAGACACTCACTGTCAGGTCCGCTCTCCTGCTACTGGTCCTGCTTGGTGGATGGGACTTGGCTTCCCCCGCTGGGCGGAGAACTGAACCTACACAGGTAACCGAGAGAGTTTCGTGGCTGTACAACACTTGACGACTCCGTACCTGCCCTGCCCCAATTTCTACCTGGCCGTGTCCTTATGCCCAAGCAGCGAGCACTCAGCTCTGCCTGTCGGGATTTTCCTCATAGTGTGCCCACACTGAAAGGGAGTAAGCAATACAAGACACTAACAGAAAACACGGGGGATATGGAAAGTCAGGCAAGACACCACATCCCCAGAGTCCTCTGGGATAGAAGAAGTCAAGGAAGGAACTTTGGTCATGACATTCACCATCTGTTCTCTCCCTGGAACTATCAGCCACCCTACCTGTGTCTCTGCCTCCCATCTCCTCAGTGACAAGGCAGACAGACCACAACTCTCCATTGCACAAAGGAAGAACTGATGGTCAGAGAGGCTGCACGTCTATTCTAGGACCACACTGCCCAGAACTGTAAGAACCGGGTATGGCCCCCCAAACCATGCGGTCTGTACATTCCTTTATACCATACCATCTTTACTATCCCCTGAGCAGAGTTGCTTCACAGGCCCAGGAATGTAGGCCCCGATGCAGCCTGTGCCATCACTTCCCTGTGCCTGCTATTTCAGCATGAGGACGTGTGCCTTCCCAGGACAGGTCCCCCATCATAAGACAGGGTTATTTCCCTTACTCCTTAGATGGGTTGAGCTTAGACAGCACGGAGAGGGACAGGCTGGGGAAGAGGGTCCATCTACCTACTTCTCCTTGGGAAAGTAAATTTCAAGTGCTTTTGCTGGCCTCACTTTTTCTCCCCTGAGACATGGGCTGCCAAGACAACGCAGGCTACTGCAGACCCTCCATGGCCATCCATTAGGAGCTCATGACAGTGCCTGCCTGTGGCTGTGGAATCCAGGGTCCTGGCTCCACCCTGTGCTCCAAGAAGCAGAAGGAGTCAGAGTGAGGGGTTAGCACAGCACTTCCTGGTTTTGCCAGGAGGCACAGAAGCCCAAGCTCGTGTTTTTTTTTCTCTCTCTCTCTCTCTCTCTCTCTCTGAGGGACCGTTAGCCAACAGAGTCTGCCCACCTGGGATCCTGAGTGTGCGGTTAATTAGTGATGTGGAAAAACAAGGTCAGGCAGAGCTGCCAAGGGGCTGAGTACAAGGAACAGAGGCAGGAGGGAGGTGCCCAGCCTTTGCCACAGCCTACATTCCTCAGCTGCCTCTGCCGCAGGTACTGATGGAAGGCCCAGACCACCTTAATGTGGGGCAGAAACATCCCCAACTCCTGTGGTCTCTTTTGTTTTTTTTTTTTTTGTTTGTTTGTTTTTTTCACAGAGCCATCCCAAGATTGCCATAAGGTGGTACAGGTCCTTTAGGGCCTCCAGTGACCTCCAGTATTCCTCTCCTCTATATTACTCTCAGGCAATTGTTTCCTAAGTGGTTGGCTGGTGTAATTAGAGCTTTTTGCCAGGCCTCATCCTTGAGGGAGGGATACTGTTTCATTTCCCACAAGGCCCTTGACTCAGGCTGCCCAGGACAAAAGGGATCCCAAGAGACAGCAGCTACAGCAATAGCAACCTGCAAGGGGTCATGGCCTGTGTTTAAACTTTAGCCCCCATGAGCAGCAGTTCTGTAGGTCTGTCAGGTGTGCCTAAGCCTCCCTCTCATCAGGCCCGGCACTGCCAGCCTGAGGGCAAAGCAGAGCTGAAGAGCCCAGGGCTGGTGGCGTCAGCTGGGTGTCTGCCGTCTCTTACAATCAGTCAGGTAAGTGTGTGCCCTCCGTGCCATTCTCTCCTTGTACGCTGGGACAGTACAAGTGTTCACCTCACACTCTCCCTGGAGGATGCGTGAGCCGCACCACAGCAGGTGTCTAAAATCTGCTAAGCGCTGAGCTGAGGTGGAGGCAGTCTCTGGGGGAGCCCCCCTTCTGCGTCTAAAACTGACAAGCCACCAAATCCTCAGAAGTTTATACAAGTCAACTCCCTTTCTGCCTTTAGAGACAAGGAAACCTGAAGGCTAGAAGCGGTTTGTCCTGGAGGCCATGGGTGAAACTGGCAGCTCTCTCCTTGGCATGAGGACACAGGCTGTGGATTCTAACGGCAGTCAAAACTGCCCAGGCAGAAGACTGCTGGAGTGAACTGACTGTATCTGCTAGGGGAGGTAGCTGGGCCTCAGCACTGGGGACAGGAGACCCTGGATGTCAGGACAACACTCCTTCCAGCTCCCTGTTCCCCTGAGACACCCACACACATGCTGGCCATAATGGCCTTCAAGGGACCTGCCCATCTCTAAAGGCCCAAGCGTTGCAACTATCAACACAATTACCAGCTTTTCCTTCTACTTCACTGTCTTGGAACAAAGGAAAGGTCACACTTTTGGGTTCAAACTGGGTTCTGTTATCAAATGCCTATGAGACCCCTGTGACTTTCTTAGCCCCAAGTAGCCTCAGATTCGTCATTTATAAAGAGGAAACTTGAATACCTACTATGTGCCACTATGCTGGGAACAGCAGGAAAAATCTAGAGAAACACTTCCGACTTTTGGATCTTACATCCTAGTGGATAGAAACTGCTGACAGACATCTTACATAGCACATCCAATGTTATGAGCATTATGGAGGAAAAGAGAAGAAGGAGGCTAAGAGAGAAAGAGAGCTAATTCAAACCGGATGGCCAGGCCAGACCACAAGGGCAAGATGAAATCTGACTGGAGTGGTGAAGGAAAGAGCGCCTGAGGCAGCAGGAACAACCATGCAAAGACCCCGAGTCCTAGAGGGAATGAGAGCAGAATCTACTTACTGCGGTTGTTTGAGATCTAAAAGAAATGATACCTGTGAAATTTAGCACAGAGCCCCAAGGGCCCGGAATCTGGCAGAGTCTGGGTGAGTGGAAGGGCGACACTAGTCAATGGGAACTGGATACAACCAGTAGGGGCTGGGCAGGGGAGTCCAAGGAAGGAGGACCAGGGAGACAGATGGACACATAAACATAAGGAGACTCATGCCCAAAACCTATATTAAGGAAGACGTGTAGGAGAAGGAAAAATTGAGAACACAGCCAAAGACGCTTGCAGAGGAAGAAGATCTGTGGAGACAGGGTGAGGGGCTGAGCCTCCTGGTGAAGTCAGATCTTAGTACCCAGGCAGTGCTGGGTACTAAGTGGGGAGCCCTGGGGTTAAAAAGAAGGAGGAAACAGGGCTTGCTAAGAAAGGCAGCTCCAAGTGGCTCCTGGCTCCTAAGTGAAACACACATGAGGCCTTATCCTAGCTGAGGGCCACTCCCCCTTTCTCTTTTTATCAAACCTGGCTGTGAGCCAGCAATCCCTAGTTCCAGCAACTAGTGCTGCCCTTCCCGTGTTCCCCCTTCCTGTGAGTCCTCAACCAAATGGGACCTGATCCAACCCAAGTCACTGTCCAAGAGCTCTCCTTGGTCAGCTTCCATTCTGCCATGTCCCATGCAGACTTGCCTTCCCTGGCCAGACAATCCTGTCCCCGACTCTGCAGAGTTGGGCACCATGTGTTTTTATAGCAATGCCTCCTTTTAGCCATCATTCAAGGAGATAAGTCATCACCCCATTTGGAGGTGGGGCTTGTCACTCCTCTCTGCCTATCGGGCTTTATCTTTTACAACTACCACATCACCCATCACGACACATCTGCAATTACTGTTGCCGGTCCTTGTCACTAATGCCTCTCTACCTGCCCTAGCTCTCCCCAGATCCAGTGGCCTCTTCTTTACGTTTCTAGAACCCAGTCACATGTAGCTACCATGCAGCAAGTGCATAGTCAGTATCTTCTAGATACCTAGAACCGAGGTAACTGTAGCCTCTTCTCATAGGACTGGCTAGCTGTCAGGAGAAGGGGTCATTTAGCTACAGGACTGGGGCGAGAGGTGACAAAGGTATACCCAAGAGTACCTCCAGATTCCAGAGACCTAGCACCTTGACAATGCTCTAGAGTGGGCCAAACCCACACTTCTGACAGGACTCCTTGCTAAGCACTGGGTGACTACTTCATGGCCAGAAGGAAAATCAGCAGGGAGGTGGACCATTGTGGTGGGTTGGTAGTACCCAGGCTGCTGGGAGTGGCTGGTACCCAGCATCTCTCAGCACCTAGACTAACAATGTCCACTGTGGAGGTGAAAGACCAAGGAGCTAGCTCTCCCCAGGGCCCAGTTACCTAACTCTCTGCTCCTGCCTGCTTTTTCCTCGGGTCTCCAAAAGAGGCTGTTTAATTTCACTCCCCTCCCCCACTCCACATTCTCACAAAAATGGTGACAAACAGAAACAACTCGTCATCCATAGACAAGATGCTCTGAGGCAAATGTTGATCTCTTCAGAGTGAGAAAGAGAAACAACACTTGGAGGAACCCGAGAGGCTGCCTGAGGCAGGATCTGCGGGGAGTCTGCAGTCTCTGACCGCCCAAGGTGGGCTGGCACTACCCTTCTGGACTCATGTTTCATGTTCACCCTGTACCCAGGCTCAGAGGGCACAGCATCAGTGGTGCTGGCCCTCACTCCGAAGCCCGTCATGACTACTGTGACTGCCAACAATGTCAGACCTCTAAAGGGGCACAAGTTTTGACCCCCTGCCCCACAACCCAATATTTATTTGTAATTAAGTCTGGCCTCTATTTTTATCAGAGTTACCTGGTGAAAAAGTGAGAGCGAAGGGTCAGACCAAAGCAATTCTAGAAGTGATAAGAAATAAGAAGGGGCTAGGAGTGGAGTGGAGGAGGAGACTCTCCAGTGAGGGCCACCCCCAAGCCCTCCAGAAGCCAGAGACCCTTTCTGGGCTGGAGTTGCAAGGCAGGAGTAGCCACAAAGTGGACTCTTGAGAGCTGAGATTGGATTCTAATGCTACAGGCTGTGCCATCTGGACAGGTGTCACTGTGACTCCGTGTTCTTATCTGTTCATTGAGGTGAACGATTCCTGCCTCTCCTGAGCCAGAGGAGATAGCAGAAGAAAGCCCAGGCCAAGCTTCTATCACACAGCCTGAGAAAGAGAAACATTCATGTCTAGCTGCCCTCCTGAGGCATTGGGGATCCTGTGACCAGCCCCTTCTATTCTGAAGAGAAACATGGAAAGAAAAAAGATCCAACCAAGAACCTTAGCCAAAAGAGAAGGGCTGTAGCCCTTTATATAGCTGACAGCTGAATTAAATCCATCGCAGCTTGGGACCTCTAAAGAACAGAACAAGGAAGCAAGGTAGCCCAGGGTCCCTGAGGTAGGCCTCTAGTCTGTTCTCAGAAAACACAAGGCAAGATTCTATAGCTCTGAGTGTTGCGCAAACCCCTCCTGGCCTCTCCTGGGTTATACAACAGCCTAAGGAAGCCTTTGCTCTGCCCCAGGGCAGTGTCCATGAGAGGCTGAAGACAGAACCAGCCTGCCCTCAGCTGGAGCGGCCTGACTGACAACAGTGGAGGCAGTAAGGGTGATCATCCTGCCTAGGAGCCTTCCTGAATAGACCAGCTGATAGCCCGGCCAGTAGCTAGGCAACAGGCTCTCCTAATTAGCTCAGTTCACTTTGTATTTGCGTCTGTTTTGCTCCTGTCATAACGTACTATTCAAATGGCTGGACTGCTGTATGTAAAGAGACGCCTCAAGGCCGAGAGCACAGCTCCTCTGCCCTCACGTGCCCTCCTAGGTGACATTGTGAGTCTACAAAATCCCTAGTGTTGCAAACTCCTTCCGGGGAAACTGCAGCTGATTGGGATGGGATGCATGCATATCCAACAGTACAGAGCTCCTGTGGGGACAGTTCTGCCAACTTGGGGGTCAGTGGAGAAAACAAATGCAGCTTCCGAACTCTCTTTACCACTGGGACCTCAAGTCTTAAGGAGTAACAGAGTAAGTAGCCCTTCTAACGTCCCCTCGGACTTCTGAGTGCCATTGGTTCCTGGGCTTCTGATGTTTATTCACAGTAGAGAAGAGGCTCAGGACTCCAAGCAGGCTGGAGCAAGGAGCTAGCCACTTCTAGACCCAGCAAACAGCCTCACCCAGTAGGGAAGGCTTATGGTAGTTACAGAGTAAGGAGCCCCAGCTTTGATTCAAAGCTCTGCAGGAGCACTGTAATCCTAGCCCAGTGGTTTACTTGCTCCCAGCCTCCATCTGTTAACTGGACATTGTTTAAAGTTCTTTAGGAAGAGTAGAGATAAATGTAATGTCTTCACAGCAAAGTATTGGTACAGGATGCTCAATAAAGAGTTGTTATTCATTTTTTAATAAATTGTGTTTTCTCACTTGTGTGACCAGAGCGGTTCAGAACTGGTCTCTGCCTGTGTTCCTCAGCTGTGGGCAAGTCTTTTGACACGTGTCAGCCAGAGCTCCACAGCGTTATTCCCATCCATGCTAATGATCTGAAGGTTAGAAACTAAGGATGGCTTTGGCCAGACAGTTAATGTGTTCGAATCCTGGTTCTTCCCCTGCTTAAATGGGAGAACTAACCCTCTACTTGATGGTAGAGGCTCTCGCAATTACAGAGGGGAAAAGGAAGCAGGGGCCCCAGAATGCTCAGAAACAGGGCCCAGTTCCCTTAGTCATCTCTTCCCATAAAGGCTTCCCTGGTTTTGGCCCCTTTCTGCCTCCTCCCTGCCCCATGACTTTGAAAAAGTCTCAATGGCTTGTGACTTTCTCTCCTAGTAAAGACAAACTAAGGGCCACCAGGGCTAATAAACTCCCAGCAGGGGTGCACTGGCCGGAGGCATTGCTGTGTTCCCTACTTCTTAGCTGGTTTTCAGGACCACAAAGCTTTAAACCAAAGCAGCTAGAATAGACAGGGCCTGGAAAAGAGTCCAGACTTCCAGTGGCTATTTCAAGTCCCAGCCCTGTGTGGATCTCCAACTCCTCTCTCTCTTCCAGGGAGGAGCTGCATTGCCCTGGCTTGGTATTTATACCAGCCTAACGCATCCCTTTAGCTGCATTCTTCAACCCTCCACTCTCCCCTGGGTAGGAAGTGGAACTTTTTCTCCCATGACTAAGGTGAGGACCAGTCCGTGGGGTGTTGAGGGGAGATGGAGAGCAAGGCTCTGAGATTCACTAACATGACAACCTGGGATGCCAAAGGAACCAAACAGACCAGCTTCAGCTCACAGAAACAGATCTCAAACACAGCTCATCACCCTGTCTCTCTTTTCTTTCTCCTGTCTCCTAGACAGCTCTCAGCCACCTTTGAGGTTAAGGCCATGAGAGTAGATACCAGCCTGCAGGCTTTTCTGTTTTTTAATTTCTAAAGCCTTCTTTAGGGTTTTAGCTGCCCAAGCATGCCCGAGTGAATGAATACATATCTTTCTAGCACCCCACCACCACCACCACCTTCAGGGTAGGGACTAGGTCTTGTCTAAATCAACCTGTTTCCCCTTCTCCCCACACAGCCATTTCCAGTGTAACCTGAACCAGGGCTTTCTGGGAAGCCACTTTGTGCTAGAGCAGAGAGAAAAGAGCAGTGACAAGTCTGATACCATCACTAGGAAGCTTGTGGCTATCCAGTGTCTGGGGACCCTGAAGAGCCCAAAGCAGTGGCTTTATCCTGTCCACCTCAGAGAGGCCAGGCTATGACAGAGGTGCAGAAAGCCTGGGACAGGGCCTGCTCCCTGGAAGAAAGGTCCTAGACTGGGAAAGGTTTGGGCTCTGAGGATCTCTGCTTCTTATGAGCTAGGCATTCTGGAAACTGCCCCCTTCTCTGCCATGCTTAGCTGCCTGCACAGGGAGCTGCTGGCAAGATGGAAACAGGTAAGTATCCAACCCAATCCATGAATTCCTTCTCTTGATCCTGCCTTACTCCCTGCATAAAGGCCAAATTCAAGCACTCCAGGACTGTGGTCCTGTACAGGGCAACTACACTGACCAAAGAGGAGCCAGAAAAGCCAAGTTGAAGGCATGCCACTCTCACTGAGGGGCATGTGGCAAGGCCGACAGCTGGGATTAGGTCCAAGTAGAGAGTCAAGTGTGTGCAGTCTCCTAATGGAGCATGCAGGAGGGAGGGGTGACTTCCAAGGGCCCATGAGGGAGCTGGGAGGCAAGTAGGTACAGTCTGCCAGGTATGTCGATCTCCTTCCACCTCCCCGCCCCCATCGGACCCACCAACACCAGCACCAAGAGCCCATTGGACACCGAGATGGGGAGACCCTGGCTTCTGCCACTCACCCTGGCTGCCCGGGATGAGTAGGGATCCTCGAAGAGCGCCCACATTCGGGGCTGCCAGCCACGGCAGCCCCCGGATCCAGCACCAGAGCCCGCGCCTCCCTCATGGGGGCCCAGACGCTGCAAGGCCAACTCCCGCTCATCGTCGCCAGCCTCATCGCTGGGCCCTGCGCCACCCCCGCCCCCGTCCGGGCTCTCGAAGATGTCCAGTGCCTCTTCAGCATCGCGGTGCTGCCTATAGGTCATCCAGCAGCAAGGCTCCACATCAGTTTCATCAATACCCCAGAAGGTGAGCTCTTCCTCGAAGAGAGGCCCACAGACGTCGGCGGGGCAGTGCAGCTTACCGGTACGGTAGTAGTTGAGCACATAGGCAAAAACACCCGGGTGCCGATCAAAGAAGAACTCACAGCCCCCGCCACCGCTGCTGCCGCTGCTGCCTGCACCGCCACCATCCGACTCCTGCCGACCCCCGCCGTCGGGATCCGCCAGCCAGGCAAGGCGGGTGCCCGGTAGAGTGCGCAGGGTGCTGCGGTAGGTCTCATGTCGCGTGCCGCCCACGTTGATGATGATCTTCTCCGACGCCTCGCCCTTGGCCATCTCCTCCTTCAGACATGTTTTGGACGGAGGCTTGTTCCCCGACTTGCGCCCGCGGTAGGAGGAGACACACACCGAGCTGATCATAAGAAGCGCTGCGGGGCTCCGGCTTGGGGCGGCCGCTGCCCTCCAAACACCCTTCCCAAGGAGGCAGCGTCAGACCGGGGAGGGGGAGGAGACGAGAAGGAGGTGGTGGAGGAGGAGGAGGTGGAGGAGGAGGCAGGAGGCAGTAGCGGCCCCTTCTGCAGCGTGGCTCTGCCCCTGCCTCCCTCCCTCCCTCCCAGGGCGCGGAGCAGGAGGAGTTGGGTTTCTCTGGTGTACAGGTGGTTGGGATTTGGGCAGGCAGAGCCTAGGGAGGCAGGAAGTGGAGACCAGGGTCGAGAACTCAAGCCAGAGGTCCCGGGAGGTAGGGGCAAGCCTAAGGATGCTCGGGGCCGGGGACACGCCCCCCAACCCCAGAAAGACTGAGAAGCGCACAGTCCCGGAGCACTGCGAGTGTCCGCGGCGCGCGCGCTCACACTCACGCGGGCCACCTTTTGGCTCCCAGACCGCGTCGAGCCTGAAGGCGGCTGGTTTTCTCCGGGTGGCAACAGCGGCGGCGGCAACGGCAGCAGCGTAACAGCAACAAGTCCTCGGAGCGGCAACCGGGGCCAGGCGGATGCTCTTAGGGTAGCCGGAGCTCTGCGGGGCTGGGCAGTGTGCGGTCAACTGGAGACGGCGGTGGCTGCATGTGGCCTCTTCCCCCCATTCATAAATCCAGCGCGGAGTACCGATGGCGGGCGGGGCTGAACCGAGCGAGAGGGACCTGCGGGCGGGGGCTGTATAGGACCAGGCGGCAGCAGGAAAACAAGCGCGCCCACAGTAGAGAGCCCGGGTCCTGCGTCCGCGGCCGGGATCTGCGCCGGGCTGGATGCCGCGCTGCGGGGGCCGCAGCGGGACGAGGGGGGGCTCAGACGGGGCGTCCTGCGCGGCGCAGAGCCTGGAGGGCGGGGCTGCTCTGAAGAATCTGGCACCCGGCGCTGGCGAAAGAGTATCCCGGGCGGCGGCCGAATGGCCAAGGACACCTGCAGGCTTCCAGGGCCGCGCCAAGAGGGAGCCTCAGCGCAGCGCCCCGGCGCCGGGTTCCTGCGATCTGGCGGCGCCAGGAGCCGCGCCATCTACACGTCTGCCCATCTCCGGGCGGGGCGCCGGCCTTGGCTCGCTGTTAGGGGCGGGCGCGAGGTGGTCTAAGGGAGGGAACGCCTGGGCGCCAGAAGAATGGGGCTCCGAGGGTTCTGCGTCTCCCTCCCGCGATGACAGCGGTTACGGCACTCCAAGTGGCGCCTTTTCCTCGCGGCCCCGCCTGACCCCAGCGCGCCCTCCGCGGGGCGGGATGGGCGCGGCGCGGCGCCGGGCCGATTAGGTGCGTTGCGGAGCTCGGGCGGCGGAGCTCAGCCTTCCTCCGCGCATTCCAAACCAACCGAGGCGCGTTCCCCGCTCACAGCTAGTGCCCAGCGCCGCGCGCCGCCCCTGCGCGCCTCCGCCGCCATCCACCTCTCGCCCCTCTCCCCGCCTTTCCCTGGCCCTCAGCTCCACCCACTGCAGCCCTTGGTGACACCCAAGCGCTCTCGACTCCTGACCTCTAACCTCTCTCTTTCTCTTAGCCTCTTCACACAGAACCTAACCTGTGTCTGGCTTGCAGCTAACCCGGTCGTATTGTTGCGGTTTCAATGCTTCATTGTGGCTGAGTGGAATCCAGGATGGAATAGAGTGGTAAGGTTGTACATCAAAGAAGCTGTCCTCTCCTCCTCCGGAAACACTGTTAGGGCCTTCTGACCACCATGGCCCGTATCTTGGGTGCTCTAGATCTTTTTTTTTTTTTTTTTGGTTTTTATTTATTTATTTATTTATTTTGGTTTTTCGAGACAGGGTTTCTCTGTAGCTTTGGTGTCCGTCCCGGAACTAGCTCTTGTAGACCAGGCTGGCCTCGAACTCCCAGAGATCTGCCTGCCTTTGCCTCCCGAGTGCTGGGATTAAGGGCATGCGCCACCACCGCCCGGCTCTAGATCTTGATAGTCATGATCTCTGCCATAGTCATCACAGCCTCCACCTTGGAGCCAGGACAGCATGGCCCTGAACAGGGAAGTGCTTTTTTTGGTCTAGGTGGAGGGAAGTCCTAAACCTGAGGCTCTCCTTGAAGAAGTGATGAGTGTGGCCCTGCTCCCTGTTGCTATGAAGGGACCACAGGAAGTGCCACACTCTGCCTTATGCCATCTTAGGTCCTATTACTGTCCCTTTCCTTGCAGTTTGTCTTTTCCTGTGGTTCGTCTTCTCTCCCTGTCTCTGGGCTCCTCTAGGCTGCACTGTTTTTTCATATTGCCTCTGAGGACCCATTTGCTAAGTAATTGAGAAGCTGCCATATCCAAAACATGAAGCATTGGATCTTGCTGGCCGTGTCCCAAGAGCAATTTCCAGATTCATTGGTTTTTAGTTTAGTTTTGTTTTTTTAAGCCCAGAACCACACCTGTGTCTTTACTATCCTCCCTCTCCATCTCCTTTGCCTCTCTCTGCTGCTGGCTGCTGTGTGATATGAAGAGGAGGTTTAAACAGAGTGCAGGGTGATTGACACGCCATACCTCATACTACTTGTGTATCATCCGATTTCTGGGTGAGGCGAACAAAACAGCACACTATCCACAAGCCTGGGGCTTTCCTCTTCTTCAGAGAGAGGCTAAAAGCCCAACATAAATGCAAGGGATTTTTATAAGCTAGGGTCTCATCATAAATGAGATAAATAATAATAATAAAATCATCATCATCATCTTTGATGATTTGTACTAGCACGCAGGCAAGGGCCACACCCTCATCTTCACTACAGTCAGAAGCACTCATTTGTGGGGTCCTCTTTGTGCACCCCCTGACTCCTTAGACACGCTGTCGGGATTACAGAGCTTGTCTGCAGCAAAAACAAATATTGCAACATGATTGAGAAAATCCCCATCTCTAGCCCCGGGAAACGGCTGTCCAGTTTGTGCGTCCATCTGTAATCCTAGTGGGGTGGTGACGAGTGTCTGCGGAGAATGCAGGAGGAACACAGCCAGGAAGGGGGGAAAAGGCCACAAAATCAGAGAGGGGGATGAGAAAGCTTGTCTGGAGCTAGGGGGTCCCAAGAAGAGCTCAAGAAAAAAAATTGGTAAAGGTGTTCTAGGAGGAGGGCCAGCTCCTACTGACAGTTTATTCTAAAGCTTTGGATTAACCCACTTCATGAGCCTTTTTCTCTGTGATAGTAAGGTTGGCACGCCAAGGCCTATTGCTCTGGTCTCTGTGTGTGAGGTAATGCTATTTACTCTCTTCCAAACCTACACTCCTGAAAAATGTGAGCCTCCTGCCCTACTGTGAGTGGGTGGGTGCTGCCCCCTGGTGGTGCTTAACTAGCTTGTCCTCTCCTCCAAGCTGTTAGGTGTGTAGGAAACGGGCTGCTTGCTATGGGTTCCTAATAGCTGCTGGTCCATGGATTCCTGCTGATTCCAAGACCTCAAGACTTAACCGCACCCTAACATACCCAGGAAAATGCCCACTCTCTCTGTTTTTCATTTCCTAAGATCCTGATAGCGTACAAAAGTAAGCAAGCCTACTCCCAATCCCTGCTTCACCCCATCCTTTCCCCAACTTTACCTTGCGGCTTCATCCATCTTAGTCTTGCGGTTCTCTCCATCTTAGTCTTTCCTCTACTTTTCTCACCTGGGATTTTTCTTTTGGGCTGTCGACAAGAGCATATAGAGCCAGTTCACACTGTGGAATCAGATAGCAAACCAAGTAAGTTCCCTAGCTAGAATTAAGGGGTTAGCCAAAAAATAAGGGCAGAAGGCAAAGCCGAAATCTAGAGTGATGCCAGTACATGCTCTTGAGCTCCTGTATCCTTTGTAGGGCTCTCGAAGAAGCCTCTCCCCTCCTTACAGAGGCCAAAGGGAAACTGAAAGGCTAAAATCAAAGTCTTTCCCCCATTAAGAACATGTATATGGTCTCTCTCTTTGGGGTAACAGGTGCTATCTGACCATTTTTCCACCGTCCTTTGGGATCCCCTTTTCTGAGAGGTTCCAGGCCAAGGAACTGGCCTGTGGCTATCAGGGCAAAGTCATAATCCTTTGGCGCTCATGTCTCTCTCTTAGCATTCCAGATCCTGCCAAGGACCAACCCCTCCTTTTTCAGATCCAGGCCAAGGAGCCAGCATCCTTTCCCAGCATGCCCCGCTCCCTCTCGGCCCAGCAAATTGAATTGCTTTATCGGAGCTCATCACCAGGCACATGCGACTGGCTTTTATTCTGTGCAGGGCGAGGAGGGCAGGCAAGAGGAGACTGCAAACCTGCTTGCTCAACAGCTCATCTTATTTTTCCACTCCCACCGCCAGCCTCTCGGGCTCCAAATCACATGGGAGAGCTGTCTCAGGAAGGGTCTAGAAAGAACGTACCTAAGACAATGGCCCAGAGCACTGTGGGCCATGTGGAGGCCAGCTACACTGATTCTGACAAGAGCTGCAGGCAGGGTTGTATTGCTTTAAAGATCTCAGGGAACTCCAGGCACCCTTTGATGCCCTTCCATCTCTTAAAAGGAAGAGACCAGAAAGGTGTAGATCATAACTTGGACTGGGTCAGACAGACATCAGGGCTTCAGAAACTGGCTTAGTGTCATAGGGCTGGGCTGGAAGGGAGCAGGGCATGCTGGGAGGGACCCAGTGCTGCCTCAGAAGCATGTTCCTGTTAAGGGATTTCAGGTCTATGCAGCAGCCGTGAACCTTGGAGATGGAGCCCCACAGCTGGGTTTGGGCCCCAAACAGAGAAAACACAGAGGCTTATGTGGTCTCCACGTGTAGGACAAGGTAAATGAGAATCACAGAGGCAGCTTAAGGGACCCCTCCAGGCATTTTTCCCTCAAGGCTATTGGGCTCTGGGAGGCAGCTGGGACTGAGGAGTGTACACACACACACACACACACACACACACAGTGCAGGGCCCAACTGGCATGACTCCTGGCACTCAACATCTCTCCATCCAGAAAAGTACAGATTCCTCCTACCTGGGCTAAGTTCCAAAGGAACAGGTTCATTCCAGTAGAGTAGTTAATTAGTACTGATGGGCCGGATCCCCTCCAGCAGGATCCTGGAGAAAGGGGAGCAGCTGTCTGGAGCGACAACTCAAACCTAGGCTCTTGTTAGGTCAATCATAAAGTGCACAGATGCAGCCCTTCTGAGCTTAGCCCTGGACATGAGGGAAGACCCTGGGAGCCCGAGAGTGGCCCCCTACTAGGTGCTTCTGCTGTGCAGCCAGCACTTGGCCTACATGGGGTGATCTTATTCATGATACGTTTTCTGTTGACTTGCTTGTCTTCTCCCCAGTTCCCAGGTTCCTTTCCACCTAAGCTAGTGTGCCTGGCACCACGGGAAGGTGGACACATCAAGTCTCATTGTGATTGTACAAGACAAGGAACCCTGCCTGATCTGAGCCTTTGTGCAGATTCTCAGTGGTTAGTACAATTCTAGGCACTCTGAATACCCGTGCCATGCCTGATGCAAGGGATCAGTGGAGGAAGGTTAGAAGTAGGAGACGGTTGGGGTCCCTCCCATCAGGGCCTTGCAGCGAGGTAGACAATCCACTGGGTTGGATTGGGAAAGCAGGCTTTGGCCACTGTTTCCCCTCTGCTTGGTTGTAGGAATTCTTACCCCAGGCCTCTATGTCCTCAACTGTTATATAGGTGATTTGGTCAGAGAAGCCCTCAGATTCACTTCCTGGTTATTTTCACTGTGAAACAAATTGACCTAAAATGTAAGTTTAACAGTCATTTTCTTTCATTCATTCTTGTTTATGGGCCAGAAAGGTAGGAAGGGCTCAGCTGAGCAGTACCTGGAACTCATGCAACTGCAACCACACATCCACTGGTACTGCAAATGCATGAGGCTCCTGAGCCGAATGTTCAATACGACACACTCCCATGGCTGGTGGTTGACACGGCCATCAGCTAAGAGCTCAGCTGAAGCTGTCAATAGAAGCATAAACACACGGCTCCTAGCCCGGTCGTCTCTGTGAGGTACCAGTGCTAACCTTACAAAGCCGCGAGCTCCCCCAGGAACCATTATCCCTAGAACACCGCGAGGAAGTGGAACGCTCCATGTTGATGCAGCCTTCCTTGCAAGTCACATAGTATTATTTCCTCCATTTTCCGCTGGTCAGAGGAGAGATTTGCTTGCCCAAATTCAAGAAGAAAGGTAGAGAATCTTCTTGATGGGAGAAGGGTTAAAGAATCCTTTGAAAATTCACCAACAAATGAGCCACCACATTCCTGGAGCTTATAGCATTCTTTAGCCCATGCCTACGGGCTGGATGGGGCTCTGTGTCTGGCTGTGGCTAAGGACCAAACACAACCCTGAAGGGATTAGTAAGCACCCACTTCCCTGGAAAGGGACATTCTCTTTTCTCCTTCCTTGGCTTCTTCCAGGGTTAGGCTGAGACTGTTTTTTAACAATGGTCCTAGGATGCTGGTTTATTGCGCGGGTGGAACAGGGTAGATGCACTCACCCAGGTTTGGAATCGAGAAGAGAGCAGTGCTTACTTATCATGTGTTAGAACCCCCTATGGAAAAAACTTCTCTGCTGGGTCCCAACTGGTACCTCAGGAGTTCGTTTATTTCTTCCAGCATCTCAAGGAAGAGATTTTACTGTCATACAGGGCTCATAAGGTTAAGTGGCCTGCCCAAGGTTGGTGAGAGACTCATGATTGGAACAACCTCATACTGCCTGCCCATGGGGTGAAAATGGGGCCAAAACTCTCTCGTGTTCTTCAGCATGCCCTTATCTTCTTCCTGCTCACTGCCTCCAATTCAGGACCCGAATTTAGCTGCTCACCTCCTCATTAGGAGAGATTCGTTGTGTGTCTCAGTTCTGCGCTTCATACTGATAGCCTCTCAGGAAAAGCATCCACAAACATGCCCACGATGAATGATGGAGACGTCCAATGCCCCAGAGTGGGTTTGTTAAATGGGCATCCTCCTATTTCTAATCTACAGTGAGGTCTGGGTGCCCTATGAACAGGTGCCAAGGCCCATAGACCATGGTGGAGCTGATATATCCCCAAGCCGGGGCCTCAAGAAATAGGCAGCTTCCAGCTGAGCTTCCATTTTTCTGCTCTTGAAATGGTCTCCCTGGGCACTGTGAGCCATCAGGTGAGAATCCGGTCCCTAGAAATGAACTGTGTCAGAAAGGTCAGTTGCAGAAAGTCACTCTGACCAGCAAGCCCAGCTGAACCCCACTCCTACCCATTTCTACGCAAGAATTAGATACTTGAAGGAATGTGAGAAAGGCTCCCTTGGGACTTCCAGACCAGCTCTTCCACCAACTGAATACCCCTTAGTTTCCCATGGTCTGCTGGCCTAATCCCTACTGGAATTCCCCATTCACAAAATCATGAGGTATGGTATGATGGCTGTTTTAAATTTGGACTGACTCGGAGCACGGCAAGAGATAACTGATTCAGGGTGTGTTATCTCCTTCAAACTACTCTCTCCCAATCCTACTTCCCCCCTCCCCTCTTCCAAATTAGAAAAGGTAGGCTCAGAGAGGTCTCTCGGAAAAGACAAGACCTACCTGACATTTAAACTTGACTTTGAGGACTTGGCTTCAGAGCTCCACTGCCGTGAAGCCCTTATATAGTGTGTTAGGGTCTGTGTACCCCTCCTGGAGGGATAGCTGCCATTTCAACCAAATTTCCCAAAAGTCTGAGTAGCTGTATATGGAATGATTTGTCTAACCCTGGGACATTCCCTTGTCTGAGAGATAAGTAGAGGGATTTGATGGGACAAAAGAGATGCCTCCTTTGGTGAAATCGGGGCACTGGGTGCTGATTTGCCTGTTGTGGGGGTGTCTCTGGCTAACAGGGAGTCTGCCCCACGGTAGTTCTTAATGTTTATTTAATGAGTACCCTGCAGAGTCTGTGACAGTCCAAGAGGAGGTTTCCCAGGCTAAAACGTGGACAGAAAGGGGTTCCTGCCACCTGGCGGCTGCTCGTGGAACAATGGGAGACAGGGACAGGAAATGGAAGGTCCCTTTGGAGGGCCCTGCTGAATGAGACAGAGAGGGCATGATCCAGACCAGAATGGGGCTGGATGAGAGTGAGGTTCTTCCGGAGACTGTGCTCCGGAAGGCAAGTGGAGGCAAAAAAGGGGCTTCTCTGCCACCAGCTCTCTCTGTTCTTCACGGTCCTGCATTCAGTGGGTGCTTATATAACAAAACTTGGGGTATCACGCCTTATACTTCACCTGTAGCTTCTGCTGAAGATTCCAAAGGACAGCATCTGCAGTGGGGGTAGGGGTGGGGGGACTCTCAGCACTTAGAGCACGGCTTGCTGGAACCAGCCCACTTCCCTAGGGACCAAGTCAGGCCTCTGCCTTTTGTGTTTCCCACAGATCTCTGGTACTGCACCCTTGCAGAGTGTACATATGTCGCTTTTCCCTGAAGCCAGGCAGAGGAATGACCCCTGAAAAGTCCTGGAAGAGGACACTGAGCACATCCTTATACTAGACAGAGCCTCATTTTCCTCGCCCAAGCATTTCCCTCAGAGAAAAGACCTTAGCTGTACAGTCGCTGAGACATAGTAAGGCCAAGAACAGTGCGCACATCGTCAATACCTAGGGAAGCTCCCAGGAAACTGACTGGACCATCCTCAAATTTCTCAGCCTGCATCCATGAGAATAAAAACACACTTTTGTCCCAAAGCTCCCCTCAGCTCCCCGCACCCCTGTAAGTGTAAGAAAGGCAAGAGAGAGTGGTAAGAACAGACACTTTATTGTACACCAGGGTAGGGGAGACGAAAGAGGGGCCCTGGGGTGGCAATGCCTCATCCCCTCTCCTGGGCTGAGTATCCTGACTCAGGGCTCTGGCCAGTCCAGGAGACATGGATTCCAACTGCTCTGAACCTGTGCCTGGCCCTGAAGAGACTGCCTGATATGTGTTTAGGTCTGTTTAAAGCAGGACTTCTCATGAGAAATGACCCTGGGCCCTCCTCCCCCAGTTCCCTGCCCTTTCAGACCTAAGGGGAGGGACCAGCAGGGCACAGAGTCACAGGTGTATTGGACCTCCTCGCTCTCATTCCCTTTTCACAGTGGGGCCTACTCTGGTTGGGGGTGGGGTACGATAAGGAAAGGAAGAAGGGCAGTCCCTACCTGTTAATACTTGCAGGCCTGCGTGGGGCTGGCTCACAGCCTCAGGGCTCACACAGGCTGCCTCTGGAGGGCATTTCCTGGCACTTAAAAAGCGGCAGCCCCTGAAGATTTATTGCTTGATGGCAGATGCCAACCTCACCTGCTTTCCCTTGGGTGTCTCACGTCTCCCCCACCACCCAAACTGGGCCTCAGGCTTCACGCTCCCCGAGCAAGAGGCTGGTGATTGGGGCTGGGGGACAGGCAGAACAGGGAATCCTTAGGTGTACCTCTGCCCTGCCCCAACTCAGTTGACTCACAGCCCCCGAAACCCCTTGTCTTCTGGTGGGCACTGTATGGGCAGCACTAACCAGCGGCAGTGGGGACCCTGGTCCTCACTGCCAGGTCCTCCAAGGAAGCTGGGGCTGAATCGTCAGTGTCAGGAGACTTCACCTCATCTCTCCTGAGGAGCCAGCAGAGGTCTAAGGAGCAGCTGTTGCTTTCTGGGTACTCAGGACTCTTTCAAGGTCAAACACAGGACAGAAAGGCAGAGAGATGCCTCCCTCAGACAGCTGTCCTAAGAAACCCAGTGCTGTCTGCTGAAGACCGAGTGCCTCCAGGGTGAACAACAGAAGGTTGGCTGGAAAATAAATAGGGCTCCCCCGCCACCCAAGGCCCTCCTTCCGTGTAAGGACATGAGACATGAGTCACCTGTGGGAAGCAAGCCTTTCCCCATAGCTAGTGCTCTCTGAAGAGTCTGTCCTGAGGCCTCCCCATAGAGCTGAGAGGAAGACCCAGGTCTTCAGAAGGTGGTGAACACTGGGTGGGTGGGTGGGTGGGTGGGAGAATCACAGATCAGCACCTTATGCACTCACACCTACCAACATGACACACACGCACACACACGCACACACACACTCCTCACACACGCTCACGAAGAAAGAGAGCACGTGCTCTAGGACCTATGTCCAACCAGGACAGGTTCCGGCCTACGGCTAAAGGCTACAACAAACACTACAGAGCCCACAATACATAAGCAAACAGCCTCAGCTCAGTTCCCCTCCCCCCACTCACTGCAGGCTCACAGGCTGGGGCCTGGCCCAGCCACGCTACAAAATTAAAAATATATCAAATACACAATGAAAATAGATCTGTACAGCACTGAGGATGAAAATAGCCCACCAGCCGCAGTATAATATGGGGTTTGTCATTTCACAGCAAGGACACCCACATGGACAGATTGAATGCACAATAGAAATAGCATAGAGAGGAGTACAGATAGTGGAGTCCGCTGGGGCCTGCACTTCCTGTTTTCTAATTCTGCTCGGGACTAGGCACGGGGCCAGGGAGGAGGTGTTGTCAGGTGAGGGGGCCAAGGATGGGATGCCGCACCCCCAAAGCGCATCTCTTCAGGGAGATTCGGACTCCCTCTCACCTCAAATACTAGGGCAGGTGGAATGGAGAAGGCTAGACGGGAGGGAAGGCATGAGGAACTGGGGAACGAGAGAGATGGCAGGCTGGGGGGATGGACCTCTCAGGCTGGGAAGGGAAGGAACCAGTAGGCATAGGAGTAGAAAGTGGGCACCTGGGTCTAGTCTGCCCCTCTCAGTACTGAGGGAAGTCAGGGCCATGAAAATGACCCCAGGAACCTCTGGAAGTTACTCAGGTCAGTTCCTGTCCACCAAAACTTTGGAATATATATATATATATATATATATATATATATATATATACACATATACACATATATATATACACACACACATACATACATATATATACATTTATGTATGTGTGTATATACATATATATCCACCCATCCATCCATCCATCCTAGTCTGCCAGTCATACATATATATACACATTCACACATACACACATATATGGATATATATATCCATACACCATCTCTCTGAGGTCATACTGCAGAGAGATACCCTGATTCTCAGGTCAGTTTCTGAGTCCTTAAAGGCTGCTCTGAAACAGTCCCTCTCCCAGGGGGGCTTTGATAGAAGGACAGGGACACTACCAGAGGCTATACCTTTCTTCGGGGCCTAAAACCAGAGGCTCTTTGCTTTGCCACTGCCCTCCACCCCCGGCAGCCTCCATCCTGCCCAGAATTACCTGTGCCATGTCTCTGAACAGACTGGGGGAGTTTGAGGAAGTTTCCAAGGTGTCTTCACACGAGGTGCACACTTGTGGCTGTGCTTGTGCAACAGGGAGAGGGAGTGGCAGCCCAAAGGGGCAGTGAAATGACCTGTCTTTCCCTAGAAACGAGGGTTCCTGGTGACACGGCCCTGAACTCCAGGGACCCCCATTCCAGGAGAGAAGCTGCCACGAGGAAAGCGAGCTCCGGGTGAGAGTGGAAGAGAGTGTTCCACTTGTGCTCCGAACCTAGGTTGTGCTGGGGCCCTTAGGTTGTGCTCTGCAAACCTCGCCTGGCGCTGCCCCTTTTCTCCCTGGGACAGAGGCCAAGACCACCGCCCCTGGCTCCAGGCTGGATAGTGGAGATCAAAAATGGCTAAACCCTAGTTAAGGTGACCCCTCCCTTCACCATGCTTCCAGGCAGAATCAGGAACATACCCCATCTGCCCCTGGTAGGAGAAACAGAGTCATTCCAAAGATTCCATGAGCTGGCCGTGGAGCATTCCTTTCAGTGCTCAGCGTCTCGCTCAAGCCAGAGGGTACCGCCTATCTCGTAAGATAGAACTGAGGAGTTCCCTGACACACGTGTCCCTATCCCCATCTTAGCTCAGGAGCAGCCATGCTGGGCTGACAGGATGATACGTTCTGTCCTTACGGCAGACTGGGCTAAAGTCTACCTCCTGTGCCCTCGGCCCTGAAGCCTCTGCCCACTACCACCAATACCAATAGCACAGAGCGAACCTCCCCAAGACCTGAGAACTGCAAGTGGTAGGTTTCACAGGGAGAGGGGGTGGCGACTCCTAAAGTGCCCACTTGAAGTTCCCCCATACTGGGGTTGTTGTGGTTACATGGTTGCAACTTGGCAAGAGTTCTCAAAAAGTTACATGGGGTGGAGGCCTGGACGAGGGGATGGAATTGTCCCCAGTCCCCTGCTCATAGGTAGGGAGTCTGCTGGGACTTGGGTGGGGAACAAGGCCGGGCAGATCCTCTCTCCATGGACTGGCCTGGGTCTGGCGGCTACCATGGAGGAAGAGACCAGGCCCAGCCAAGTGGGCAGGTTGGGTATAGAGGGGAGGCGGACAGAATGGCGCAGTGGTCACAGCTCTGACTCAGGGGTGCTGGCCAGGAGGTAGCCACTTCCATAACGTCCGTTGGGATTGCCGCTGCTCTCCAGGGGCGATGTGCTGCCGGGCCCCAGATAGGAGCGGTGGGTGGGCATGGGTGAGGGAGCCTCGCTGGGCACCTTGCTGAGGATGAAGCGCGTCTCATCATTCTCCTCCAGATTAGAGATGTCCTTCATCATGCGGCCCTTCTTGTAGGACACAGAGAGGGTATTGGAACCGTCGGAGAGCAGGTGGAAGTGCCGCAAGATGAACACCACAGGGATGGGCAGGGTTGCCACGGCGATGAGGGTGATCAGCAGTGCCATGGCCCAGTTGGGGAAGTACAGGTAGCGCTCCGCAGCCTAAGGGTTGAGAGCAGGAAGGGTGCTGCAGGGCACCAGGCAACGCCCCTCCCAAGCCTACAGGCTGATCTTTTCCCACCCTTGCCTATGGCCTCCCCTCCTCCCCTCCTCCCCTCCCTCCACCCTGACCAAGTAGCAGTAGAGATGGCATCCTCAGGGAGCGCTACTGGAGTTCAGTAGATCACCTTGGCTAAAGGGGGCTCAGTGTCTACATCTGTAGAAAGGGCAGGCAATTCCACACCATAGACACGAAAAGACACCGCCTTAGAACACCCGAGGAGTATGCTGATTTTGCCCAACTCCAGTTTCTCCGCTTATGCTAGAGGAATAACACCACTCCTTAGGGTTGTCAAACAGAGTGTACGTTAGGAATACAGGGCACCTGGTAAGACCTGTCACGGAGCTGCTGTCCTAGACAGGTTTGTTCCGATTATCTGCTATGGTAAAGGCCTGAGAAGATGCAAGTGGTTCTGGGGTTTGTGGGGTCACCACTCACCTCCTCTTTGATCCAGGCACTGTAGCCTGGAGGCGACACCCCCAGCTGGATGATGCTGGCTGTGGTGAGAACAGCCATGAACAATGGGGACACGAACTTCCACATGTAGAAATAGAAGCGGTAGGGTCGGAAGCCCAGCATCTCTGTTAGCTCCTGCATGAACCTGTCAGGCAGAGCAGAAGACAAGAGCAGTAGGCACCTTCACCACCAAGCCTTCCCTTTCCCTTACGGTCACTTGTTTCTGACCAATCATTTCTGGGTTCTGCTAGCCTTTGCCTTCGGGGTTCACAGTGTGAAGCCCCAGTGGTCTCCAGGAGGCTCTGGTCTGCCTACTTCACAAGGGAGATTTGATGCCTTAGGCAGGCCGGGACCAGTGGATGGGGATAGAAAGCTGAGTTCTCAGGGTGCTGCGGCCTGCCACCTGCTGTGCTCATGCTTCCCCCTGCTGGACAAGAGGCAGTAATGCACCTACCTAGCGAGGGAAGGAAGAAGCTTCTAAAAGTCCTAAGGTCTCTAAATTAGACCGTGTGCTAGAATTCAAGGAGGCAGGCAGGCTACAGTTTTGGGTGGTATACAAAATGCATCTTTAGCTCAATCATGCTAACCGAACCTGGCCATTCCTTCTGTTGTAAGCGCAAGCAACCTCAAGAGTGCTAGCGTTACTTGTGACTGAATCAGAAATTATCTTATCAATAGCCTGCTATGGAAGATACCAGAAACACATATACCCACCACTGCTTTTAAGTGACAGCCATTACTAGACCCACAACCAGATCACCAGACTCGTTGTGGTACAAATAGAGTACACGCTAAACCACACTAAACGATGCTCAGTCAGTTTTCAGTACTGTTGGTTTTTTATATATAATTATGGATAGCTGATTGCATGCATTTGAAAGGGACACTGTGAACAGGCACAGGGCTTCCAGAAGCTGCACAGGAGTCCACAGCACCACAGCCCGAGCCCTTCTGGCAGAGCCTTCCAGCCCCGGCGCATGGGGTGAACACAGAGTCCGCTGTCCCTTCCTTTTCTCATCCCGCCATCAATTCGCTCCTCCTTCCTTCCCTTCTCTTGTCTTTTGAGACAGGGGTTTACTGTGTAGCCCAGGCTGGCCTCAGACTCATGGCAATCCTGCCTCAGTCTCACACGTGATGGAATAATAGGCATTTGTCTTCACCCCTGTCCTGATGCTCCGTCTCTTATGCTTTCTGCCCCTCCTCCTCCTCCTGTGCCCTCCCAGGAAACAGATGTCCCCTGTGAGACACACTGAATTCCAAACCCATCTGGACATCAAGGAGGGTCAGGCTGAGCTAGGTAGTGGAAGGCCTGGGCCTCTCTGAGGACAAGGACAGTGAACACAGTAAACACCAAGAGGGTAGGAAGGTGGCAGTCCTGGGAGTCCCCGGGAATGAGGATTTGACCGCAAATAAGAACTGGCTCTAAGTGGAGATCTGCCTTGGGGTCAGGCCACGAAACCAGATCTGACCTTACTGCTAAACCCCCTTTCTCTTCAAACCCAAAACTTGAGGCCAAAACCCATTCCTTAAAATTATAAATCAGGCTGCTGGAGTCTACTTGGAGGGCGGGGAGCCTTGGAATCCCAGCCAAGTGCTACACAAGCTAAGCAGCCATCTCCGGACTGGTCTTCGGCAAAGGGGCTGCGGTAGTTAATTGTTTAGGCTGACGTCAGGATCGGAACCTAGGATCCCAAGGTCCTTAGCATGGCTCTGTCTCTTACTAACCAAGCAGCCTCCAATGTTCTTGTCCTCTTTAGAGGCCTCAGTTTCCTGGTGCCAAGGGGCCCTTTAGCTCCCATAGTCTGTAATCTCTTGCCCCTTTCAGAGGCAGCCTCCAGAACACAGGACTCCCCCAAAAGTCCTCATGGGAAAGAACCCCCCTCCTCCACCTGTCCCCATCATTCCTCAATGACCTCCTTACTTCTTGGTCCCATAAATCCAGGCTACAGCGATGTTCTCAAGGATGACAATGACGGTGAGTGGCAAGGTGGCCGAGTAGTCATCGAACATGGTGACGAAATAGTTTCCGGAGCGCTGGACGAACAACAGCCCCACGAAGAATGCAAAGACACAGCAGCCCACTACAGAGAGCCGAGAGGCCGGTGTGGGGGCAAAGGTGCAGGGTGGGGGGGACCCGGCTACCCCCCAGCATGCTGCTCCCAAGCAGGCTTTGCAGCCTGCCCCCTCTATGATTCACAGGCACAGCCCTGCAGGAGAGCGCTGGAAGCTGAGGATCTGAGCTCCCCCTACATCAGGCGGAGGACTCTTGAGGAAGGCATCAACTCTGCATTCTTTCCCCCATGCTCCCTGCTCCGGGCACAGCACCAAGCCCAAGGCAGCTGCTCCACTTAAATTCTGAACTGAATTGAGATGATTCAACTGATTAGTCCTACGATCCTTTCCCAGGAAACCTTAGTTTTCCCATTTGAGAGGAGGAAGCCACTACGCCACTCCTCCTCCCCAGGGATGTAGGGAAGAGGTAGACGGGGATCCTGAACGGCACATCCAGGTCCAACTGTCTATCATCAGGGAGAAGAGCCTTCTGCAGATGGGGTGACAAACCGCCCAATCAATTCAGAACCTGATTGTCACGTGCATGCCAGGCTGGTGTCTGGCAGGGTGACAGGGAGTTAGTTACCTGTGAAGATCTCCTTGGGTACCTTGAAGGTGTCGATGATAGGTGTGGTGATTCCCGCCATCGTCCCGATCATGCTGCCCAGGCCGAGGTTGATGAGCATCAGGAAGAACATGACAGACCAGAAGGGGGAGGCCGGGAAATGTGTCATGGCCTCAGTGAAGGCGATGAAGGCCAGGCCTGTGCCCTGCACAGACTGAGGGTGGGGCAGAGAGTGGGGGTTACTCTTACTCCAGAAGTCCTCTGCCTCCTTCCCTCTGGAGGAACAGGAATCACCGTGCCCTCTTTCATAGGGCTCCCCATTGCTGCTTGAACTCTTTCAGCTTGAAAGAGGATCTCAAACCATAGTGAACATCAGAGTCTCTGGAGAAAGTTAGCTGTAGTGACTCACACCTATAATTCCAGCACTTAGAGGGCTGAAGCAGGAGGACTGCCATGAGTTCAAGGGCAGCTGGACTTCACATTGAGGTTCAGGCTTACCTGGACTACAGATTAAGATTGTCTCAAAGCAACCACACTAAACTAAAATGTTAAAAAAAAAAAAAAGTCCCTGAGAGTTTCCCTAGGAGACCTAGATTCTACAGGTTGTTTCAGGACCCCAGTGGTCCAGGTGAAGGTGCTCCCATCTAGAAACACACATAATGTAGGACCCTGCTCCTCTCTAAGACTTCATCTTTGCTGCAACCCCAGTGACCACTCCCAGTTCTGAACTGCTGAATTCCAGACACCTGGCTCAGCTGTCCAATGGAAGCAACTGGAGTCTTTAAATACCCACCCCTGTCAGGTTCTCCTGCAGAGACCACGATTTCACTGGGCGAAGGTTAAGGTGGTATGACGTTTTCTAAAGCTATCAGGGGTCTTGTGGACAGCCCAAGTACGGAGCCATTGCTTTAATACAACAACCACACTGCCTGCTCACGTCACTCACAAGTGTCCTGTTACCCGGAGGGAACTTATGAGTTCTCAGTTGTCATTTAGCTGCTCTTGAGGCTGCCCAGTGTGAAAAAGCCTGCTGTATTCCTAGCATTGTCAGAAGATCAGGTCACGGCCGTGAGAAGGGGTAGAAGGAGAGGATGCCGCCAGTTGGGCTCCTTTGTTCTTGAGCACGGGAGAGAAGCCAGAGATAGTGGAATGCTGCGCCCACGGACTAGTGAAGCTGTCTTTTTGCTTTTCTTCTGTTAATCCTTTTTATTTAAGGGCACAGAATCAAACCCAGGATGCTAGACAGGCAGTCTACCAACAAAACTACAGCTCCAAGCCATGGAGCCGCCTTTGGCATGGTTCTCAGACACCACTAGGGAAAGCTTCTGGTCTCGCGAAGAAACTCAGGGGCTAATGGGGCTTGCTATCCCCAACATGAGCCTTGGCTCTAGCCAGAGGCCTGGGATCTGTGGATCTGTCTGGTTGGTTTGCTGGTACCACTGTAGCAGAACAGTAATTTTGAAAGTGCCCAGAGGTGCAAATGCAAACGCAAGAAAGTTATCCCCACCTCAGGCTGAGCACTAATGGGGAGGAGCACCTCTGCTTAGCCCAGGAGCTAAGTCTCACTGTGACGGTGGAAGTGGGAGCACTGACGAGAGCAGGCGTTTCAAGGGATGAGGCGGAACAAGGACTCTGGAACAAGAGCACTAATTTGTTTTCTTGCTTACTAACTAGTTGTGAGAGACCCTGATCAACCCTCTCCCACAACCTACAGGCTGCTTATCGATAAAACTGGGAACAATATTCATACCTGACTCATAGAGCTGCCGCAGGGGTCAAAGGAAATGGGAACTGGAGGGAATTAGCATTTACCTGGTCCACAGCTGTTGTTCTAAGTGGATTGTTTACACAGGGTTCTGTGTAGAAGAAGCCTGCTCAACAAATGGGAATCCCGACTCAAACTGACAATGGCTCCTGCAATTTCAGTGTTTCCTTTGGCCCTCCATCTAATCATAAGCTTCCCTCTGGGCATCCTGACGCTTTCAGCCTTTCTCCATCTGTGTGCACAGTGAGTCTTCACGGTTCTCAACCCGTGGGGCGTGACTCCCTTTTCACAGGGGTCGCATAGAAGATACCCTGCATATCAGATATTTACATTGCAATTCACAAATGTAGCAAAACTAGTTATGATGTAGCAATGAAATAATTTTATGTTTGGAGGGTCACCACAACATCAGGAACTGTATTAAAAGGTCACAGCATTAGAAAGGTTGAGAACCATTGTTCTATAGGCTTTCAAGGCCCATGCTCCAGCCACTGAGCCTATCTTTGGATTCCTGCTTGTCCTAGGAAGGGCAGTCTGTTCCAGTACCTTGTCAAGTTCATCCTCCAGGAGGCAGGGATCCAGACCCAGGGCTGAGAACTGTTTTTCCTTAACAGTCATGATGACGTTGTACATCTCGGAGTAGTCCTTGGTGGTCAGGTGTGAGAAGTTGACGTGGGGTGGAATGAGGTCACGGCTCAAGACGTTGGAGTTGAGGTACCCTAGAATTTTCTCAGCGTTCCTGCATTGCAAAGAGGGCAGGACTAGGTAAGAAGGGAAGTGTGGGACCTGAGAGACCCCTCCCAGAAACCCAGGCAGGGCACCCATGGGCCACTGACAGAGACATCCAGGAGCCTGTTCTTGTGGGCCAGGGCTGAGGAAGATGATGACCTCATCCCTTATGGGATGGAGAGGGCCTCTCATCCTGCCCAGCCCACCTGCTACCCTTGGGTGAGGCAGGCAGAGAAAGAAGGGACCGGAAGGGTCATGCCACCTACTCGACCACACACTTCTCATTCATGATGTTGGCTTTGAAGCCCAGCACAGCAAACACCACGAGGGTGGCCAACACCGAGGTGAAGAAGTTGATGAAGGACACCAGGGCAGCATCGAAGTGGCAGTTATTGTCCTGTTTGTTGTAGCTGGAAAAGGCGATGACACCTCCGAAGCCCAGCCCCAGAGCAAAGAACACCTGGGTGGCTGCCTCCCGCCACACCTGGGGGTCCAACATCTTGTCCAGCTATGGGGATGACCAGGGGGACAAAGAAAGAAACAAAGAGATGATGATTTTACCCATGTGTCCACCATCCCCACCCTTTCCGCAGCCTCCAGAACTGATGCAACATGGCCTGGTATTAAGCAGTTGTGGCTGGGAGATTCCGGGCAATTCCCCTAACTCTTCCACACCTCAGCTTCCTCGAGTGCAAAGGACAGGTGAGAGTGTCAACCTCAAAAATTAAAAATGTTGAGTGCTTGCTTACGCAGGAGGCTGAACTATAAGACAATTTGGGTGGTGTGGAGCTATTTCCAAAGTCTTTTTCAATTCAAATTTTCTTTCCCTCTTCATTCCTCAAGAAAGGAGCCAAGGAGAAGGAACGAGGTAGTTCCAGCATCCTTGGTGTTTATGGTCTAACTGGAGAGATGAACATTGGTAAACTGATCCAACTAACAGATGCTAAATTGAAACATGGCTGGGACAGTCGGCACTCGGTGTTCAGAACAGTCGTGACAAGAGGGTCAGGATGCTGCCCAGGGAGGGAATCCTCAAGCTGGCCATCTGACCAGGGACAGCAGAGACGAGAAGAATATTGAGGAAGAGAAATCAGTGTGAGCATAGGGTAGCTTATAAAGGACATGGAAGTGCCTGAGGGGGCATGACTGGACTGGTGGCATGGTATAAATGGTTTGGCACAGATAGGGGTGCAGGGGAGGCAAGCAAGTGGGGCAGTACGGGGGGGGATGATACATACAGGAGAGGTGATACAGCTGGGATATGTGGGCAGGAGAGGTGATACAGGTAGGATGGAGCAGTGGGTACAGCTGGGGTGATGTGGGCAGGAGAGGTGATACAGGTGGGATGGAGCACGGGGTACAGCTGGGGTAATGTAAGCAGAAGACGCCATGCAACAGTGCTGTAGGGGAGGGGCAGTGCAGGGGGGATAGTTTGGGTAGGGTAGCACAGTGGTGCTGATGAAACCCAAAGAGGCAAAGGCCTGTAGAGATCTTGGTATTCATTCTAGGAAAACACTTGATCCAGGATACAATAGGGAGCTGAAGAAGGCCACTATTAGATGTGCATACACAACAGTCATTGGTGCATGGAGCCAGGAAGCTGCAAGGAAGCACTTTCTGGAGGTTCAAGTGGCCTGGGATAGTGGCTTTCCTGTGGCCAGGTGGTGCTGAGGGAGAGATGTAAAAGGGAGAATGAAGACCTGAAAGATGAACTGGAGTTGGGTTTGCTAGACTGGCCGGCCATGTTTGTGGTCTCCCTGGAGAGGGGGCTGAGGGAAGAGAGGTCCAAGGTGCTGGGCAGAGCAGGTCTAGACAACAGTTTATAGAGGTTGAGTTTAATGGTCTGGGAACTGTTGAACAGGTAGACAGTGCAGTTTACTGCAGGGAGCACAGCTGGAGAGAGAGGTTATCCTGTAGACAGACAGCGAGAAGAGGACAGAAGGGGCCAAACCCATCTCTAGAGTTTCATGCAGGGAAGAGGTAGTCATCTCCAAGGGAGCAGGAGATCCATACAGTGGGGTTCTGGGGGAGGGGTAGGAGGACCTGGGGTGGTGCATCATACAGGGAAAGTTTGCATTCCCAGTAACAGATCCTCAGGGAGGGTGCCAGCAGCAGGAGGTCACGGGTAGAATCAGCTGTTCAGGGATCAGAGGCCCAGGAGCCAGGTGGAGGGAGGGAAGTCAAGAAGTCTAGGGAAAGAGTAGAGTCCAGGCATATAAGCTAGTTTTTGGAAGGGCCAGCCTTGGGCAGCAGAGCGGGTATTATCAGGAAACATCTGTGAAATCAGTGTTGCTGTTTTTCTATATTGTCATTTTTTTGTTTCAGGCGCTATGACTTGATGACTGGATGAAAAACTTGGTGGGGGCAGGCATGTAGGAGTGAAGAGTGGAACTGTCTTCCACAAGAGCCCTTTGAAGTCCTCACTAGAAATGGAAGAGGGAGAAGGACAGGACAGGCTGCAAGCAGGTTGGCACCTCCAGTTTCTGCCTACTGTTTGAGGGGTTTTTGATTTGATAGCTCTGCCTTCCCTGAAAAGCAAGAGGGGAGGGTAGATGCGGAAGGGTAGATGCTGTATCAGTGGTCATGGAGGAGCCTGGAAGACAAATGGTCCTGGGAATAGGGAAGGGATCGCCTGCACTGCTGTGGGCCACTGCGTGTGCATAGGAAAAGGTCTGCAAAAGCTGATGTTTGTCTTTTGAGAAAGGGTCTCACTGTGTACTTCAGACTTGCCGAGAACTCATGCTTTTCCTGTGTACACCACTATGTCCAACACATTTTCACTGTGTGTGTGAGTGCGTATGTGTGTGTAAATGTGCACTATAAGGGGTAGAACTCAGGGCCTCCTGCATGCCAGGATCCTGTTCTGCTTCTCAGCTCTACCCCTAATACAGAAGTCTGGCTTTTTGATACAGGATAAAATGTTTTGACTTTTGCTTTGTTTTGATTTTTTTTTGTTTTGTTTTGTTTTTGCAGAAGTACCCAGGTCCAGGGCTCCTATGTAAAACCTTGGGACTTGAGTGAGACTTTGCTTCTGATTTTAATTTAGGACAGTAATATGGTGCTGTGAGACACAGCCACATGAACATTCCCCAGCAAGATTTGGGGCGGGACCCTGTAATCAAACACTTGGGGATGTCAGCAGCACAATAGGAATTTTCACACCAAGTGAAGTCAATAAAGATTATAAATAGGCTCGAATCTGTGCAGGTTGTTTGCCCTCCAAGTGAGTTCTACAGGAATCAAAGCACCTTTTTTTTTTTTTTTTAAATTAAGAAACAGGAGTCTGTACTGGGTTTAATAGGAAAGCAGAGATTAGAGAAAAGGAGAAGAAAGCAGTCATTGGCTTCTGAGAAATGACTCTTTAAACACCCCTCTCCAGAAGACTCCAGAAATGGGCTGAGGGATTACATATACTTTGTGGTTGTGTGGCCATCACCGGTGTTTCCTAATGTCCACTGTGACGGTTTCACCTGTCTTTGAGACCTAAGCATGGGACTTTGTTAGGATTCTTGTCATTCCCTGAAGCTATAGTGAGAATGCCGTGATAGGTCAAGCCCCATCACCGTACAGGGCAAAATTCTTAAACAAAAGCAGCTATACCAAGGGAGACAGCCCAGTCCTAAACTGACTAGTGGATCTGGTCTATTAGCTTGAGGGACATCTCAAAGGACAGGGCAGGGTTCAGGTACACGCAATCATTTTGGCTAGAAACAACTGTTTCTTTTATTAGGACCACAGCTATCATTGCTCTTTTTATATATTATAAAATGAACAAAAGTAGAGATGGGCAGTGCAGCCAGCCCCTGCTATAGCCATTACCCAGTTTCAGACACCATCAACAGGAGACCAATCTCGTTCTTCTTGATCCCCACCCCCACCCCCAGCACTAGATGATTTTGAAGCAGACTGATAGCTACATATTGAGGTTTGAAGATCCATAAAAATCATCTAACACTAAAGCTCGCCCTTGGAGGGGTGACTGACCTGTGTGAATGTTCTCCCACACCCTTGCTCCTAGTCCATAGCTTAAATGGGGGAGCTTTTGCTGCTGGAGATACCCAAAGCTAATCTGGAAGTGGACTACATTAGGAGGCTTCGGGACGGAACGTCTGACGTTACTTGATTTTAAAGGAGGCTCTTGTCAGGCTTCACGGGATGACAGTATGTAGTTTCAGGAAATGTCAGGGTAGGTCAATTGAGACAGGATGCTCCACATCCCTTCCAAACACTGGGATGAGACTACAAGAGGAGAGGCGGGCGGGGATTTTCTGCTCTGGAGAGAAGCCTATTCCCTGCCTGGCGCCCAGTGTGATGTAGCACTGGCTTCCTGCTGGTTTTTTCACACAGTGTCTAAGTCACTTCCTGCCAAGGGAACGAGGTATTTTGCAGCACAGAAGATGTTTTCTGAATGCACAAGCAGCTGCTGAGCACCGGCCTGAGTGACACGTGATAGCAGCACACGCGTGACGGAAGCACACAGCCTTGCTTCTTGGTGCTTCTCTCTAGCACCTGCCCCGGCAGAGCCAGACTGAGCTACAAGACACCAGATGGCACTGGAGTGCAGAGTTCCCACTGCCTAAGAACGGTGTCACCTTCACAAGGGACAGAGACAATAATAGCTTGTGCTTGCCATGTGTACTCCACTTGCCACGAGCAGTCCTATGAGCTCTGCTGACAGATCTGCAGAGGGGTATCACCTGCACCCCCTCTTGCAGCTGTAGAAGTGGGCCCCAAGAGTCAAGGAACCTCCCTAGTGGAAACTGGGTGGTGAGCTGGTCACAGGGGTCGCAAGGCTGGGCATCTTCTTCGAGAGGTCTTTGCTCAAACGGGAGTCAACAAGTCCCACAACCAGACTGTTTGCCTGGGATCTTGGAACCTGCAGGGACCTCTCTGCTTTTCCTTGAGAGTTAATATATATTCTTAGTCCTTTGTCTCTTGTAGTGATATTTCATTTGTATTTTAATAAATAAAGCTCGTCTGAAGTTCAGAGAGTAAAACAGTCACACTGATTAGCCTTAAAGACCAGACAGTGGTGATACACACCTTTAATCCCAGTAGCCACGCTAGTTTGCCATAGAAATCGGGCAGTAGTGGTGCAAGCCTTTAATCCCAACACTAGAGAGGAATATAAAATGGGAGGAGATAGCTCTCAGATACAGTCTCATTCTGAGATTCCTGGAGGCAGAATTGCCATTTCAGACTAAGGTAGAGGTAAGACCCAGTGGCTGTTTGCTTTTCTAACCTTCAGGTTGAAACCCAGTTTCTGTCTCTGGCTTTTTATTAATCATGCTACAGGATCCTTTTCTTTACCGCTTAATCTCAGAAGTCTAGTTTCCTTCCCCAGAAATAAGTAACTGTGATTTTCTTTCTGAGTATTATTCCAGAGGTTCAGACAGACACCAGCACATGAGATAGACATCTCATGTTACAACATATATACAGATGCGTGTGTATGTTCCTCCCACACTCCATTAGCTCCCCCTTTCTCAGAGCACACCATCTTGCTCTTGGTCTCCACACTTCCTCAATGGGCTGAACTGGCGTCCCAAAAAGTCCCAGAATGCCTAGTGCGCTGCTCTGCTCTGTCTCACTCCATAGTTAATTCGCCTCTTCGGAAAGCAACTGTAATCAGAACACTTACCCGGAGAGGCATTAGAAGGCTTAAATGAATATACACAATGAGTATAACACAACTGTGTAAGCACCTCACTGACATGAAAAGCAATGTGCTCTCAGAGTGTTCGTTTGCAAAAAGCTGCACCTCAGATTGCTGAGAGCTAGGGGTGGCCCGTGCTACTGAGGTCACACCCACTCCGGAGCCACATCTACCAGACGGCTTTTAGGGTCATACCTGTCCACTGTTCCCAAGTGGACAGTGACCTCACACTCACACCTCCTTAGCCCTCCAGGGTCCCTCCTTCATTCCTACTCCAAGCTGGCCACTTGGTTTCCTGCCTCACTGAGAAAGATGCCACTATCAGAGGAGGACCATTAGAACCCCTCCCTACAGCGTCTTCCTGCCAGCATGGTGCCAAGGGCTGTCCTCTCCCTTGGTGAGTGTGGATGCAGCTAACATCAACTCTTCCCCCAAAGACACTGGGCCCCTCCCTGATGTCATCTGGATCTTTTTAAAGTGTACAGTTCAGCAACGTTTAGCATACCAGCATTGAGCAACCCGCGTCTGTACCACTATCAGTTTGGAGCCTCTTCCTTGCCTTTAAGAGAAGCAACTAACAGGTGCTCCTCATGCCTCCCCTCAAGTGCAGCCCTCAGTGACCGCTAGTGCACTGTCTCTATGGATTCTTCTATTCTAGACACTTTCTATGCTTAAAATTCCACACAATGTGGCCTCCCAAGTCTGAATCCTTTGATTTGCTTAATATTTTCCAGGATCTTCCATGCCGTGGCATGTGTCAGTACTCTATTCTTGTGTTTTGCACACGTGTTCATAGGGGTAAGGTTGTCTAGATCTGTGTTTACACTAGTGGAGGTCAGAGGTTAACCTTGTGTCTCTTCCTCAGTTGCTCGCCACCATTTATTTTTGAGATGGGTTTCTCCCTGGACTACCACTTCATTGAACATGGGTGGCTAGAATAGAAGCTAAATTAGCTGAGCATCAAGTCCTAAGGATTTTCCCATGTCCACATCCACAGAGCTGGGATTCCAGGTACACGCCACTATGCCTGGCTCTTTCATTTTGAGGTTCAAATTCAGATCCCACGCTTGCATGGCACACACTTTACCGACTGTGCCATTATCACAGCTCTGGCACATCCTTCCTTTCTATGGCTGGATACCATTCCATTTTATGCGTCTACCACATTTTGTTTGCCCATTCCTCAGCTGATTGACATTTTGGTTGTTTCTGCTTTGGGGCTATTATAAACCATGCTGCAATGAACATTTATGCTCCATCTTTGTGTGAATATACATTTTAAGTTTTCTTGAATACACGTCTAAGAGTAGAATTATTGCATCATACGGAAACACTAGACTTTTTTTTTTTTTTTAAGCTACTGAATCAATTCTAGTCTGTCGGTGTCCGGTGAATTATTTTCATCATTATATAAATTCTGTGATAATATCCTTGACCCCAGGGCCTTCTCCACTTACTCTTGCATTTCTCATTTTTGTTTCCTTTTATAGTGAAGCTACTGAATACAAACGCCCTCTCCTACTTGTCTCTGATTCATCACTTCGCGTTCACTACCATTAGAGTTTGTCCCCAATGTTCTGCCAAAACATCTCTTATGAAGGTCACCAATGATGCTTCTATTGTCAGATGATTGGTTATTTCCTGTCTTCATCATCTGCCCATCTCAGCTTTGTTCAAGCATTTCCCTGACTCTGCCTGGGGGCGTGGATATGTGTGCTTCCTCTTCTCTTCTGCCTCCCTTACCTGCTACCCTTCCCTCAACCCATGAAGACTGCGGCTCCGAGCCGAGTCCTCCTTTCTGACAGAGCTCATCTCCAGTCATTATAAACCAAGACATAGCTTCCAACCCACTACCCAGAACTCCCAAATTTGCTCCTTCACCTGTTACTTCCAGATTTATGGACCAAATTACCACACCACGTCTTCACTTGCCTATCTATCGGACATTTTAAAATTGCCACATCCAAAACAATAGTCTGGGTTTTCTTCCCAAATTCTGCTTCTCCCACCATCCTTCCCAACTCTGTAAATGTCATCTTCATCCTTCTGGCTGCCCGGTGAAAGACCTTGGAGTCACTCTTGGCTCCTCCCACGCCTCATATCAAAGCCACAGCAAACCCTCTTGAGCCTGTTTCCTAAGCGTTTCTTCAGCTCAATCAACTCTCAGCCCTCCATCAGTGCTTGGCTCATGGTTCCTCTCATCCCGTGACCCACACAGCAAATCTCCCTCTTCTCCTCTTGGACTCCCCATGGCAGTTTTCTCTAAGAGGCTCAGGGTAGCCATAGCATCTCATCCCTCTGCCCATAACCTCCCACTGGCCAGAGTTTACACAGGGAAAAATGTCCAAGTGCCTTTATGGCCTCCGGGACCCTCATAGCCCTAGTCAGACCACAGTCCTGCCTCTCTTCTTTCTTTCTCGCACACTTCCTAGAATTCACAAGCTGCTCCAGCTCAAGCCTCTTTCACTCATTATCTGACTAGAATGGATCTCCACACCTGCGTGTAGCCTGAGGGTCACTATTCAAATGCTCTTCCTCAGTGAGGCACTCCTTGACCACACATAAAATAAAATAAAATGCATTCTGTTCCTAGAAGCTCCGATTCTCTGTTCTCTGCTTTGTTCCTCCCCTCACCACACTGTGCAATAACAGTTCTGCATCTTCTATCATCCATTCTGAGGGCTGGGGAGTTTGTCTGTTGTATTCATGGGCTGATATCCATCTTAGAACAGTGTTTGGCTCTAGCAAGCCTTTGTTGGATGAATGCAAACATGAATGATAGACATTTGGGCATTTGGAGCATGCCAGTCTTTTGCGACTAAAACAAATGCTGTAGCAACCAATACTGAGTACTAACCATTTTGCTTATATATGACTACATTTGTTGGGAAAATACCTAAAAGTGAAATTGTTGGGCAAAATGACATGAATGTTCATAATTCCGACTGTTTGGGAGTTTATATGACTAAAAAAAACTCTCCATAATTCACCATTATATGTTGGGCAAATTACATGAGAATTGCATGGTACCCCATGTTGACCTGGTTTTGTCCTTGGATGAAAGAAATGATAAGGAAAAGCTGTTTGGGAATTTCAAGTAGTTAATTAGCTGTTAACACAAGTTACTATCTCATCAGGGCCACTAGTGAGTCATCATAGCATCCTGGTCACACAGCACACCAGATCCACTAGCTCTCTGCTTTCAGACAGGGACAGAAAGGATAGGTCCTATAGCCTGGATATTTTCTGATGTTTAAAGAGGTCTGGGGAGGAAGAAGGACCTCTCACATCATCCAGCATAGTCTAAAAAAAGAGTCTGAGATGCCTTCGCCAAAATTCTCTTGGACTTTGTTCAGGGTGTCGAATGACATGACCTCTTGGGATATTGTTAATATTGTAATCCATGGGAATGAATGAAACAGTGTTCATCCTGGGCATCTCTGGACAGTGACCTGGTGGTACTCTATGGCACCAAGAACTTTAAATGACCCCAGAGATCTCGTATCTCCCAGTCCTGAGCTACAACAGCCACCTCTCTGCAATGGTCCTCATCCTGACGAACTGTCAGATGAGATGGCTGTTGCTGCGGGTGGATTGATGTTTTGCTGCACAGCATCTGGGGGCATCTGGGAATAGAAACCACACTCCAGGTGAACAGTAGCACAGGCTGCCTGGGTGCCCTGGGCAGGAGAGTGTTCAAGTCTTCTTAGCCACGCCTCCTTGCTCAATGCAGTCCTCCAGAGTCAGGTGCAGGAGCTACACAATGAAACTGCTCCGTGGGCAATATCAAGATGGGTCACAAAGACTCGACCTGGGGACTAACCAGTCAGATGAGCCATGAGCTGCACCATGCTGGTTCTTGAGGACTTGGTTCCTCTAGGGGCTTCTACGTTTAATTTTACAGCTCAGAAAATTCTGCAAATGCCAAGGTAGCTTCACATGGCTTCTGGAACATCCAGGAAATGGTTTGAGAAAGGGAGTGGCTCTGTTGTTCTATGGGTACTTAAGCTATATGTGTCTATTTGACGGGCAAAACTGAAGCCTGTCGAATGTGGAGTTATATACCTGGTGTGCGTGCTCATGGATGCAATCACTTGGAAAGTATTTTTGGCTGAAGATTTGCATACCCTTTGAGACAGCAATTTCAATTTTTACTGTATTTACTCTAGAGAAACTTGTTCAAAGACTCGGGTAATAAGGTTTAGTATAGCCTGCGCTAGTTTTTATTGTCAACTAGACACCACTAGGAAGAGGAAATCTCAACGGAGACACCACTCAGATCAGATTGGCCTGTGGACTTGCCTGCAAGAGATTGTCTTGATTAATGATTGATGTGGAAGAGCCCAGCCCACTGTGGGCAGCACTGTCCCCAGGCAGAGAGATCTGAGCTATATACTAGACTCTGAGAGTGAGCCAGTAGACAGCAGTATTCCACAGCGTCTGCCTGAGTTCCTGCTCTGACTTTCCTCAATGACCGATTGGGACTTGAAAGTGTAAGATGAAGTCAACCCTCTCCTCTTTAAGTTGTTTTTGGTTGTCTGTTTATCACAGCAATAAGAAAACTAACCAGAACATATCCTTATCGGTAATAGGAAAAACTGGCAACAACTTAAATGTCTGCCAAGTAGAGAACCTTTTAGTGTGGTCAAATATCATACCACACTGAAAATAGATGTGCTATAGCCTACACGCCAGTATAATAATAATAAAAAGAGAATGGTGTCATGCAAAATCAAAAGTGAGTCACTGAAGGATACCTGTGAAGATACGTAAACTTTAAGGGTCTGTAGAATTGCTGTGTACTGTTTGTGGAAATAGGTCTATGTATAAAATCTCAAAGAATGCATTAGTGGGATAAATCTCAAATTCAGGATAACAGTTTCTGTAACCCGCTAATTTGCATACTGGAAAGTAATATTCAGGAGTCGTTCCCTGGGAGTGATTAAAACATGAGGAATCCACTTTTCTGAATGGAATCCGTGCCTTTATAATAGAGGCTCAAGCTGTTTCTTTTGCCCTTCTACCATGGAATCTTCTAGTGCCTTCACCTTGGTTCTCCCAGTTCTAGAATTGTAAGCAATACATTTCTTCTGCTTATAAATCTCTTAGTCTAAGGTATTTTGTTATAACAGCAAGAGAAGACTGCCAATGGCTGCCTTTGAGAAAGGAAATAACTGTGATGTCAGAGGGCATTGCAAAGGCACCTGTAATGTTTTCCTTTTTAAAAATATCCATTATATTACTAGATATATAATTATAAGCTTGAGATATTTCAGAATTAAAGAGACATTGCAATGGTGTCTGAATCCCATGAGGTGAACTGAAGTATTGTGTGTTCTGGGGCTGGTGGCCAAGTCTGGTGAGTCTGGGCCACAAGCTATTGGACGTCACACCAATGATTCTTAAGTCCATCAGCAGCCTATCTGGGGATGTTTGTGAAGCTCCGTGTTCATGTGCATCGTCAGAGCATATAACACGCTCATATAGCTCAGCGAAGTACAACGCAAAGACTCACCTGAGATTGATTGTGCGACCAGGGCAACTGCTGAAGTAATTCACAGAGGCTCATGGTCTTCCTGTGATCACTTACCCCAGAGGAAGCAGACTGCTTCTCTAGGAGATATCACATGCTTAGAGCCCTATGGTTTGCTTTGGGAGGCATAATTCCTGCTGTAGAAGGTGAGTCTTCGTGAGCATGTCTGTAGAAGTCTTGGTTGTTCAGTCCAAGGATGTCTAAGGCCAGTTTGTGCAGTTATGGGTAGCATAGGTCCTAACCATGGCCATCCTCCACACACCAGGAGCCCACTCACAATAGCAGGGCAGGAGAGTCAATGGGACCTGGGGACTTCTAACTCCATAGAATCTGGGGCTTTCTTAATCACTCTGTGTGAACTCCCCGTGAAAGAGAGTGTGTATGTGCATATGTATACATATGTATGGTGGCACTATTGAGTCCTGAGGCTTCAAGCTCATCTGGCCCCGTCTGACACAGAGCTCATGGTTTAGCTCAGAGGGATCTGGAGGTGAAATTCTCAGCCCCATCAACTGGAGGCACTGACATACATTGTTTAGGACAATTTGAAATTATGATTCCCCTGTAGCCTGACTCATGTAGCTGTGCCCAGTGGTTTAAATGGTCACGGTCATGAGGTGGGGACAGACCACCTCCTGAAGGCTAGGTATGCATATGCAGAACACCTGTTTCTCAGCACATCCCTCGCAGTCCCTTCACGGGCTAGTGATAGGATTAGGAAGGTGCCTGTGTAGGCTCCTTGTTTCCCTGATTTGTATACAAACTGGAATTCCTGAGGTGAGTTCATCTTCTTGGCTCCTATTATCACAGGCCCACAAAATGAAGACACCCCTAAAATGAATGACTGAAGCCCCATCCCTCATATTTAAATGGAATATGCCATCACTGCAGGCATACCTGGTGCTTTTCCACATCCTTGTTCACACGGTCTCCTTTGATTAATAAATCATATTGATACTTGCTGAAGCCCTTCCTGCTCTGCAAGGCTCACTTCAGATGCCACCTCTTTTCTGGAGCCTTTTCTGACTTCACCCAAATTGAAGTAATGTCCCTCTCCTTGAAACTTGAGGACAGAGCCTAGACCCCTTTCTTGGGCTTCTCTGAGCACAAAGCACAAAACACCTGCCAGACAGTTGGGTTTGGGTGTAAAGTTGCATGCAGTGGAGCAGGCCCAGTGGAGCTGCCAGGGTTCCCCCCATGTGGACACCACAGAGCCTTACCTTAGGGGTGAACATGTGCAGGATGCCGTCAATTGCCCCTCGCAGCAGCAGCCCCCGAACCAGGAAGCAGGCCAACACCACATAGGGGAAGAGGGAGCTGAAATACATTACCTGCAGAGAAGACAGAGCCCCCCAGTCAGGCAGAGCCCCTTCTACAGCCGGAACCCTCCTTCCCTGCTCACAGCTGGGGCCCATGAGCCTCCTCTGATATCAGGCAGCAGAACTCGGAGCCTGGAGCCCCCAGGCACTGAGCCAAACCCACCATCCATCTGGCCCAGGCAGGAGCAGAACAAGCTGGAGTCAGCATGGCTGTGCCTGGAGCTCGTCTGCCTTTCAAGAGCTGGTAGGACCGAACTAGCAGTTTGTACTCCTAAGTCTCATGCCCCTAGTAGACAGTTCCAGGATCTCCACTGTTCTCAGAAGTTCTATAGCAGAAGACATCTAGGGGGCCTTGACGCTGTTTCCCAACAGAGCCCATCAGAAGAGAGAGTAGCCCCTAGGCATCCCGAACCTGAACCATGTTTTTCTTACTAGTTCATATATGTCACGCACCTCTCTATAGCCCCATGCTCCTGGCACAGAGTCACGCACAAAGAATTTGATCACGGGACCTCGGCTGCAGTGAAACCAACCCTGGGGCACTTAAGACAGGGCAACAGGAAGGCTAAGAGCTATCTGCATGAGTACTGATCCTGCAGCTACCATCAACCAATCCTGGGGCCTCAGGCTACCTGCTTAGTATGCATCCATCGCTAAAGGACTGCAATATTCTTAACTCATAACGTTGGTGAGAGCCAGGGATATGCAGATGTGACAGCCCTGATAAATGTCATGAAGTGTCAGCTACTATTCCGGCCTCCAGAGAGGGAAGAGGCTGGTGGCTGAGATGGTACCACCTTTCTGCAACTCAGCATCCTGACTCATCAAGTCTGACAAAGAACCAAGAACCTCAGCTCATGCCCTGGACCTGGACAGACTAGCTGTAAGACCTTAGATGAGGCTCTTTCCCCAGTACAGACCTCAGCTTCCTTTTCTATAAAATGAGTGGAGGGCTATCAGATGTCTGTCAGTCTTTCCATCCCTGGCAGCCCATAAATTCTATGAGGTCATAAATAATAAGGATTGGAAATGCTGGGAAAGAAGGACAGGGCTGGGCTGTTATGACCTTCACTGACTGTAGTGTTTGGGGGCCCCAAGCTCTCTGCGGCTCTAACAGCCCTTTATCAGCAGACAGCATAGGGCAGAGTTTCATCAAAAACTGCTTAGACTGCACAATGCAAGGGCTTTTGCTTAGGAACCTGGGGATGCACCATCTAGATATCAAGGTCAGTACCTCTAGCTCCTCGGTGTTTGCAGAGCAGGCCTAAGCTATAAGCACCAAAACAGATGGGGACCCAGTAACAACTACCCAGCAAGCTCATCCTTGGGCTACCTGTGGTGGTAATGCTCCCATTCATCCCGTGAGGCTATTGCTGTCACTCAAGTATTCTTCCCCGATGGCCTGGGATCCGAGCTCCTGCTCTCTGGGTCCCTGTTGCCTTTGCCTTTTTCCAGCTCACCTTCCCAGAGGACTGGATACCCTTGACCACAGCCATGCCCACGATGCTCCAGGCCACAAGGAGGCAGAGTGTCATCTTCCAGTTGAGGCCCCCACTCTCTGAGATGGAGTTGGAGATGTCCAAGGCCTCTCGGTACCAGAAGTAGGTAGTGGCTGAGCTCTTCTCACACTCGGGCTCCACCACTGAAACCACAGGAAAGGCCACAGGCCTCAGCTTCCAGCCTTATGGCCATCTCCTGTGGTGGACCCTGCCCAGGCAGCAGTGGGTGAGTGGGTAGCTGGGGGAGGACTGTGCCATGATCTGGAGAAACCCGAGGAATCCTGAGTTTCTGGTGGGACCTACGAGCCTTTGAGCCACAATCACATGGCTGAATTCCCACCTCGACCATCTTCTGCTCACAAGTGCCAAATTTGTCTAAAGGTTCTTGGGGGACGCCCTGAGACAGAGGCTGGAAATCCAGATGTCAGGTCACTGGTTAGATGGACAACATGAACGTGGGAACAGGGGCTTTGGGATCTGTTTTCCCGTCTATAGAGTGGGGCACACAAGTCAAAATTGTTCTTAGACATATGCTATTGGAGAAACAGAGTAGTTCATAATAACTAAACAAAATTCAGTCCTGAGACCTCTGTGTGCCAGATCATTTCCTCAGGAGAAGGAGAAAAAAAAGTGAGTATCGGGGTGTGAAGTGGTTTCTCCAAGGTGACTCACTGAACCAATGAAACCCGGAATCTTAGTACTAAACAGTTTAGACTCCTTCCCTGGACAGGGCTGGCTGGAGACCACAGCTGGGGTTCCTCCGGGGTCCCCACACTTGCCTGCCATAGTCCCATTCCTGATGACAGGGCATTCGCTCCAGGGCAGCGGGTACTGGAAGGACTTGAAGAAGTAGAACACGCTCCACCCAATGATGACATTGTAGTACAGCCCAACGAAGAGGCAGACCTGAGGGCAAGGACCAGGGTAAGATCACGGAGGCTGCAGGTAAAGCCTCCCCTCCCTGCACTCCATTCAAGGCCCAGCAGCTCAAAACCAGCCCTGATGGAGGATGTGGGTGGGGCGGGGGGGGATGCAGAGATGGAGCAGGGGTTAGGGGTCTGCTCCCAGTCCTCCTCCATTCATCTGGTACTCAGACAGTCCACAAAGGAATTCCTGGGATATTAAAATTTTCTCCTTTAAGCAATAAACTCTTAAAATGTTAATCCTTTCCAGTTTGAAATTCCTGTAAGATACTTGAAGCCCTTCCCCCATCATCTCCTGATGACTCGGAATTCTAATCAGAGATGCCCTCCAGGACCACGGAGACACACCACAGCATTGGTTCTTTTAGGCCCAGATGGTGGTACTTTTTGAGACTGTGTGGATCGCTGGTTTTTCCACCTCTTCCCTTTTCTCGGGTGCTGCTCTTCCTTCAGAACAGTGAGCAGCCTGCTTCTAGCTTCCAGAGACAAAGCAGTAAGCTTGACAGAGTTTTATTAAACTAGGCGGGATCTAGCAATGTTTAACAGGCAGGGTTTGGCTGCATCTGCTCTGGATGCTCCGAGGCCCCTTCCAGAGGCCTGGCTGTCCCAGACGATTCAGATTGTTTGTTAGTGTGAACGCAGAGGGCTCCTGGTCTCTCCCATTTCACATGAGCAACTATGTGGAGGAGCATACGTTCACATACACAGAGAAAAAACGAGGGAGGGGGCTGCGTTGGAATAAACACGCAGAGAAGCAGCCCTTTCCTTAACTGTGTTGTTTCCAGCCCAAGTAGAGGGTTCCCCTCCTCCTGCATGTGCAAACATGGCCAGCCTGGTATTTACACTGGAGCTGGCCACGTGAAGGCGATGCCTGGTCTGACAACAGGATAATCCTCCTACCGTGTTTGACAGAACCCTCAGTCCCGTCCAGAAATGAATTCCAGTTTTTATCTCAAGTATGAGAATGGGCACCTGCAGGTTTCACCTTTAAGGGATGCTCAGTTTCTTCAGTTATGTACAGCTTTCAGCAAGATTTCATTGACAGCTACACAGATGAGCCCGGAAGTCCCCATCCGAGGCTCAGGAGGTCTCCCAAAACCTCATGCCTCCTGGGTTGGCCATAAGGCTCCCGTCTGAATATTTCAACTGTTTAATTGCATGGCGCTCTAGAAAGGCATGCTAAGCCACGTACATTTGAAACTCACTTCCCAAGGAAAGGGAAAGGAGTCCATGAGGAAGTGGCAAGGAGTGGTGGGGACCTGGATGGTCCATCTGTTCCCGGATGATAAGGACTGAGATATCCTTGTGAACGTGTCATGTTTTCCTCTTTTGAATCATTGGTGAATGTCACATATGGTTTCTGGAAGTAGCATCAACTTCCAGTTTAGGAAATGTGGTGACTATGGCCCCGAGTCACCATCTGTGAAGAATCTGTTGATGACCCCTCTCGCTCCCCTTGTGTCAGCCCAGGACTCTGGCCTGTAAACCTGGTGACTTCCTCCACACTATCCCAAAGTGGACCCTCTACTTCCCACCCAGTGCCAGCTCCCAGCTCTGAACTCACAATACAGCTGGAGAAGCCGATGCCCCCCAGGCGGGGGCACACGTAATGCCACACACCGATGCTGCCACGGCGGATCCTCTGGCCCACAGCCAGCTCCAGAAAGAAGAGAGGGATGCCAATAATGATCAGCAGCACCAGGTATGGTACCAGGTAGGCACCTGCAAGGAGAAGAGAAGGTGCCGATCAGAGGGACAGTGAGGGAAGGGGCGGCAGCCGTGCCCAACAGTCTCAGACATAGTGTGTGGGCAGTGACAACAATGGAAGGGAAAGGTGGCATGTCCAACAGACTCAGCCACAGCTTAGGCCATCTGGAGCTTCCCCGTGAATGTTGTTGCTCAAGGCTGTGATCTCTCCAATGCTGGCCCATTCAGACTTTTCCTCTCTTTGATCCTCTGATTCTGAATAGGACACAAGGGAGCATACGGACACCAGTGCCTTCCACTTGCAAGGCTGAATTCAGAAGCAGATACCTCATTGCCTCTCAGAGAACCACATGTCAAGTCACAGACATTGGCCTCACACAGCATTCTGTGGACACCTGTCCACAACCCTCCCAGATGCCACAGGTCTTGCTCACTCATTCCCAAGGGCTCACTCCCACCCACCCTCCCTCCCACTCTGTGGTCCAGCCTGCCGGCATCTGAGACAGATGCTGACACAGCAGACTGAGCAACTCGAGAGAAGCCGAGCTTGGACGCTCTCCAGGGACAGGGTCTGATCAGCATCACCATTAATCCACAGCTAATTGGGAGGAATGGAAGAGAAATTAGTTGTTCAGGAAAGCGTGATAAGGGAATCATAAAGGATGGAATGATCTTGCTAAAGATTACAGATAACAAATTAATCTTGCTGTCTTAAACCTAGCTGCAGACACGATCTCAATTCCAAGTGACAGGGCATTTAGCAAGAGAATTAAAGCCACGGCTGGACATGGACGAGTGCACCCCACCAAGAGTTGTGCCAAGAGCACAGCCCTGTTGGCAACACTATCAGTCAGGCCCTGCCTATCAAACTGCCTTGCTTGTTCCTGTCTCCTGGGTTACCTAGCACCTTCAGGGAAACCCACTCAAGAGAGGAGTCTCTAAAAGCCCTGGCTATACTGCTCTGTCCTATAGTGGTATTTTGTTTATAATCTAACAAACAAAGCTTGCCTGAATATCAGAGTGCAGAGCTAAGCCACTAGTTAGTCATAGATGTCAGGCAGTGATTGCACAAACTTTAATCCCAGGACTAGGGAGACAGAGGCAGATGGATCTCTATGGGTTCAAGGTCACCCTGGGCTACGTGAGACTGAATCTGTCAAAAAAAAAAAAAAAAAGGTGATCCCAGCACTTGGGAACCACATGCCTTTAATCCCAGCACTAGGGAGGTGGAGACAGGGGTGATATGGTTGGGCGTAGAGAGGACTGTAAGGCAGGAGGAGACAAGAGCTCTGCTGCAGTTTGAGGATTCAGTCTGAGCATGCAGTCTGCGGTTTCATAGAGACAGCAGTCAGTCTGAGAATCTGTAGAAACAGTATCTCCCCTTAGGTCTGAGCATTGGTTAAGGTAAAGGTTCTCTAATGGCTGGCTCCTTTGCTTCTCTGATCGTTCAGCCTTTACCCCCTAATATCTGACTCTGAGTTTTTATTATTAAGAACAACCAGAGTTCGTGCTACACTGTCCCCTGCAACTTACCCTTCTCAAGTGCACGCCTAATCTGCCAATGAACACTGGAGGTCAGGCAACTACTGGACACAAAATCTGTCAATCAGCAGCAAACGTTGTTTACCATGGATCTCCTCCATGCCAGATTCAGGCTTTGGGGGATGCAGGAGGAACAGAAGACCCAGATGCCATCCTGGGAGACCTCACAGGAGGCAAGTTCCTCAGATTCATTTAGGCAGTGTCAGCAGGCACATTCTGGATTGGTCACACTACAGGGGGCCACCTGAGCACACATCTGCTGAGGGAACTCACGGGGGATAGCTTTCAAGAGAAGTTTCCCACTGAGTCTCACAGAGTAACATCATTTTAACACGCATGCGCACGCACACTCACACAAATGCACAAGCATGCATGCATGCACACACTCACACAAATGCACACACATGCACGCACGCACACATGCATGTGCAGGCACCCACCCATGTACTCACTCATTCAGCCTGTCACTCACAAGCAGCCCCATCAAATGCCCAGAAAAGGGAGGGCCTGAAAAGCTGTGGGTATGGACCTCTAGTCTGGCTTGGTCTTTGGTAGAGAGAAACAGTAGCAACAGAAGCAACTTATTGCAGGAAGACAAGGAGGAGCCTCGCTGGTGTTTTGCTTTGCCTCAGGGTCCTCAGGAGGGACACAATGTACAGGAGATGAGTATCAGGGTGTCAGAGCACACTGTTGTCTCCTATGTACGTTTCTCTCCCCTTCCTACAGCTGGGGAGATCCTCTAAAAGTGATCTGTGGCCAAAGGGTGGACTGGCTTTCCTTCTGTCCGAGTCATGACTGCAGGTCAAGGCCACATGGAGTTTAGTCTAGCCAGGGAGCTCAAGGCCAGGACACTCAGGTGAGCCGAACTCATAGTTAATCAAAGGCACTCTTGTGTGCCAATCATCACTGAGTTCACACGGCACCTTCTTCTACCTCGGAAAACACAACCTGGATGCAACAGTGTCTCTGAGGAGTCTCAGGACTGAGCAGCTGGGAGCATCACTGAGGGCATTAGGACACTGGGTGGAGCCTGACTCTCTGCACTTGCCAGATCTCTTTCTATACACCGTGCCTTGCTTTTGGCACAACCCATTTATTTCTGGGGCTTAAGAGCTCATGTTTTTGGCCTCTAGTCAATTGAAATATGGATAGAAAAAGAGCTGCGAACAGACTCTGCGATCAGATTGTCAAACCTGGAATCCTGGCTCTGCCAACTACTTTGCAACTTTGGACAAATTATTTGATCTCTCTTTGCTCTTATTTTGTCATAGATGCAGACAGAATGAAAGTATTAGACAAAGCCATAGGAGACAGCTAATATGTGTCCATTTTTTATTTACAAAAATGTCACTCCATACTCCTCCACTCTCTAAAGAGTGTTGTGAAGAAGGAATGGGGTACTTTGAACAAGAAGACGAAGCAAGAATGATGCTGTACGCCGGGCGGTGGTGGCGCACGCCTTTAATCCCAGCACTCGGGAGGCAGAGGCAGGCGGATCTCTGTGAGTTCGAGGCCAGCCTGGTCTACAAGAGCTAGTTCCAGGACAGGCTCCAAAGCTACAGAGAAACCCTGTCTCAAAAAAAAAAAAAAAAAAAAAAAAGAATGATGCTGTACAACCTCAGGAGGTCTGGCTGGCAGAGGTGGGTCCCTGGGTGGGCCTTTGAGAGGTATAGCCTGTCCCTGATTCTGTATTATCCTGTTTCCTACATCCTGCCTTGTGATGAGCTCCCCAACTCACTTCCTCTGACACAGACACTCATTCGCATTACTACCCTCACACGTTGAGCTCCCCCGAAACCCTCAGACAAACTAAGTCCTTCCGTCCTCAAGTTTCTTTTGTTAGCTATTTTGTTCCAGTAAGGAGAAAAGTAACCAATACAAAGGTGAGATGTCCCTCTCTGAATGGGGCAGAAATTTTGGGAGAGGCTACAATAGTAGGAACTCGCCGGCAGGAAGAAGCTGAGTCAAAATGCCTAGGAAGCTGTAGTCATCCAACAGGCTGGATGTGGTGGTCCCAGGGCAGGGGACTCAGGAGCTATGCAGTTCCCTTCATAGCTTTCATAGAAAGGATAGGTTTCTCCGGAACACAGGTGTGGGCTTGGAAATGCAGCTTCTAGCTTTCTGTGTTAGCACTAACTGTCAGCTTTACTACAGTCATGTGAGAAGAGAATCTTGGCTGAGTGATGGAGGAAGGTCATTGGTTAAAAAATAAAGAAACTGCTTGGCCCTCATAGGTTAGAACATAGGTGGGTGGAGTAAACAGAACAGAATGCTGGGAGGAAGAGGAAGAGGAAGTGAGCTCAGACTCGATACCTCTCCTCTCTGGGGCAGACGCGATGCAGCCAGACGCCAGGTCAGACATGCTGAATCTTTCCCGGTAAGACTGATGCTACACAGATTATTAGAGATGGGTTGATCGGGATATGAGAATTAGCCTGTAAGGACTAGAGTTAATGGGCCAAGCAGTGTTTAAATGAATACAGTTTGTGTGTCGTTATTTTGGGGCATAAGCTTAGCCAGGCGACCAGGAGCTGGGGTGGCAGGAACACAGCCTGCAGCTCCTTCAACAGCTCAGGGATTTCCCAGATCAGACTGGCCTCTGGTCATGTCTCTCAGGGATTTCCTTCATTAGTAATTGATCCAGAAGAGCCCTGCCCACTATGGGCGGCACCATTCCCTGGGAAGCTGGTCTGGGCTATAAAAGAAAGCAAACAGGGCTGGAGAGATGGCTCAGTGGTTAAGAGCATTGCCTGCTCTTCCAAAGGTCCTCCTGGAAACCACATGGTGGCTCACAACCATCTGTAATGAGGTCTGGTGCCCTCTTCTGGCCTACATATAGACAGAATATTGTATACATAATAAATAAATATTTTAAAAAAGAAAGAAAGCAAACAAGGTGTCATACTGTGAGCAAGGCAGCAGGTAATGTTTCTCCATGATTCCTTGAGTTCTTGCTTGATTTCCTGCCCTGATTTCCCTCCGTGATGGCCTGTGTCCTCACTGAAGTTGCTTTTAGTCAGTGTTTCATGTTTTAGTGAAAAGAAACTAAAACATGAGCCAACCAAGGTTTTCTTTATTTTCTGCAATCTTCCCATCATTTCAAGCCAGCCTAACTCTGGAAAATTCTGATAAACTTCCACACTCTGGAGAGACAGCACCTAGGGATATCTGTCTGCTCTGGGCTTTGTCAGCTCTGATGACAATTTTATAGGACACCACATGCGCCAAAGGAATTTGTAACCAGGTGCAGCGTGAGGCTCCTCTACAGGCAGCCAGCCCATGTGGTGTAATGTGCACAGGCCACACCCACCAGGTGGAATCCCACAGCATTAAACCTTCATGTCGCATGACCTGAGAAAATTACCCAACCTATCTGTGCCTTGGTTTTATAGTCTCTAAAGTAAAGACAATGACCTCCTTAAACAAGGTCGCTGGGAGGAATGGATGGATGACCCGTGTGAAGCTGGTGTTTCAGTTGTTCCAAGATGCTCAAAGAGGAGGAGTTAAGCCATTAAGCACTTACAACAGTGCTTCCTGTCTCTAAGTGTTTGATAGTAACAGCCAACAGTTGTTCTTTACCAATCTAGTATATAAAATTCACTTAATCCTTCCAGCTATCAAGAGTAGGCAGGAAGCACTCTTACGTTCAATTTACAGGGTAAGCACTGACAAGTAGAGGTCCAGCAGCTTGTACTAGGGCCCAGGCCTCACTGTCTATGCTAGAATGAAATCTGAACCGTGGCAGTCTGGAGTCAGAACCCCATTCTTATCATAACCTCCAGCCTATGAGCCACTGTGTGACTCAATGATTCTTGTTCCGTAATTCTGCACTCCTATCTCTAAGGACTCCAGGTCTGCCTCAGCAAAGGCGTGGTCATTTCTACCCCAGCCCAACCCATTTTCCAGGTACCCTTGATCAATCACGGTTACCTCTTACCTCCTCCATTTTTCTGGCACAGGTAGGGGAACCTCCAGATGTTGCCAAGACCCACAGAAAAGCCAATCTGGGCCAGGATGTACTGTAGCTTGCTATTCCAGGCCGGCCGGTCCTCTGCATCCAGCTCCTCCTCCGCTGCCTTCTGCTTGCCACCTGTCTCGCCGGCCACATTCAGTACACTCTGCTTATAGTCCACAGGCTCCTCGAGGGCCAGCAAGTCAGCCACAGACTCGGTGACATGCTCATTGCTGTGTTCGCGCTGTGTCACCTTGCTGTTCTTCGGCATGGGTGCCACCGGGGCTGTGTAGCCCTGTTCCCCAGCACACAGAGAAGGTGGGGTTCGGCTCCTGTCAGCTCTTTCTCATCCAAAGGCCTGTGGAAGCAGATAAACAATGGAGGATTGGTGGGCAATGCCAGAAATGGGGAGCCCAAAGTAGACAGACAGAACCCAAATCAAGTACCGGGATATATCCCATACTGGCCCCCAGTTTCCAAGTGTTGAGCTCAACTTTGTCCTCACCAGGATGATCACTGGGGAGCTGTTTTCCCATAGGTGTTACCTGGGTATCACTAGAAGATACTGGAAACCTAATGGAGCAAAACCTGCAAAACCCAAATACAGGTCCTCTACCATGACCTTCATCTTTTATCATCACAGCCTAGAGTGGTCAAGACCTCTGGAGATGCCCACACTCTTCCCCTTCTGAGGTAGTGTGGTTGTGACTCACACCTACCTCTGTTGTGTTCTACTTAGCCAAAACCACTTGGTGGGACCCTGGGGTGGTAGTTGATTTCAACTGTTAACTTGCTGAATTAAGGAACACCTTGAGTGTTTTAAGAGGGTGTTTCCAGAGAGGATGAAGCAAGGGGGTACTATCCACCCTGAACGTCTGCCAGGCCACCCCATTGGCTGAGGTCCCAGATGGAGTAAAAAGGGTAAAAGGGAGCCAATAAGTCAGCCTTCTCTTTCCAAGCTTCCTAGTCTGTGCAGAGAGGAGCAAGCAGTCTCATGTGCCCACCTGCCACTACCCTCACCACCATGCTTGCCCCACGACCGACTGTGTTTCCTTGATCTATAAGGCAAAAGAAGTCAATGGTAGCTTTAATGAAATTGGTCCCACAAGCTCCATAGGGAGGGGCATTATTAGGCTGCATGGCCTTGTTGGAGTAGGTATGCTCATGTTGGAGGAAGTGTGACATTGTAGAGGCAAGCTTTGAGGTCTCATATGCTCAAGCCATGCTCAGTGACTCAGACCACTTCCTGTTGTCTGCAGGTCAAGACATATGACCCTCAGCTCCTTCTATGTCTGCCTACATGCCGCCATGTCACTCCATGATGATAACAGACTAAACCCCTGTGAATGTAAGCCACCTCAATTCAATGCCTTTCCTTTATAAGAGCTGCTGTGGTCATGGTCTCTCCACAGCAATAGGAATCCTAACTAAGACAAAGGCCTTCTTCTCTTAAGTTGCTTCCTGTCAGATCTTTGGCTACAGCCATGAGACAATAACTATACACAGAGAAACTCAGCGTCTGACTTCTCTAAACTCTTCCTTTTCAAAACATAACCCATGGGCCAAGGAGTCACCAGTTTGGTAGAAATAAGAGCCTCCCTAGGATTCAGAAGGCTCCCTGAGTCTCACTATGGGGCTCCTGGACGGTAGCTACCAGGTTCCTCTTATTTCCCTGGCAGGAAAGCTGCCCAGGCTCCGCTATGGATTCTGGCACCAGAGCCCTAGAAATGTTTGCTTGGTGCCAACAAATCCTGGGTCATTGCTCAGCACTGACATTATCTGAGGGCCACTGCAGCCAAGAGCTGGTTCTCCATCCTTCAAGCGACAGCTTTATGGCAGATAACGTCTGTACAACATGGGCGGGGGCGGCAAAGCCCTCCCCTCCTCTGCCACCCCTCATTTGTCTTTTACACTTTCCCTCACAGAAAGAAAGCACCAAGAAAGCAAGTGCTTTGAAGAATCCAATGCTCTGTTATATTTCAAGGCACCTCCTCATTAAGGAGAGGCTGGAGAATTTAAAATAAAACACACACACACACACACACCCCAGCCTACCATTGCCCTGCATCTTTCTAGGGATGTAAATTAGCCAGCTCTGTAATTACTTTATTAAGGGAACAAGCTGTCTCTGGAAGCCAGACTTGCTATTCTTCTCATGTGTCTGTGCCCCCTGAAAAGCACAGGCAAGGTCACTGTGCGGCAGAAGGGCACAGGACATTCTTGCTTCTGGGGTTGACATAACCGTCCTGGCTAACTCCAGCCAGGACCTGACCAACCTAACCCTGCTGTATGTGTGATAAACCTGTGAGGCCTTATGATGACAGGGGTGGGGGCATCCATGCTAGTCTGTGAGACTGGCTAGCTCTCCCCAGGCCAGGCTGTGGAGCACAGCAGCAGGTGACACCGACCTGCACTCTTTGTTCAAGAACAGCAGTGAATCTTTTGCAACTGCCCTCTCCACCCCAGGAACAAGACATCAAGGTCTTGGGCTTTGGAGGAACTGGGGCAGAGTCAGCCTCAGAATTCCCAATAAGACATTCTGTTGAGACTCCACAGTGGGCTAGCTGAATATTCCATTGCATCCTGGAAAATCCCCCAAGTTGGCACAGTGGGCTAGTTGAAAATCGCACTGTGTCTCTCTCTTCTATGGTTTGCCTCACAGAACAGGATAGGCCCTGGGGAGACAGGCCAAGGAATTTGTGCCCCACTTTTCATGGGTGTCCTCTGCAGCATGAGAGAGTACCTAGGTAACCAAGCTGAGACTTCTGTGACCCTTTTCCATGCCCATAGAGGGTGCTCAAGGTGGCACTTGTGCATCTGTAAGCCCTTCAGCCCTCAGGACTCTCTTCCCCGCTGCCATATAGCCATGCAGTACTCAGTGAAGAGTACTACAGGAGTTATGTGATAGGGAGGCCTGTGTCTGGACCTGGCATGTCAGGGCGAGTGCCCCCACGGACCCTACAACACTCAACTGGAGGAAGCCTAAGGAATCCACACGCGCTCCTTGTCTGGGAACTTACTCCTCCCCTGCAACTAGCCTTGAAAGCTTTTGCTGCAGATTAGAGCCAGGGATACTGGTTGTGGGGTCTGGAGATTGCAATCTGGGATGCCTTGGCTTAGAATTTCCTCCAGTTGTCTTTCTCACATAGGAGTTCAGGAATGTTCTGCAGCGCATTAGGTCTGATCATTAGGCTCGAAGTGGAAAAAGCCAGGGGAGATCCCCACCAGCTGCAGAATCCGTCTCCATGCTAACCAGCTAGAGCACGTTTCCCCTAAATACCTGGAGAGTAGCAGCTCTAGTCGCTAATGTGGAAAAAAGGGCCACCACTTTCAGCTAGGAACACTCAAGGACAGAGGCAGCACACAGTTGGGAAGAAAGAGCTGCTTGACCAGCGGCCACAGGGCCACACTCAGTGTGGCTTTCCTCCTCCTGATGTCACTCAGAGTGTCCTCCAATCTACGGGATGGTGCCCAGGGACCCCTGTACCATGGCAGGACGCAAGCTCATGTTACAAGCTGCACTGCTGGGCTGTAGCCAAAACGAGGAAGTTCTGAATCCAGTGATACTTCCAGGTGATGACCCAATATGACATTGGGTATATAGATGTGTGTGTGTGTGTGTGTGTGTGTGTGTGTGTGTAAACTAAGACTTATAGAGAGGAAATAAATTACTCAGAGTACTCAGATCCTCCTGACACCCTAACAGGGTATCCTGCCAGGATCGATGTTGTTGATCTGAGGGGGGGGGGGGGTTGCAGGAAGGAGGCAGGCATCCCAGGATCTGTTCTGGGGAATATGATGCTGCAGTTAGCAAGACGGACCCTCTTTCTTTCAGAGGGCCAGGTACTAAAGAAATAAATATCAAATGTAATAGCCAGGGGTGATGTGCGCTGCAAAGAGAAACAGCATGGGCAGAATGGTACCAGCTGCCTTCATGCTGGGGAGGAAAGAAGTCAGGAAGGGCATCATCTGGAGCAGAGGCCCAAATGACAGGAGAGAGCACTGCAGAGATGAATCACACACACACACACATACGCACTCACTCATGTATGCACATATGTGTGCATGCCCACACACACTTATGAAAGGAAGCTCTGTGAGTAATTCAAGAACAGCAGTGTGACCCACATGGCCAGGGTGAAGAGGGAGAGCAGGGAAAGTATGATGGGTAGTAAGGACTTGGAAGGGCATTCTCCATGAAGTGTTGAACACATACTAGCCGTGTGCTCCTGGAAAAGACCCATTAGTTACCCAAGTGCCAATTCCCTCGTGATGAAAATGGCTCTATTAAATGACAGGGTCCCTCTCCCAGAAAGCTAGAACACATGGCTGGAAATGCCCAGCACAGAGCTAGGGCCCAGCCACCAACAGCTGCAGCCTGAAGGCCTGGCAGTATTCATCTTTGCACGTTAAACTATGTAAGATCTCATTTATATTTGCTTACATGATTCTCCTTTCTCTTCAGAAAGAACTGGAGTGGCAGGGTGGTGGTGGTGGCGCATGCCTTTAATCCCAACACTCAGGAGGCAGAGTCAAATGGATCTCCTACAAAGCAAGTTCCAGGATAGTCAGGGCTACACAGAGAAACTCTGTCTCAAAAAAAAAAAAAAAGAAAAGAAAAGAAAAGAAAAGAAAAGAAAAAGTAAGAAAGAAAGAACCAGAGTGAGCAGAGGGCCACACCTCACAGGTCTACTCCTCTACCTGTTCATTCTCCAGGCTATTCGCCATCTTTGACATGCTTTAATTTTTTATTGCATTTATTTATTTATTTATTTATTTATTTATTTATTTATTTATGTGTGTTGTAGAATATTATTTTAAAATGTGTTACCTTTGTTTATGCTGTGAAACATTTGTTTTAAGGGTGCAAAGATGTGCTGCATTCCTTTATGTTGAATTTGTTTAACTCTGTGAAGCTGTGATACTTTGCCTGTCTAAAACACATGATGGTCTAATAAAGAGATGAACAGCCAATGGCAAGGCAGGAGAAAGGATAGGTGGAGCTGGCAGGCAGAAAGAATAAATAGAAGGATAAATCTGGGTGGAGAAGAAGAAAGAGCAAGAGAACAAGGAAAGGAGGACATCAGGAGCCAGCCACCAGTTACACAGCAAGTCACGGAGAAAGAAGTAAAGAAAGGTATACAGAAATAGAAAAAGATAAAAGCCCAGAGGCAAAAGATAGATGTGATGATTTAAGATAAGAAAAGCTGGCTAGAAACCAGGCAAGCTAAGGTCGAGCAGTTATAAGAAAGAATAAGACTCCATGTTTGATTTATTTGGGAGCCGAAAGAATAAAACAAACAAGCAAACAAAAAAGTTCCTACATTTTGGTGTTCTAATGTGGGGCTAGAGTAAAAAAAAAAAAATCCAACAACATGTGTGTAACATAAGTTTCTGTCCCTCCAGGTCCCTCAGCCATTCAGTCCCAAAGAAACACACAGAGGCTTATATTAATTATAAACTGTTTGACCTATTAGCTCAGGCTTATTATTAACTAGCTCTTACAACTTAAATTAACCTGTAATTCTTGTCTAAGTTTAGCCACGTGGCTTTGTACCTTTTCTCAGTGCAGCATTCTTATCCTGCTTCCTCTGTATCTCGCTGGTGACTGACTGTCTTGCCTCTTCCCAGAATTCTCTAGTCTGGTTGCCTCACCTATACTTCCAATCAGCATTTTATTAAACCAATGCAAGTGACAAATCTTTCCAGTGTACAAGAGCATTATCCCACAGCACATATGTGTGTGTGTGTGTGTGTGTGTGTGTGTGTGTGTGTGTGTGTGTATATATATATATATATATGTTACAGCACACACACGAAGATCGGAGAACAATTTGTGGGAGTTGGTTCTCAGGTCTTCAAGCTTGGCAACAGTTTTCTTTACCTCCTAGGCCATCTCAGGAGCCATGTAGAGCTTCTTTAGAAGGAAGGTGGTACCAACAGCTTGAAATGATGCTTCTTAACCCAAGCCCTCACACCAACCTACAAGCTTAGAGACCATGCACTGGCTTGGTCTATGACTAAATGCCAGATTTCAGATCAGGGTATGGGGATCCACAGTTACCTAGCCAATGGCCCTAAAACAGCCTTGGACAAACACCAGGATACTAGAACCCTAAGAGGGCAAACTCTCTCTGCTCTGCCTTTACATCCCTTAGGACCTGCCATGAGTCAAGATATGTAGCCAGCACCCTAACTTCACAGGACCTCAGTTTCCCTGTGTGCAAGAATCAGGAATCAGTGCAGCCTTCCAGCATACATCCAGAGTGTCACTCCTGCACGTGGGTATGAGCAAAACATGACCACCCAGGCACTGGGTGCAGCAGGTTCTGCGGTCTGTCTGTTCTGCCCCTCTCCACCGGCTGAGATTCTGCTGGAGTGTGGTAAGGAGGTGTTGACAACCAACCACACCATACTCCAGTTATCCCCCTGTAGTAGCTGGGGTAGGCTGTAACGTCTTTCAGGAGCAGCACATCAGACGGCGAAGTTGCACGGTACTCTGAAAGGAACGCCTCAATGACTTAAAGCACAACACAGAGGGGCTCAAGAGCAGAGCAAGTCTTCAGTGCCAGCTAGTCACTTAGCAACCCGTGCAGCTCAGCGCTCGGAATAGCTCATGTGAGAAAAGCAGGACTGAGCAATGAACTGTGAATCTTCTTTAAAGGAGAGGGAAAAATATAGCGAGACTAGGAGGCAGATAGGTAGAAATATCTCCTGCCAGAGCTCTAATGGCCCCACAACAAATGTTCAGGCACAACACCTTGGTAATCAGCCATGGGCAGGGCATGGCTGTTCTCACCCTGTGAGCAGCACCACACCCAGAGCCCCCTACCCCAACGCCACTAAATACGAAAAAAAAAGTCTCTTCTGGAATGCTATATTAGCTCCTCTGAATCTGGTGTGTCTCTTGTTCAGAAAGGTTGGACCAGGTCACTGGAAATATGAGCTCCCCGGAGAAGCAGAGTGAACATGATGCCATCTTTGGGAAAGTAGGCGTTCGCCCAACTATTCACACTACAGTGCACACATTTTCCAGTCTGGGGTGTGCCCAGTTCTGCTCTCTAAAGTTTATGGCTCTGGAAAGCATCCTGTGACCCAGTCGTTCTGAAGGAAACCCTTCACACGGAGGCAGACGCTAAGCGGGAATTGAGAACTCTACCCTTTGGGCCTCAAGGCCAAGGTCCAGCTCAGGAATATCTGGTGGTGAAAAAGAAAATGTGGCTAGACCCCTTTCCCTCAGAGAATACATAGTGGCTTCCTGAGCTCCATATCACCTCAGCTTTCCTAATTACCTCAGTGCCTCTGGGCTTCCACACAGCTCAACACAGGTTGGACTGCTATCAGAGACACAAATTGTCCTCCAAATTATTTATAATTCTTTTCTCCAAATTTCTGACAGTCACCAAAGGTAAGCTGATACGCCCTGCATGGTTTTGAGACAGCTTTCCTTGGACTTCCCCTCCCAGGACATGCCTGCAGGGACTCCCAGTCCTGTTTTGAACTCCTCTCACTCCATCCAGTTTTCATGAAGTCTTGCAGGAATGTCCATCTCTGTCCTGACCCCACCACCCTGCTCCTCTTCAGGCCCTTTGTTTGCTTAGGAACATTTACATTTTTGTTTATATACACACACACACATACATATATGTTTGTGTTAGTGTGTGTGTTTGTGTATGTGTGCATGGGTGCATGCATGTGCAGGTCTGAGGATGACTTGTGGGATCTGGTGCTCTCTGTCCACCACAGGTCTTAGCAGCAAATAATTGTCCCCACTAAGCCATCTTGCTGGCCCTTACGTGTGACCTTCAGAAGCAACTGCTAGAAATACCATCTCACTCAGATTCACTGCCCTCTAAAGAGAATCCATAGCCCTTCTTTTTTTCTTTTGCTTTGTTTTTGTTTTGTTTTATTTTAGAGACAGGGTTTCTCTGTGTAGCCCTGTCTTTGAACTTTCTTTGTTGACCAGGATGGTCTCAAACTCAGAGAGATCCGTTTGCTTCTGCCTCCCAAGTGCCAGGATTAAAGGTGTGCACCACCATGCCCAGCCCTATAGCTCTTCTTAAGTCATTTGATTCCCTCCATGTCCACATAAATATTGTCCTTCAATTCCCCCCTCTACAGCAACCCTTCCATGTTCTCAACCTCCAGGAGCCTTCTAAGTCCACCTCTTCACCTTACCGTAGCAACACCTTTTGTAATTCTTTGAGTAAGCACAACTGTGCTTCCTCGTCCCTTCTCCGCATACTCTGTGAGACTACCTTGGCTCCTGGGGTAGTCGGCTGTTTACATGCCCCATTCCTTTTCCAAACAGGACATTCCTCATTGCAGGAAGCAAGGGCTCAGCTTTTTGTCCACCTTCCTTATTTCTTGTGCAACTACTGCCTGTTATATACAGGTTACCCAGGAAAAATTTCCAGGGGTGAACTTCCTTTCCCACCCTCCAAAACAACCTTCTTTCCATGTTGAAATTTCAACTACTGCTTTTAAAACAAATGGGAAGAGTAAAGAAGGAGCAGAGCTGACTGGGGAGACACCAAGCAGGACCAGAAGATTGCAGGGCTCTGCCAGAGTAGCTGAATTGAATGCAGCTTTCTGAGCATGTGGGGAGAACCCAGCACATAGAAGGCAGGTTTCTGTTTCTTATTCATCTGCAAAATAGAGAGCATCACTTACCTACCAACTGCATCTGGCTACCACATGGACAGCAGGAAAAGGAGCAGAAACTCCTTGAGGAGTCAAACACAAGGAATGGTGGTTGTCTGATCATCCATTTTGCCGGCTTGTAGGATTTGTATTTTGGTCTCCTATTTGGTGAGACTAAATTCTGATGTTTTTTCTATTCATGCATGCTCAATAAATATGCTATGAAAAAAAATGAACCTGCATATTGAAGCCCCTTAATTTTTTCCAGCCTGAGTTTAGTTTCCTAGTTTAGATATTTTTCCATTTTCTGATGCAATATTCTGATGTCATGCCCCAAGGATGTCCTCTGGTGGTAGTTTAAAACCTGAGGTACACCAAGAAGCCTGACCATGATCCACTGGCTTTTTCTGCTTTCAAAGGAGGCAATATTTATATTCCACTTTCACCACCTCACTGGGATTCATCCTCATCTCAGGAGTAAGTGTGGATGGGCACCATGTGCCAGGGGTCTAGGGGGAGATGGTTCCCAACAACAAATGAGGCCAAGGAGTCGATTGTAACTTCTGCGACGCCCCCCATCACCTTCCTGTCATGTCTGCTGGATGTGTTCTGTGTGGCTAATATTTTGTTTTTTTAGTCAAGACAGAAAAGAAGCAGGAAAAGAGGCAGATGGTCCAGAGGGGGAGGAACTGGCACTGGAGGACGTGGGCGTGGTCAGCGCAAATAAGATCGTTTGGTTCTGTTTACCATTTCACACAAGGGGGAAATGCACGCTCAGTATGTTAGATGGGCAGCATGGTGCCTCTGCGTGAGTCCGCTCTGACGGAATTGGGTGCTGAGTTCTTTTCTGGGGGTTTCTGGAAACACAGCAGGCTGTAGCCATAACAATGACAGCTGTAGCACACAGGTCACAGGGCTTCAGTTCCACCGCTATGCAAGCCACGGAGCTAACACCCCTCACTCACTCTCCCCCTTAATCCCTCCGTAATTCTAACAGGAAAATGCCACTGGTGAAGAAGTGCAGGTTATGGGGAACGGCCTATGTTTCATAGAGCTCAAGAGTCTTTGATCTCAGGCCAAGGGAAGTAGGTCACCCCTGCCACACACCAGCTGCCATTTTGAAATGGACATTGATTACACATTACGGACTGCTTTTAAGATGTATCAGTGAGCATAAACATGCATTTTGGAACTGGTGGAATAAGGCAACTAGTGCATGGCCAGAAAGCAGAGGCCACTGGATCTGCACTGCCATAGGCTGACTCCAGGGTTTGACTCCAGCCCAGCTGCCATCATAGGAAGACATGGGGTTTAGAGTCAGGTAAGCTTGCTACGTGTCCTGCTCTGCCATCTGCCAGCAGTGAGTCTCTGGGAAAGTATGTAGGCTCTTTTGATCCCACATTCTGGACCTGGAAAGGTGGGGGATGAAAACTAATTCATGTGTATAAAAACGTAAGGACTGTGGTCAATTGAGCCAATACCAGCTGCCTCCTTTAGGAATTTGGCTCAACCCACAGGAACATACACCTGCGATCCTATGATGCCCTGAAATAAATGTGGAACAGGTACACCGGGGCCCGCAGACATGGTGAGCTGCTGGGGACATGCAAGTTCTCATTACTAAAATGACTCTCACTGTCCTCTTGGGCTGGAGGAGTGGAGCCCAGAGTTCTGTAAGTTAGAGGCACTACTGAAAATACATTCTCATTTTTTTCGTTTTGTTTCCTTTATTTCTTTCAATAAATATACACTGTGTGTCAGGCCCTGTTCTAGGACAGCAGAGAACAGAGGAAATTATGTTCCTGCTCTGTGAGATTTATATTCTCATGCTGGGAGGCAAATAAATACATGATACATAATGCAAAGTATGAGAAAATAGAGTTGGGGCAGGGATGCTATGAGATACAGAGGCGTTAAGTCAGCACACTCGGGTAAGCTAACACAAGGGCCTAAACAGAGAGAGAACGAGCCATTCTGATATCCTGGGAATGCATTCAGGAGAGAGGAACCAGAAGGCACAAAGGCTCTGAGATAGGACCAGGGTGTTTGGCAAATGTAAACAACAGAAAGCTTCCTGACCAGAACACCCTGAGTAAGGGAAGTTGGGAGGGGCTGAGGCAGGAAGATAGGGATTGTCTAGAGCAGGCAGGACCCACAGTCATGGGAAACAGTCTGTGCTTTCTTTGAAGCTGGAAGAAAGATCTCAGAGATTCGTGAATTCAGATAGGATCTGACATGAATGTTTTCAGAAGGATCAATAGCTGATTGTAACTCAACAACTGGAGAAACTGGGAAGGTAGACGAAAGATGACATAACCTGGACCAAGCTGTTGCAAGAGGCGTAAGTTCTGAAGAGAGGAACACAGGAAGCCAGGATGGTGAAGGAAACTCCAGGCCCCAGACATGAGGTCCATGTGTACACCAAATTTAAGAACGAAAAAGGTTAAAATTAGACATGAAAACAAAAGTGACTAGCTGAAGGCCTTGATCTCTTCTTTTCCTACCCATGGGGACTCAGGATGGTGGCAGATGGGTCTCCTCGCATCTGCCCAAATCTTCTGACCTGGATTTTCTTAAACTCGTTATTCTCTCTGGTTCCAAAGACACAGAGAAGGATCAGAGTGTCCAATTACCTGAGTTAGCCAGCAGAGTTCTGAAGAGCACTTGAAGCAATAGTAATCAGAAACCCTTAATTACAGTCCCCACATGGCGTCTCCTTCCTGGGAACAAGAAGAGTCAGATCTCTTTCCTTAGCTCTCTGTGCAGCTTGGTGGATGGCTGGGCAAGAAACTGTTCCTTCCTGGGGGCAAGGCACAGCAAAGACCTACTATGCTTGCAATGACAAAGAAAGCGCCACCATCGTTTGATAGGAGAAGATTCTGAGGCAGAGAAATTCTAGCCATCGTGTACACGGTTACCCAGCCATTAAGTGCAAGCGTTGAGCTTTAAATGGCGACCTACCAAGCTCTGTAGCACGTGCTGGTGTTTCCCAACTGTTTACAAATCATGGTACCCAGAAACCACGATTTGTAAACAGTTGGGAAAACTGGTCTGGAACATTGCGGAAAATGAAGGAGGCTTCACAACCCTGGGCCATCCCCAAGCGATTCCCAGAGAGATGGGCATCGTGGTTTCTGGATCACAGGTACCCTCTAGCACTGATTGGGAAGACCTGTAGTGTGTCCTGTGGCCGTGCACAACGGAGCACCGCCACAGGCCAAGTGGAACAACTTGATGAACCATGGCCTCTCCCTGAGGTCAAGAGCTTCCTTACTCCCTTGGGTCCTTCTCTGAAACCAACACCATACTACTCTTGGGTCAAGAGGTCAAGCAGAGTCTTCCTGGCTGTTATACGGAAGCCCCTGATTACCAGTAGGCAGCTGGCTTCCGGGTGTGGCAGGACCGTGGACAGCGCCCACCAGCCATTCTGGGAACCAGCCCAACTGCTCAGCAAGAAAAAACGCCAGCTCCTCTTCCCTTCAAGAAGAGGTAGTGTAAATCCTCACTAGCCTCCCATTTGGCAGCACCTGCTGGGACCACCCTATCGGTGACAGTCACATCTTTTGTAGCAGGCCCTTCTGCTCTGCTTACAGCCCCTGCGGGTCATTAAACCACAGGGGTCTCCAGTCGCAGAGAGAAAAATATAATTGACAGGGTTTTGGGAGAATGGACCAGTGAATTCTATTTGTGAACAAAAGAATAGGTGGCAAATTAGTAGCGCATAAGAAATTCTAGCTAAACCAATAAGAATAAATGACGGAGTGGGGTGAGGCGACCTGCTGTCTTCAGATAAACTGCTGGGCTTAGAGCTGGGGTTCCTCTGGCCCTTAGTAGGCCTCACTCCCATCCCACAAGAACTACAGAAGAAAATGGTCTTTACACCTCAACTCCAAGCTGTAGACAGAGGCAGCCTAAGACTCACTGGACCCAGAACCGTTTTCCAACAAAACCTACCTGGTTCTGAGATAAGAATTCCTTCATGACTCAGTAAAAATTCATACTGTCTCTGAGTATGTTCTCACATAGGAGCTTCCTGTGCACAGTGATATTTAATTATGTGTTTTTAAATAGCTGAATTTGCACATCGATGAATACCTTGGTATTAAAAAAGAAAACTACTCATGAAGAGAGGAGAGAAAGAACGAGCACCAGCAGATTGCATCACCACAAAATGGCTGCCCCTGAAGCAAAGGTTTCTGGATAACTTCTGCTGAGGCAGGGTACCATTCATGCTTACATTTCAGTTATCCTTCCTTATTACAGAAACTTCCCCTTCAAGGTCTTTCTCTGGTGGTCTGTGGGTGGGAGGCAGGCTAAGACAATATGGACCTCAGGGAAAGACAACAGACAGACAATAGGAGCCACATGCCAGTCATCCTAGAACAGCCCAGGAAACAGGGGTAGAGGCCTGAGAAGAGGCGAGTCTCCATGGAATGTGAGACCAGGCAGCAAGCGGCCTTCACCAGTCCCTGACAGCAGCTACGGTGAATAACCGTGCTGTACCAGCAGCTTGGCTCTGGGGTCTGGGCCTCATCAGAGACTGTAAATCCCTGGCACGCACTGTCCAGCAGGGAAACCTGACACACCAGAGCTCCCAGCAGCGCCCGGCTGTCCTTGATTCTGCGGATGCAGAGATTCTCAGGGCAGCGACCGACCTGCTCCACCTCATCTTTCCCGGCTCCAGGCACCAGCCCTAAGTGGACACACTTCAAGGGAGTGAAATCTAGAAGATAAAGACAGGACCAGGACAGAAAGCACCAAGATAGAACCTAAGGTCTTTTTCTGGACTCTGACTCTCCTGGAACCAAATGTCATAGCCCTTAAACCATGGCAATATGGGTCTGGTCATTTTATACCAGTTTCCCGCTGGCAGAAATCTGATTCTTCTTTCCCTTGGGTACTAGTTTGAAGATCAGAGCCCACAGATTTTAATAAAGCTTCATTTTGATAAATGCCTATGCCTTGGCCACACTTATTAAGAACTTGCTATTGGAAACACATCACAAAGTGGTTAAGAGCCTGGAATTTGAAGTCTGACAGAAGCAAGTGCCAAGTCTCAGGTTGCCACTCACTAATCTGAATGACCTTGAGCAAATTAGTTAACCTCTCTGAACCTCAAAATCCACATCTATAAACTACAGATAGCAATATCCATCTCCTGGGACCGTGGAGATGATTGAAGGAGATGGCCTGTAAATACTCAGCACAGCACACAGGCCTCAATAAAAAGCTGGTTATTAGCTGTACATGCCAGCCACGGCACGAAGTGCTGCAGTCCAGAGTTGCGTTTTCCCCTGCTAAAAGCTTGCATGTGCTACCACACACTTGCAATCCTTGGGAGGCAGAAGGGTCAGGAGTTCCAGGTCATTCTCAGCTACAGGGTGGGCTACCTGAGACACTATCTGGGTGGGAAAAGGTAGGGGTGGGAGGAATAGAGAGAGGGAAGGGGAGGAGAGGTACCAGAAGGGCCTGGGATACAGGGGGCATTTCTCTCAGAGCACTGCCTCACTGTGCCTGGGATAGCATACCAGCAATTCAGGACTGTGCTTCCAACCTCTAGCAGCCTAGAGCGCTCCTCAGAGGAGGCTGGCACAGGGTCTGAGGTGCAAGGGTTTTGTTTCGTTTCCCACCCTGGTTCTTGGATGTTTGGCTGTCAAGATTTCTTGCAGCATAGCCTGGAAGTCAGTGATAAGTTAGACTTTGCCTGTGGGGGGAAGGGAAGCGTCCAATCCACCTTCTTTTTAAAACTCTTCTGCTGCTTATCTTAGCGGTTTTAGACGGATTAATGATGAATCGTCCTACTGCAGCAGAATTGGACAGGAGAGCCCAAGGGGCGGGAGAGCACCAAGCAGGAGGATGCTCTGGAGTCCTCGCATCTGTTTCTATTGGTCATGGAATAGGTGTCCAGACAAAATAGGGAAGGCATTGACTTCAGAGTGGACAGACAATGTCAACTCTCTCTCTCTTCCAGTAGCCAACTGTAGTTCCACGAGTCAGCTCCCATTTCCATTTTTTCTTGCTATCTTGATGAAATCTTAGGTCAGCCTTAGATCTAGACCCTTTATAAGGGGAGGACAAGACGTCCAGAATCCCTCAGAAAAGTAGGGGACCCATTCTTCTCCTTCCTTATAGGAAAAGGCCAACATCAGCTCTACTGAGCAATTCCTTTTGAAGCTTCCAGATCTGTTATAGACAGGACTGGTGAGTAGAGAGACGGCAAGACCCATTCAAAGAGAAAGAACCCCTGAAATCTACTCAGCAGGTACCCCAGCTTGGGGGCAGGCCACGGTCATAAACAAATACCAGTGAGTCCAGGTCTCTCTGTTGGAGCCGTTTAGGAGCTGTTGTAAATGATCACACTACTTATCTCACACCAGCCTGGTTCTCGTCCCCAGGTTTCCCATCCAGGGGAGACTTAAAAACAGGTTCACTTCAAGCTGAGCTGTGGGTTCAATCATACAGGATCTGGCCACCTTCATATGCACACACACACACACACACACACACACACACACACACCCTCACTCAGGAGCACAGCATGGAGAGGGGAAATCATCTCTGGTTGAGATCCACAGTGGAAGAGGTGGGAACCCAATATCTGGCAGCACCTGCTATGTCTAGCACCGGTCACAGAGTGAGACTGGGTAAAATGGTACCAACAGCATCCTCCTTAACAACTGTGGAAATAGATGCTCTGTGATGCAGTGACTGGCCAGACCGTGACAATAAACACAGTGCCTCCTCTGCAGCCTGACCCTGCTGGCCATCCCCATGGGGATAGAGTTCAACAGGCCCATGTTAACAGCAGGCAAACTGAGATCTACTCTGAAGATTCACCCACCCCTAAGTCACTTGGCGCTCAGGCCAGTCCCCTCACGAGTGCTGCTAAAGAACTGCACTGATGATCCCACAAACAGTTGAAACACGACTCTGTGTGACTCAGGCTAAGCAAACTCCGATCAGCTTGTGGGCACGATTCACCTCCTGCACTGAGTCACCGAAGGCTAAGCTGCAGAAATCCTCTATTCAACTCAACCACCTACTTGGCCACAGCTGCTCCATTAGAGAAGAAGGCACCACAGGAGCTACAAGCTCTGATGGCCTTGTCTGTAGCCAAGGGCAGCCAGGTGTGACCTGAAAGTCCTTCCTTCCAGGAGATGGATCTACTTTACTGGATAGGATACAATGCGAGAAGCGCAGAAGGCACAAGATGCTTATGCTCCACACAGTTTGAAACCCACCAAAGTTTGACGGATACTATAGAGCCATTCCAGGATTTTCCCAGTCCCCGGAAGTTCTTGTTAACAGAGGCAATGGCGATCTTTCTTCTTCATCCCCATAGCTCTAACCCAACCCAACCCAGCTTGCCTCTTCTTCACAGCTAAACTGCCTTCCAAAGTAGCTCTACTTAAAAATCTCCTTATTCATATGGCCCATTAAACTGTTTCTAAAGAGGGGGAGCGCAAGGATGGGAGAAAGGGACAGAGAAGGAGAAGGGAGGAGGGACGGGGGGGGGGACCGAGGAAGGGAGGATGGGAAGAGGGACAGAGGGAAAATTTCAAAGAATAAAGCCCACTTGACAGCAGCTGGGTCCGAGTAGCCTCAGAACTTTTGAACTTGAACCCGTGACAGAGCTGAAGAGATAGCTGAAGCACTGGGCTTCCTTCCAAGGCGGCCGCGCCCCTGGGGGAGCAGCCTTGGCATACTGAGAACATCCCTTCAGAGCACCGTCTGTCTGCACAGGTATAAATGTGGCGGAGGCCTCTCTCCCGACAGCAGGCCCCTCTAGACTGTGGCCCCCCGTGCACGCCTCTATCTCTATCCATTGGTCCCCAGATGCGCTTTCCTCGGGGGAGGAAGGAGCTCTTCCATTCTAACTCCAAATTCACTGAGGAGCAGCCCCGGAACTGGAAATTAAATATTTATCCCGGCACGAATGTACTGCTTCTCTAGCCAATGTTACCGTCAAGGTCACGGGCCCGAGACCGAGTGGCTGGGGCTGGGGTCCCCAGCTGCGCCAGAGCCTCCTGGTGGAGCTGCGCCCTGAGCGCACTCCAGGCACAAGGACCCACCGAGCTGGCCTCGCTGGTTCTCCGCTGGTCCTCGCCTCTGCAGCTGTCCTGTTACCTCCGGAGTTCTGGGGCATCCTGAGCTCCAGAAGCTGAAGCCCAAGTCCAACCTGTGCAGGAGCTGCTGAGCACCCTTGCCGCGCCAGATCATCGCCGCCCCGGGGCTCTGTCGCCAGGCAACGGCGGCTGGAGCGCCAGGAGGAGCCCCCGCGCCAGCCCTGGGTCGGGCGGACCGGGTGGAGCGCCGCCACGCACCAGGGGCCTCCGGCCTTCCAGGCTGGGGCGGGGCCGCAGCAGGCAAAGTTGCCGTGGCTGGCCCGGGTACGCCAGACGGGAATCAGACGGCGACTCACCTGTCCCGCGTGGACCGTCGCGTGGATTCAGCCCCTGGATTACCGCCGAGTGACCGTGGTCCACGACGGGGCGTGGGTGCACCGTCCTTCCCGAGGGCAACTGGAGTCAGGCGGCGACAGGCCCCGGGCCGGGGCTGGGGGGACCCGGAGCTGCGCGCGCCGGCGCACGCGGCTCAGCTGGCTCCTCGTTCCCTCCCTCGCCGTCAGTCCCAACCCTGCTCCCGCTCTTCGCTCGCTCGGGGCTCTGGGGAGCCACCCCGAGGCCCAGATGCCGAGGCGGAGGGAGCGCGTGGCGCGAAGGCCCTGACCGACTGCCGCCCTCCCCGCGCCCCGTCCGCACTGGCTCTGCGGAGCGGAACGGAGCTGGGCGGAGCGCGGCGCGCACTGTTCCCTCGCTTTCCGAAAGGCCACTCTGGCGGCGGGGCGCCGTGACGCAGGCTTGACTCACGCGCGGGCCCGCGTCAATGCGAGGCTCCTGGGCTGTGAGCGAGGCTCTGATGGCCGACACAAGCAGAGGGGTGGGCAGGGAGCAGAAGGGTTGCCAGGAGCCGCCTCTTAAGACCTCAATGCTCTTCTTAGGGCTTCTATCCTCGGGAAAATGGGCCCTCATGGCCATAGGCCTACCTGAGCCTGGGACCTCACCTGTCTTTACATACTCACCTCTTCTTGACCCTCTTTCAGGATTTCAGTCCTACTTGGTGGTTATTTTTTGCATCCCATGTGAATGTCGCCTCTATTCCTACCTTTGGGCTGTCCTTTCCCACCGTCAGTCCACCATCCTACCAAGACTAACCCCTGCACAATACAGTTTCCCAGAACCCTGACAAATGTGTGGAGTGGGGGCGATGAGAGAGAGGGAAATTGTGACTGGGTACCAAAAAGCTGTTGAAGTATGCTGGCCTTAAATAAGGTATAGACGAAAGGGGAAAGAAGAACCATTGTGGAGGGGACAGTGTGACCAGGGCAAACACGTGAGCAAAGAATGTGTGCAGACAGGTGGTTGCTGAGCTGGAGCAGGGCTGGAGGGTGAGGAGAGGTGAAGTTAGTCATGGGGACAGGATCTGGCTGGCCGGAAGTGCTGTTTGGGGAGTCGGAAACGATTGTCTCTACTCTAGGGAACCTTTGGCATATCACAGGCAGGTACCTGTTTGGGAGGGATGGAGAAGGTGGCGTTGTCTTAATTATTCCAGCTAAAGTTGATTAAGACCAGAAGCAAGAACTCGGAAGGAACTGAGATTCTGCACTTACAATCTAACCAGTTGTCCTGCCACAGTCTTATGGACGCTGACAGAAGACAAAGAACTCCAGGGCTAGAGACAATGGACTTGTATTACGTGGGATGGCAAATAACACATGCTTCCTATTCAGGCCAGCTCCTACTCCTCAAGTCCTATGGGAGGAGTCTCAAGTTTAGGGAAACCTAATGTTTTCTAACGGACTACAAGAAAACCTGCTGGCGATTTGTACCAACAGAATTTTTATCATAAAGGACAGCAAACAAAACTACCCTGCACTATCTTTGTTTTCTGAGGCAATTCACTGTGCTAAGATCCGCTGAACTAGATTGGAACAAGAGGTCATCCGTGCCTCTGCCCATGAGACATCTGCAAATGCAAGATGCCCATTGAGAATAATTTCTCCCAATCGATGGTTCTTTTAGTCAACAAGTATTTAGCAAGCCTACTGTTTGCTGGACACTGTTATGGTCCTGAGGACATAACAGACGAGACCCATCATGATCCCTGCCCTTATGGAACTTACATCCTGGTGCACTTAGCCAGGAAACTAGCAGGAAGGAGGTGCGGGAAAAAGGAAGCAGGAGGCACAAGAGCTGTGATGGGGTGAACAAGTTCAGTGTGCCCCCCAATGTGTTGAGAGGGGTGGGAGGAAGGGAAGCCTCAGATGTAGATGGTTCTGTGGGGAGGGCTATAGAGTTGGTGTAGAGTTGGGAAAAGAACTTTTGAGTCTGGTAAACGTAAGTTTTTAATATAGACTGCCATTACTTACATACCTTGAGTAAGATCTATAACCTAATGAGCCTCAGTTTCCACATCTGTAAAACAGGTACACACTGCAAGAAAATACATGTTTTATGCGGTTGTGATGGTCACATGAGATGATTGTTTTAAATGATCTGATATCACATACCCTTGATAAATGACTGTTATTGGGTGGCTGTATTATCACTAAGATAACCTAGGAAGAGGAGATTTGGGAGCAAAGGTGAAGGACCCTGGATCTGAGGCATACTGAGAACAGCATGTCTATCAGGTACCAAGACAGCCCTAATCTTGAGTGAACTCAGTACTTGGTTTCTTCATACAAACTTCTCTGGGAAAAGAAGTTCCAGTAAGAACTCATCTCCTGGGCTGGAGAGATGGCTCAGAGGTTAAGAGCATTGCCTGCTCTTCCAAAGGTCCTGAGTTCAATTCCCAGCAACCACATGGTGGCTCACAACCATCTGTAATGCCCTCTTCTGGCCTGCAGGCATACACACAGACAGAATATTGTATACATAATAAATAAATATTTTTTTAAAAAAAAAAAAAAAACATCTGTTTCTGATTTCATGGTTGCCAGCTTTGAATGGCCTTCTCGTTTCCTAGCGCCTCCATGTGGCTTTATGAGCCATCTCTCCTCTCTCCAGTCAAGGCCACCTCAATTTTCTATTCTCTCAACCTCCCTTCTTGTCTACCCATTACCTCCTCGGTCTCTCAGAGGTTCCTTGACGCTCACCCAGGACTGTGTGTCGGCCTTGCCTGCACCCCCTGAGTATCTGCACTTCCTCCCTCCAGTCCCTGCAAGAGCAGGGGAGCCTCTCCTGCTGTCAGAATCCAGGTCCTATTTACTCCCTGGGTCCCTTGGCCCACACCTTCTTAACAGCCTCAGACATTGACCACCCTAGATTCTGGGGCTTTCTCAGTGGCTTTGAAGCATGTTCAGATATCTCCTTTAAAAGTTGCCCCAATGTTCTTCTTCCAAATGCTCTGTTTCCATTTTTTCCTCTCCCCTTCACTTCTTAATCAACCTGCTCTCTCATGACATCAAGATGGATGTCAGCAATGACCTCTGACTGACTAAATCTGCAGGACATTTTTCCAGTCCTCCTGTTATTATCCCCTCTATAGTATTTCCTTGGACTTCTCTCCTTCTTTAAGTCCCCGTCTTTATCTCCCTTTGGCCTCTGGTCATCCCTGTAGTTCTTCTGCTGACCTTTATATATTGGACTTCCCAGATCCCTGTCCCTTTGTCCCTCAAGATTGTTCTTGTAAACCACCCTCTCTCCTGCTGCCATCTTCATTCCAGAGTCTCCTGCGCTCTGCACACACTCACTCCGCCTGTCCAGACTGTCTCAGAGTCACCTCCTTATCCAGAGACCCAGCCTGCAAAACAGTCAACATTTTTCTTTCTGTTCCACCTCCAAGTCTCCCTCACAGAAAACCAGTCATCACCTTGCAAGCCCCTCCTTCTTATCTCTCCATGATAGGCACCATTAAATCCTGGTGGTCTTAGCTCCTAAAGGCCATGAGTGTCTGGTCACTTCTCTCTAATTGTATTGTTGCAATCTTAGTTCAAACTATACCTGGACCCTCAGAGTCTCCTGACTCAAATACCAGGTTCATCCCTTTGCCCCATAGAAGAGGAATTTTTTTTAAAGATTTATTAATTATGTATACAGTATTCTGTCTGCATGTCTGCTGCAGGCCAGATCTCATTACAGATGGTTGTGAGCCACTATGTGGTTACTGGGAATTGAACTCAGGACCTCTGGAAGAGCAGTCAGTGCTCTTAACCTCTGAGCCATCTCTCCAGCCCCCTAGAAGAGGAATTTTTAAATGGTTTTCCAAGACACGGTTTCTCTGTGTAGCCCTGGCTGCCCTAGAACTCACTTTGTAGACCAGGCTGGCCTCAAACTCAGAGATCCTGAGCGCTGGGATTAAAGGTGTGAGCCACCACACCTGACTACAAGAGAAATCTTTTTAGAAGTGAAATGTTATGGTGCCCTTCTCAAGCCTGCGGTGCCTCGAGGCCCTTTCTTGTCTCCAGCTTCATCTGCCACTCCTCCCTCCCTGACGTCCCTGCAGCCCACTTGCTCCATCCAGCCTTCTCTCTGCTCTCCCCACTCTTCCCACGCTTTCCTGGCTCAAGCTTCGGCCCATCTGCCCCCTCTGCCAGGAATCTGTGACAGCCCCTCCTCCTCTCCCCTTGCTTCCTGTCCACTCACCCAACAGAATCCTCCACACCCTTCTGACTGTGCAGAAGAATAATGCCAGCCTCTCAGGTGGGTACCTTCCCTCTGTAGTCTTTGTCACACCGTGATGAGGCATTTAAAGATGTGACAATACATTTCTAACAGCAGTGGGTGCCTGGTGAGGCTTCCATCCGTGTGAGGTGCTGCAGCTTCAGCAATGGAGAAGAGATGAGTTGGAAACAGGGGTGGTGATGCAGGGAGACATGGTAGGGTCTAGAAGTGAGGGTGCTCTTCTTCCTGTGACCCTGTGTACACGGAATGGAGCTCTGGGAGAGAGCTTGGCCTGTCCACAAGAGGACACCACCACCAAAAGGGGAGGGGACTTCCATGAGCAGAGACAGCACAGAGTGGCAGCTGCTTCTCCTCACATGGTTGCTTGGACCAGCCTTGGGGATAGCAGGTCTTCCTATAGCTCAGCGCTTACCTCCTCCTGTTGGCACATAGTGTGCTCTGGGTTTCAAGTGCAAATAACGACACATGGGGAAAATCTCTCTGTCAGGCAAGGTGCTCAGTTTCTGGCAGAGGAATGACTGATGCACCAGTCAAGAACAACTGGGAGGTGGTTGGGGTGCTTCCCTCTGTAATAGGCCAGAACCTAGTAAACGTCCCAAAGCAGCCTGTGTGGTGAGAAGACCATGCTGAACTTCATCTAGATCAAGGAAAGCAATGCTTCCAGTTGCAAGAAACAGGGTATTTGTCAACACCCAGTGGTCGGGGCAGGGGTGTTCCAGTCAATTCTTGGTCTGAGTACTGTGTTTTTAGAAGAAAATTAATTGATTTATTTTCATTCATATTTCATTCTAATTTCAATTAGATCCCACCTCATAATTTCTATCTCTTCCCAGTAGTACTAATATAAATAAATATTTCATTATTTATACAAAAAGAAAAAGAAAAAACACTCCTAGAGACTTTTCTTTTTTCTTCTCTTTAAGGTAGAACCTAGAAGTAGAAATTGAGATTTCCTCTAAGAAATCCTGGTATTTCTTAAGGGAACTTGGACCCACCTCCCAAGCAAAGATGGATAAGTTATTCCCATAGTGCCACCACCACGCTGTGAAATTTTCAATAATGGAGATTATAGAAAATAGAAACCTAGAGTCTTTGGGGAGGGGCAAGAAATAGTTTGTTTATTTTTCTCTATCACACACATAACATCATGTTTTATTAATTATTTGGAAATTTAATACAATGCACCCTGAACACACTTGCTCCCCAGTCCTCCCAGATCCACTCTCCCATCCTTGCATATCACCCCACTGCCACCCCACCCTCAAGAAAGAAAAAGCAAGTACAATTTGTGTCGCCCGTATACTCACTGGAGCATGGAGAATGGAGTCCTTCTGCTATCCACCCCTGAGCCCCACTGGAAGTCATCAACTGTGAAGAGCTACACTTCTGCATCTTTATCACAATTTTTAAGGACTCTCTTTAATAGCTTCACGTCTGGACTATTTTCTTTGGGGGATGGGCATGGAAAGAACATCTCTTATTCTCAATTATGAGTCTGCAATCAGCGATACCACTGCAAAAGATTCCTCCCTGCCCATGTCAGCCGGCAGCAGCAAGGATCGTGAAAATAAACGCGGAAACCTAGAGTCTTAACTTACATTGAGATAAAGAATGAGATAACAGTGTGAAATGGCTGATAAAACAGTGTCAAGTCACCTGACTGTCAGCATAACAAATTTATGAGATAATCCATTTGTCAAGAAAAAGCCTCTATTGCAACTCAGTTGTAGAGAGGTTCTAGCCCATGGTCCATTGGCCTCATTGTCTTGTGCCTGTGGTATGCCATCTAGACAGGAAAATGTGGCATAGTAGAACCATGTGCCTCATGCTGCATGGGGGTGGGATAGATAGGTAGGATTTCAAAGATCCGTCCGAGGGCACACCCAAATGACCTGGAATTCTTCAATTAGATTCCATCTCATAATTTCTATCACTTCCCAGTAGTGCTAAGCTGGGGACCAGGCCTTTAACCCTTGAGCTATGGGGTGGATATTCCAGATGCAAACCACAGCACATAGCTACTGAAGGTTGAGCCTTATTAGCAGAATTATGGTTTTCAGGGGAAGGCAGAGGTAGAACAAACCCTCCTAGGTGTCTCTCTATGGGAGTAAGCACAAAGAAGACAATAAGGAACTTACTTTGTGTAATTGGACTTTTCTTTCCTGCCCACCAGTTCCCAAATAACAGAAATGGAGGCTTAATATTCATTGTAAACGTTCAGCTGACAGCTCAGGCTTGTTACTAGCTAACTCTTACATTTTTAAACTAATCCATATTTCTTATCTAAGTTGTACCATGCAGCTCCTGGCTTGTTACCTCATTTTCTGCATGTCCTGCTTCCTCTGCATCTGCTGGCATCTCCTCTGACTCTGTCCTTCTTCATCCCAGCATCCTTAGTTGGGTTGCCCCACCTATACTTCCTGCCTGGCCACTGGCCAGTCACCTTTTTATTAAACCAATTTGAGTGACAAATCTTTACAGTATACAAAAGGATTCTTCCACAGCAGCTTTGTCCTTGACCTCATAGGCAGGTGTGGGTCCAGTGAGGCCATTGACATTTCTGGGCTTAAGGAACAAGCAGGGGGAAAAGCTGGAAGATGAATTCAGTTCTTTAATATAGAAATGTGACATCTCAGGCCTAGCAGCTTCTACTTAGGAGATAGGGAGATAGGCCACTGGGTATGAGATCTTGCTACATAACCAGGAGGTCCTTAGCAACCATGTAAAGTCATATATGCCTGTAAGCCCAGAACCATGGGCATGGAGACCAGAAGATTACTGCTGGACTGTGTTGACCCTTAGCCTAGCTCTGAGCAAGATGCCCTATCTCAAAGAAATATACAAAAAGACTGGTACAAAGTACACTCAACTTTTTCCTCTGGTTCTGTATGAGTGTATCAGCATGTACACGTGTGTATGTACCACGTAAATATACACCACACATGAGTGCATTCACAGGCACAAGAGGGATGTCTTAGGATATCTATGGCTATGAAGAGACACCATGACAATAGCAACTCTTATAAAGTAAAACATTTAATTGAGGTGGCTAATTACAGTTCAGCGGTCCAGTCCATAATCACGGTGGGAAGTATGGCAGTGTGCAGGCAGACATGGTGCTGGCTACGTCTTGATCAGAAGGCAACAATAAGTAGACCGAGGCACTGGGCATGGCTTGACTATTTATGAGACCTCAAAGTCCACCCTACAGTGACTTACTGCCCTTGCTGGAAGGCCACACCCACTCCAACAAAGCCACACCCACTCCAACAAAGCCACACCCCCTAATAGTAGCACTCCCTTTGAGCTTATAGGGGCCAATTACAGTCAAACTCTAACAGGGAGTATTTTGATATAGTATCAAAAAATAATAGTGAGCTATTGAAAGTTTAAAAACATGGAAAAGGCATCATGACAAGGACTTAGCTAGGCTTACTTGGGAGGTGTTTACCCCAGAGGCTTTCAGAAATATCCTGCTTTTTCAGAAGAGTTCTCAATTTCTAGTCCTAGAGTCCACTTGTGGTAGCTTCCAGGAAGTTCTTCATTGTTGACTTTGTATGTTTCATAATAACCTCACCTTGGGACCTAAGGAAGATTCCTAAAATGGACTCCAGTGACAAACAGGTTTGGTGGAAAATGGCAGAGAAATGGGAATGGAATTGAGATCAGAGAAGGAGAGCGCAGGATGACACACAGAGAACTAATGGAGGTCTCTATTTCCTGCCTGCCACCTCACGTTCCTCCGCCTGCCCGTGACTCAGAGGAGCTTCTGAATGGCTTTGTTCCTTATCTCCCATGGCAACACAAGGCCATCGTGCTGGTGGTGGAGATATGAATGCACAGCCCTTCACAGGAACAAGATGTACCACGCAGGCTGCGTCATCTGATTTCTTTGTGTCTTGGAAGTCAATGTCAGGAAACAAGACCCCTAGAGAACCTGACTTCAGAGAGTCCTTTCTGGGTAGGATGGACATCCCAGCTCACCATGCCACCGTCACCATCCAGTACCAAACCCAGAGCAGACCTTTGGAAACAAATATGCTAGGGCAGGATTCTAGGCACACATCTCACTGCAGGAAAGGATCTGCTCTCCTCTCTGTTGCCCTGGGCTGCAGTGCAGAGCTAGGTAATATGAGGTTCTGAGGCTGGCACTACCTGCACACTACCCAAACAATCTCTGGTAGATTGTTCAGTTTCTATGAACTTCATACTCTTTATCTGAAAAAAGAAATGGAAATGGGATAGGGAGATTGCTCGGTGTGTAAGAACCCATGGGGCGAAAGCATGAGAGCTGAATTCCAGGGCATCCACATAACAGCTAGGCATGTGTGTACCTGTAGCCAGCGCCAGGGGTTAGAGGAACAGAAGATTGAAGGATGCCTGGCCAGCCAGCCTAGGTAAAAATAGTGATCCACCAAGGGAATAAGGTGGACAGTGACAAGACAGGACACCCAATGTCCTCTATACACACACAGGAGCTCTCAGGCACTTCACACACATGTGTGCACATGCACGCGTACACACACACACACACTCACGTGCATGGGCATGTAAAAAATGGGGAAGAAATGGAAACGGAAATCTGTGCCCTGAGCTCACCTGGATGCTGTAAGGGTAAAGGAAGTGCACGAACTCAAGGCAGTCTGCCACAGCTGCTGTCAGTAGGAGCGCTTAAGATGCACCAAGCACTGCTCTGGGCAACTTCTTAACATTTAATGTTATAACCATTAAATCATTAAATAGCCATTTGCTCCAGAAGTTTTAAAATACATAGTGCATGCTCCCCTTGAAGGCTAAAAGCTTCATTTGAAAAGTAACCTAACTAAGAAACCTAATGAAAACCGTTCGGCAACGTTTGGTTATAAAAATTAGCAAACTAAAAGTGTGTAACCTTCCGATCCACAGCAGAGAGCTCAAGAAATGATTCTGTTACCATAGCAACAACAATTAAAAAGAAAAACGGGAATATAAATTAAAGATACGTAGAGAATCAATATGAAAAAGAGTCCAAATAAAACCAAAAGGTTCAAAAGACGGCTTGAATATAAGGAAGGAAGTGGTGATGGTTGAATGAGCCATAACTGTAATCTCAGCCCCTGGGGAGCTGGTGAGGCAGGGCTGGAAGTGTGAGACCAGCCCCCGCTACATATTAAAAATGTCTCAAAACCATAAACAACAACAAAAGACTGTGGTCTTTGGAGGAAATGTTTCTCGAAGACAAAGCATAGTAAGCATGTTTATTCTCTCCAACTGATTCAAAAAAACTACGATAAATAACAATTTTTTTTCTTGACAAGCTGATCCTGAGGTTTAGAGAGAGAGAAAAAAAAAACAAAATTAGCCAAGTAATTATGAAAATGGAGATTTGCGAAGAATTAGCCCACAAGCGAGAGTATATTCTAAAACTATTGAAATGGATGTAGTCCAAATCAAGAGAAACACAGGAAGCAGCAATAAAGCTCAGAAAATCTCAGGTAAGAAGTTTTGGGCTACAGTAAAGATTGTATTTAAAATGGGTAGAAATGTATTTTAATAAATTATATTGGTTTGGCCATCTGAAGCAAAAATAAATCTGAATCTTTACCTCACTCCTTATATCACCATAAATTATAGATGGGCCAATATTGATGAATGTAAAAACATAAGCCACAGTTGCACATCATGAGCAGGACCTGGAGGGATCTTATAGCCTCAGATAGGTCTATTAGCAAGGAAGAAAGGCTGAAAAATCAATGAGCCAAGCAACCATTTCAAACGCCAGGAAAAAAAAAAAAACACAAAGCGGACCCAAACAGATAGAAGGAAGGAGATGCTGGAGATAGTAGGGAAGGTGAAGACATGAACAAGCAATGGCACAGCTGAAAGGCTTCCCAGAAGTTTATCCTTCGAATCCAGGCCATGGCATCCCACATCCATAAACTTAGCATGCAGGAGGCAGAGCCAGGATTGTGAGTTCCAGACCACTGAGAGAACAAGAGCAAGCGAGTGAATGGGCCTGAAACAGACAGACAGACAGAGAGTCAGAGAGATTGATTGATGATTGATTGATTGATTGATTGACCGACTATATGGTCTCTAAATATCAGCAGGAAAAATAGTAAATGGTTATACAGAGAAGAATGTTATTGGGGAAATTCTAAAAGTGAAAATATAATTGGCTCTTACATTTTTTTACAGATGCAAACAGATGTTCAGTTCCATGTGTGACAGGAGAAAGACAATTGGAAAAACAATGGGATGCCACTTTCCCTATTACGATGGCAAATAATTAAACATGAGAGAGGGGGTTGAGGATACACATGTTGCTAGCAGAAGAGTTAGATGGTACGGTCTCAGTGGAAGAGAATTAGGCTATAGTTATCAAAATTCCAATGCCACAAACCCCTGACCATTAGGCTATGTCTATAAAATAAAATAGAAAGACATGCACTCATTTGGCATGCGTTTGGTTAAAGAAACTCATTTGAAGATACTCCTCGTGCAGAGTCTGCAATATGAAAAACAGAAACAGTCTTGATATCTATGAGCAAGGAGCTGTTTAAATCATTTATGGCACCTCTGCGCCGTGACATTCTTAGTGGCATTAAAAAGATCAGGGCTGCTCTTTATGTTCTGACCTAAAAATGTCTCCAAGATGGGCGGTTAAATGCAGAAAGCGGATATGGCTGTGTATGCCTATAGAGCCAGAGATATTTCTTGATCAATACCTGACAGATCAATAATCATGTCTCCTCTATGGTAAGGCGCTGTGTGAACAGGGGCAAGTATGGGATAAGGATTTGCCTTTTAGTGTTGTGTTCCCCATGTCCCCACCCCTGCATTCCATAGATCACTGTGGGCTTCTTATGCCTGGCAGATCTGAAGGAAGTAACACCTTACACCAACTATAATATCCCTCTAGGCACTCCTCATTGGTTGGGCAGAGTAGGAAGGGCATGGGTTTGGGGCAGACCTGCTGGGTTCTGATTCTGTGCTTCCCCTCTTTGGCTGCACAGTGAGGCTGGCAGAGGGGCTGCAGGAGCTGGTGAGGAGTAAAGAAGAAAATGCACACAGCCCTCACTCAGTAAGCAACAATTACTGCTTACAGATTTTCTGGAAACCTGGAGAATGCCAGGAAGGACAGGAGGAATTGAGCCTCGCACTCAAATGTGCACACTCCCTCCCTTCCCAAGTTGCCTCCGAACGGCTCAGGAAGAGAAACAGCAAGCAAAATTCTCTAATATGAGCAGCAAGGACATTGCTCCTCTCTGTACCTGAGAGGGAGAGAAAGAGGGTGTTCCAACTGCCTTGACTTCAGCCTGGTGGGTGAACAGCCATTCAATGTAAATGATGCTCAGTGGGACCAGAGCATTAGCCAGGAGGGGGCTGGGAAGATGTGCCAGGTAATTCTGGGAATGGGAGGGCGACGTCAGTCCCACCAGGCGCCAGGAGAACTTAAGGCACCAAACCCGCATCCTGTCAGCTCACTGAAGGCATGGAGGTTTCAGGACCAGCTTCAAATATAGACCCGTTTCCATAAAAGCATCAGCAGCTGTTTCTATAAATACCTCAGCCAGTTTTCCGGGGTTCTCATGTGACTTTGATGCCAACCTCAGCTGCGGGGATCCGTCACCATGGTGACTAGCCCCGTGACCAGCCACTCTTCATTCATAGCAGGTTGCTGCGTCCTGGATTGAGGGTGGAGTGATTAAGGGAGGTGGAAAGAGGACCAAGGGTAGGGGATGAACAATGAGTAAGGATGAAGTCTCCAGTCCCAGGAGAGATTGCGGTGCTCCAGCCTGACAGTTAGGATGCTCTGACAGAATCTCTGCGGCTCCTGTCACAGGAGAAACATTCTTTTTTTTTTTTTTTTTTTTTAATTCAGGTCGAAGTAAATTTCTTTGCCTTTGAGTCAGAGAATTAAAGATTCAGAGCTGAAAACAATCCTCTATCACTGTTGTTGGTACAGATGAAGAGCAAGGCCCAGAAAGGGGAGGCAACTTCTACAAGGTCACACAGCAAGACTTTTGCAAAACTAGGGCAACCGTCCCCACGCTGCAAGTCCTCCCTGATTCCTCTCCATCCAAGTAGGGCTCCCCTCTGGGCAAGGTCTGCTGTAGCCTATAGAGATCTAAGTATGACCTCTGATGCTCAGGACACGAGGTTCCTCTGCTCCCGTGTTACCGAATCTGGATGGGGCCATGAGTGAGCTCATTCAGTCTGTGCCAGGTCAGCCCCGACCCTGACTGATGAGTGTGGGAGGGAATGACTAATAAACCAGAGGTCCCACTGCAATTAGCAAAGTCAGTTCAGGCTTAGTTAGCTATGGCGATCTCTGTTTGATCAAAATGTCTCAGACCCACCAGACAGTGGTCTCAAATACCGCCCTGTCCTGTGCCTGTCCATGCTTCACTCTGGGGTAAAATGAAGAGACACGGAGTGAACGTTTTTCCACACAGAGAGCACACACCCACAGTAATTAGCTATTATGGGCAAGCAAATCAAAGAGACTTTCTTTTTTGAGCCACGATCTCACTATATAGCCCAGGTTGTCCTCAAACTCTCTTTTTCCTGCTCCAGTCAATGGAAGGGGACCTTATTTGGTCCTGGGATCATAGACCAGGTATAGCCCCAGCTTTATTTGACCTTCTTCTTGGGGCGCAAGGTTGTTGGTGTGACCACATTTCTTGCACGGGGGTGCAGGCATGCATAGCACTTGTGGCAGATCATCTTGTCACAGTTGTACTTCTGGGCAAGCTGACGAAGGGATGGCTCGATGATGTCACCATGCAGGTGAGGCACCAGGGGCAAGGGGGACTCTTTCTGGATGTTGTAGTCCAAAAGAGTGTGGCCATCCTTCAGCTGTTTGCCGGCAAATATCAGTCTCTACTGGTTAGATGGGATGCCTTTCTTGTCTTGTGTCATGGCCTTGACATTCTGGGTAGTGTCACTGGGCTCGTCCTCAAGAGTGATGATCTTACCCATCAGGGGCTTCACAAAGATCTGCAGGCTGGCGTTCACACGGACACCTCATTGAAGAGAAAGAGCTACCTCCTGATTCTTGATCAAATTCTTTGTCTTCCTTTCTTAGCCTCCCAAATTCAGGGATTATAGGTACGTACCACCATGCCCAGTCTGAAGAGACTTGCTAATTCACAAGCTATGCTCCAGGGAGGTTCTCAGGTCTGGAATTAGAGTGGACCACAGAAATCAAAGTGGGCTTCCAGGAAGCGAGGAAAACAATATAGCCGGAAACACGGGTTGGAAGGCGCCAGAGGAAATGTTCGGGGCAGAGGCTGGGTGGTGAGGACAGGGGAGAGAGTGTGACTGTGGTGACCAAGGTTCAGAAAGGGAATTAGCTGCTGGTCACACACTCATTCATATGGTTCCTTCACATGGGCTGCAGAAGGCCACAGAGGGCCTGGGAGGCAATGAATTCAGATAAAGAAACATTGTGTTAAAATTTTCCTGCACAGGACTGAGAACAAATGAAGATGTTGTCATGGGACTAGAAGATCAGCAGCAATTCCAGGCTCTGTCATCACCTGCTCCTGGGACAGATGCTCAGCAGGCCCTGCAGAGGTTAACACACACACACACACACACACACACACAAAAAAAAAAAAAAAAAAAAAAAACCATGGGTGTGCTACAGCCTAGCAGCTTCCAGAGAAACCCAGGCAGAGGCTCAGGGGCTCTACCTCTCTTCACTCCTGCCCTGTTCCTCCTATACCTCAGGATAGAAATCAGAGAGTAGCATGTCCCTCCTGTCCCCACCCACCTCTGTTATCCAGCCAATGAAGGGACTCCAATAATTAGTTTCCCAACCTGGAAGGGACAGAGGATTCATTCCATCAGAAAGGCGAAACTTCATCTATGCTAGTCACTGTTCCTGTGTTTACTCAACCAGGACAGCAGCCCCTGGAGTCCGGAGACTCTGCTGCACCCGTGTCTGAAAGGTTCCTCTTCCTTACAGCAGGACGCATGGGACATCCATGCAGGAAGGCCTGCGACATGCTGGCATTTTGCTCAGCTTTGGAGGAGAGCCTGAATCTGAATCCCGGCTGTGTCACTTACACAAGTGGCCTTCAGAGCTCATTTAGTCTCTGAGCCTCCATTGCTTCCCTTGTGAAAAGGGATGTGTCACCTACCCTGAAGAAAAACTGTGGTGAGAGATGATGCCACAGTGGCACGTGGAAAAAGAACTGATGGGACAATTGCTTCTTTTCCCCCACAGGACATGGAGAAGGAAGACTGTGCATCCACACACTTGTCAAAACATACACGTGCATTCTTACAACATACACACATGTACATTCTTACAACATACACACATGTACATTCTTACAACATACACACACGTGCACGCTTACAACATACACACACGTGCAGTCTCACAACATACACACACGTGCATTCTTACAACATACACACACGTGCATTCTCACAACATACACACACGTGCATTCTCACAACATACACACACGTGCAGTCTCACAACATACACACATGTGCATTCTTACAACATACACACACGTGCATTCTCACAACATACACACACGTGCATTCTCACAACATACACACACGTGCATTCTCACAACATACACACACGTGCATTCTCACAACATACACACACGTGCATTCTCACAACATACACACATGTGCATTCTCACAACATACACACACGTGCATTCTCACAACATACACACACGTGCATTCTCACAACATACACACACGTGCATTCTTACAACATACACACATGTGCATTCTTACAACATACACACACGTGCATTCTTACAACATACACACACGTGCATGCTTACAACATACACACACGTGCATGCTTACAACATACACACATACCCCCTGTGGTGGCTCAAAAGAAAATGGCCCCAGAGGGAGTGGCACTCCTCAGAGGTGTGGCTTTGTTGGGGCGGGTGTGACCTTCTTGGAGGAAGTGTGTCAGTGTAGAGGTGGGCTTTGAGGTCTCATATATGCTCAAGCCACGCCCAATATCTCAGTTTTGCTTCTGTTACCTGCTTATCAAGAGGTAAAACTCTCAGCTCCAGCACCACATCTGCCTGCATGCCACCATGTCGCACTATGATAATAATGGACTGAACCTCTAAAACTACAAGCCACCCACTTAAATGTTTTCCTTTACAAGAAAACATTTGCTGTGGTCATGCTGTCTCTTCACGGCAACAGAAATCCTAAATAAGATATGCCCCCCTCCCCAAACCGACATCCTTCTCTTTCCTACCTGAGTACCTCCAACATGTCCCTCAGTCAACTATGTACTTATTAGTGGCCATGGCACCTCCCTTAGGAGCACAGCACAGCTTACTTTTAACAACAATGACAATGAGAATTATCCTATGAACACCTTTATACTGTACTGAGCATCTACCACAGACGAGATCACGGGAGTCAATCCCTGTTCACAGTCATGCAGCTGAAAGGTAACCCAGGTGGAACAGGAGACCACCCTCACTGGATTAGTTGCTTTTGTAGAATGTCCGTCAGAAACGATGAAAGGGAGAAGATGTCTGTTTGGGCTCACGGATCAGAGGTTGCAGTCCACCATGGCAGGAAAGATCTAACAACCAGAAGGATTGGTCTCCGGTGGTGAGAACTTCAACCTCTGCTCCCGTGGTGATAAGAGACGCAGAAGGAGAGCCCAGATGTGAAGCAGGGTGGGCATATCACCCTCAAGGTCCATCCTCGGTGCCCTACCCTCACCAGCTAAGGCGTACACCCCAGTGGTCCTACGCCTCCCAAAATATCACTACCGCTGATGACCAAAGTCGAAACACCTGAGCCTGTGGAGGACATTTCCCAACCAAGCCCAAGGGGCTGACCTGTTCCCACAGCTTGTTATGCACTGTCCCTCATGGCTACCTGTGCTGTTTCCATCTGCAGTGTACACGGGCATGACCCAAAACATCATAGACCTTGGAGTCAGCTAGGAACGGGTATAAAGCTTACTCCCACCGCAAATGGATCGACCCAATTCTGTCCTTACCTCTCCAAATCTCGCTTTCCTCATTTCGAGTTGTTGAGGTTTTGAAAGGTAAGCTATTCCAGGTGTAGGGGCTCATGCCTGTGATCTATCACTGAGGAGGCGGAAGCAGGAGGATGGCTATGAGTTCAAGGTTCAGCATGGGTTGCATAGTGAGTTGCAGACCAGCCTGAATATTACCAAGTATGACTTTAAATAATGTTTGTCTTAGTTACTTTTGTAGTTACTGTAATACTAATGCAATTTAAGGGAGAAAGGCTCAATGTTTGTTGATTCAGTCATTCACGGCAGGAAGCCCTGGCAACTGGTCACATTGTATGTAGTCAGGAGACAGAGTATAATGAATACTTGTACCCAGGTAAATTTCTCCTTTTCATGAAATCTAGGACCCAAGCCCAAGGCATGGTGCCATACACTTTTAGTGTGGGTCTCCTCACCTCAGTTAACCCAATCGAAATAATCCCTCACAGTTATAGCCAGAGGCTAACACAATCTAGACAGTCTCTCACAGCTAAGCCCAGAGGCTTCTTTTCTAGGTGCTTCTAGGAAGTGTGCAGTTGATGTCAATATTAACCATCACAATGCCGGTGACATGCCTTAGCTATAACAGTGCTTGCCTTGCATGCCTGAGGCCCTGGGCTCAATCCCCAGCTCTGCATAAACTCAGCCTGGTGGCATGTGCTTTCTAATCCTAGCATTCTGGAGGTAGAGGCAGAAGCAGAAGGATAAGCAGTTCAGATCATCCTCAGCTGCACAGCAAATTCAAGACAGACTTGGGATGTATGAAACACTATCTCTAAGTAAACAAACAAGCAATGATACGCCATAGGGGTGGGCCTGCCTTGTAATAAGCCTTACCCATCTTCTCGCCTTTTTGTTCCCATGCAACTGCAGGTCATGGAGGGCCACTCTCCAGCAACGTCCTAAAAGTTCCCATGTACCCCTTCTTTTTATCTCTTACAAACTTCATGGAATCCATGTTGTTGGTATCTCCACCCCACAGAGGCAAAGTTCAAGGAGATTAAGAAACTTGGTTAACCAGATACAAATAAGAAAGAGGCCTTGGATTTGACCCTAGATCTATCTGATCACAAATCTCACATGATTTCTACACCATGACTCCTGGGACTTGTCACCTAGGGCTTACAGGTGACTCCTCATGCATTTCTCCTATGAGGAAGTTCGAGCAGGGTCCCAGATTCTATCTTATGAAAAACCCAGAGAATCTGTCCATTAGCTTTATGTAACTATAACAATATACTGTGATGATCAACACATTAAAAAAAAGAATTTTGTTTATGGTTTTAGAGCCTCCAGATCCTATGCTGGCTGATAAGAAGAAACTATTTTTATTTTTTGAATAGTTCAATTTTTTAAAACGTTTTATTGATTCTTTGTGGTTTTTACATCATGCATCCTGGTCCCACTCCTCTCCCCATCCCCTCACCTCTGCCCTCTGCCTTTGTGACCTCCCCCCCAAACAAAACAAAATTTTAAAGTATAGTCTACAACAAAAGCAAGAAAGACAGAAATTTTCAGTGTAGAAGCTGTGGTGTGGCTCAGGGAGTAACACAATTCACCCCTTAGTACATACATCTTTACTTGTAAGTGTCCTGTGCAATGGATCGTTGGTCAAGGCCTCCAGATTCTGCTACTCCATCCATACTTGGCCCTGACTGGGACTCCTCCTGGATATTCCGTTGTTGTCCTGTGTCATGGGGATCCTGCAGCTTTGGATCTGCAGGTCTGGCCCTTTAGATACTCCAGCAGTTCATAATTGAGGAGGATGTTGGGATGGGCTTGCTCATAGCCCTGGTTCTGAGCCTGGGTGATAGCTGGGTTGGTCAGCCTGCCTGCCAGCTTTCCCTCATCACCACCAGGCAAGTTATCCAGCACTGCCCCAGCTAGTTCACCCAATGCAGTAGCAGCAAGGAGCAGGGCCAGTTCTGCTCTTGCGCACTTGAGTCTGTCTCTCCCACACTCTCCCAGCAGGGCCAGCTCTATTGTTTTCTCCCACTCAGAGAGAGGATGGAAAGATGGTTCAGAGGGTAAAGGCACTGACCAGGAAGTCTGACCTCCAGGTTTGATCTCTGGAATCCAAATGACAGGAGAGAATCAACTTCCACAAATTGACCTCCATATGTATACCTATAGGAGAGAGAGAGAGAGAGAGAGAGAGAGAGAGAGAGAGAGAGAGAGAGAGAGAGAGAATACAAAACTGTTGACAGAGGTTTCTGTCCTGCCTGGTCCCACAGCCATTCAGTCCCAAAGAAACACACAGAGGCCTACATTAATTATAAACTGGTTGGCCTGTTAACTCAGGATTTCTTATTAACTAACTCTTACATTAACCCACAAATTTTGTCTGTGTTAGCCACAAGGCTTTGTACCTTCTATCAGTGAGGCATTCTCATCCTGCTTCCTCTGGGTCTGGATGACGGCTGCAGACTGAGCCTTTCCTCTTCTCAGAATTCTAGTATTCTGGTTGCCCCTCCTATACTTCCTGCCTGGCTACTGATCAGCATTTTATTAAACCAATACAAGTGACAAATCTTTACAGGATACAAGACCATTGCCCCACATAACAAAACTATTTTTAAAAACAAGAGTAAAAAAGGGAAAATCCCGGGCTCCATAATTCCTAGCTGGAGCCTGCCCCTAATGACCTGAAGACCTCCCACTAAAACCACTTCTGGGTTCCACTACACCCAAAAGTGCCTAACTGGAGGCCAGACTTCACCAACTGTGTCTTCGGAGGGATATTTGTGGTCTAGCCTCTAACATAGAATATCAAGAGATTTGCCCAAGGTACAGACCAGCTGGTAGCCACCAACCCTACAGCTGAGGGCTCCTGCATCCAGAGATTCAATTTCTGCCTTGCTCCCTGCTGCCTGTGACTGGGATCGTTGGGACAGAGATGCTAGAACTGTGGATCTTGGCCAGAAAGGCTCCAACCATGGAGGAATTTGCTTTGAAGACAAAGGATGACTCCTGGCAAGGACAGTCATTCCTATTTCTGCTACCGACAAATGGGCGGTTGCCACGAGTTCCGTGATAAATCTTTCTGCTAAAGATGATGCATCGCTTGGGGCTGGTTACAGGCACAGAGCCTTTGGACATTATACAAGTCAATTACTGAGACCAAGGCTTTAGCACTGAGCAGAGATATTTTCATCAAGTGTGGCTGTAACGGAGCCAGGCAGTCCCTGGGATCTGGCTAGGAAACTGTGTCTGCTCCGTGCTTGGTGCTAGGGGTGACGATGAGAGGTGAACCTGCCTCCACTCCCATCATGATGGCTTCTACTCTCTGTTTCCCCCTGTGGTCACCAGTAGGCACTGAACCAACCAGGGATATCTAGCACATTCTAGAATCCCCAATCTAGGAAGGGAAGATAGCTCAGCACTTGCCACCAAGACCTGAGTTCCATTTCCAGGAACCTCATGTTGGAAGGAGAGAAATGACTCTCAAAAGCTTTTCTCCGAATGGCACACAAACATGCACACCTTCTCCACCCCCACACACACAATAAATGAAGAATATATTTTTTAGAATCCCCAGCTCAATGCATCCTTGCTCTCAGTTACCTGGAATTAAGAAAGTAAGTTTCCACTCTAGACTAAATCCCAAGAACAATCTGAAAATATGGCCTTGCTCTTTCAGTCCCAGGAAAGGCATTTCTGCTGAGTCCTAACTGTACCTGAGCCCAAAACCTCCCAGATTATCTCTCCTGCCTCTCCAAAACCTCCTGGACATTACAGTCTTCTAAGTGATGCAGTTCTCCAGGAATTGCTCTAAGCTAGCAGTCCCCCAACCCGTAACTGAGAAGCACTTGGCCAGGCCTTCTGGGTCCAAGGGTTTTGACCCTACATATTTGCTGCTCCTCTGGCCCAAGCATGGTTTCATGGTTTTCTTCTTTCTTTCTTTCTTTCTTTCTTTCTTTCTTTCTTTCTTTCTTTCTTTCTTTCTTTCTTTCTTTCTTTCTCTGTCTCTTTCTTTCCTTCCTTCCTTTCTTTTTTTCTTTTTTCTTTTTCTTTTTTTAAGAGTCATGGTTTCTCCGTGCAGCCCTGACTGCCCCAGAACTCACTTTGTAAACCAGGCTGGTCTTGAACTCACAGAGATCTACCTGTCTCTGCCTCTCGAGTGCTAGGATTAAAGACATGCACCCACTCCATCGGGCTGGCTTTCTTATTTCTTATTTGCCTGTTAACTGATCCCCAAAGGCTGCTTCTACTCGTCGTGGTTTTGTGCAGATCCTAATCCCTTTGAACCCCCAACTTTCCCAGCTGAAATTGTGGCAATGGTCTACCTAGCACCAAAGTGTCAAGAGACTCACCCCCTGGGGTTCCAAAGGGACAGTTAGAGGTGGTCAGAGCATAAGATGAGGGGGCTGGAGCTGATCAGAATTAGAGAGGTGAAAGATTAAACCTTGAGGGCCATAGCTTGAATCACTGAGATCTTGAATGTTATACTAAAGGGCTGAGATTTTATTTTAAAGGTGGTGAAGAAAGCATGGTGGTAGGACTGCCAGATTTAGCCATGAGAATGCCAGACGTCCAGTTAAATTAGAACTGGAATCGCACATCCTGTATTTTGTGTGGCAAGCCTGTTTGGAAGTGACAGAGAAAGTCCTCTGGATTCTAAGCAAAGGCTACAATGCAGGTGACAAAACTGGGAGCAAGAAGACTGCATAGGGGGTTATTATATACCAGGCGATCCTTAGAGCTAGTGTTTGCTGAACACTCCTTTGCCAAGCACCGCTTCTTAGAACTGTACATGTAGGATTCATTTAATGCCATAATAAACCAATGAAACATGTGCCTAATATCATCTCTGCTTTATGGGTGAGGAGACTGAGCACAGAGAGGTTAAGTAACTTACCCCAGGCCACACAGTTAGCTAATGACAGAGCAGAGACTGCAGGTAAAACCCAAGTCTTTAATCCCACTTTGCCATGCAAACCCAAGCGATAGTGAAAACCAAATGATTGAAATTATGTTAAAGCTCTTGTCCACTGAGAGGTATGAGGGGTGGGGTGGGGGACTCAGGAAACCCATTGTGTGAAAGGATATTCATATTTCACATCATTCGATTCTCTGTGAAGATGGAACCAGAAAAAGAACCAGGTCCTCTTCCGAACCAACCAGCAACAGGGCTTTATGCCTGATCCACTCCACCCTCCACTGCTGTCCTTTATGGGAAACTGTGAGACTTGAAGCCAGAGAATGAGCTGTAGGGGTAAAGAGCGTCCAGAGGGAGGCCAGGAAGGTATAGCTCTGGCCAGGGGACACACAGGAGGACAGTGGTCCCCTCAGATTTAGGAAGTACCATCAGCAATAATGGAGGTTGGCTAGGTCGAGTCCTGGAATAGGAGATGAATCATGAGTCTGCGAGACATTCTGCAGGATGAAGCAGGAAATTTCAAAGACAGTTCAGTCACTTTCTGCTAGCAGAGGTGAAAGGTCATGTTAACTGGACAGGAATGATGATGAAGAGGGACCTGGGCCCCTCCTGGGGACCAGGGAGAACCTATATTTAGCTTAGCAAGCACTAAACTAATGGGACCAAAACAATGAATCCGTTGAAGCCCAGAGAAACCAATGATGATCCTGGAGTCACAGGGAAAGGGGATGAAGGCAGAAAAGGGGCTGGGGATCTTCCAACTGTAACTGCTGAGTCTGGCACGGATGGAGTCCTGGTCTAGACTCCAAGAGAGGATGGAAGCAAGGCATGATGGTACATGCTTGTAATCCCAGTTCTCAGGGGGCTGAGGCAGAAAGATTAAGAGGATAGGGTCAGTCTGGACTACACAGGCAGTACAAGGCCAGCCCGGGTGGCACAGTGAGAGCCTATTTCAAAAAGAACTAAATGGAGAGGCTCGGAAGCGAAGGCAGTGGTCAGGGTTGGGGGTCCCTGCTTTAGGCACTCAGCTTTTTGCCCTTCCAGTGTGAAATAGAAGCTGGGGCAGGGCTGGACTAAGAGTAAGACATTGAGAGCCAAGAAAGACCTCTCTCTCTCTCTCTCTCTCTCTCTCTCTCTCTCTCTCTGTGTGTGTGTGTGTGTGTGGTGTGTGTTGCTTTGAAAAGCCACAATAGCTGGCTTACGAAGGTAAACGGGAAGCTGCCCCATGGATCCACCCCGTTATTCCTTCCTTTGTCCCTGCCACTACCTGCTAGCCTTCACACACCATTCTATTTCCCTCCTCTGTACCAACTACCAGCTTCCTAAGACCTTGAGACAGATCCCATTCCCATCTGCAGAGAATCAGGCGGGAGACAAACGTGCCACCTCACATCTCAGCCAGCCTGGCTGGCTGCCTGCCTGCCTTCCTCTTACTTTCCACCCCCAATATGCCGCCCGCATTACCCCCTCCCACCGTCTGGCTCACAAAATGTCCCTGCTCATTGGGACTCTTGCTCTGGTGCACCACCCAGGGAGCTGGCGAGCTAGCGGAGGGGACAGCATGAAAGGCTCAAGGGGATAGGAGGAGGCTCCAGCCCTGCCAGCCTGGAAATGTACAAAGCCCATCCCTCGGGACCAAGCCCGAGCCTGACGTCAAACCGAGGCTGAAAATACAGTCTGGAAAGTCACGAGGTGCCCATGAAAAACGAGCTGCCCTCCCCAGAAAGAGACGTGGGAGCGCGGAAGGGACGTAAATCCCAGCTTCTTAGAGTCCCTGAGCAGTATGAAGAGCCTCGGAACCTCTAGAATTTCTGCTGAGAAATTCCTAGCTCCCTCGTCCCGCTCCCAGGGACAGGACACCTCCTCAACCCCTCACATGTTCGCACCCCTATAGCAACCTGTGCCTGAAGACTGAAAGGCAGTGGGAGGGGGAGGGGTAACAGTGAGTTCAGCGCCCCCCTAAGGCCTATCTAGAGCCTCTCTGGCTAAGTCACAGTGTGGTGAGGACCTGATTCCCCACACCTTACCCAGAAGTCCCAGAGAACCCATAGGTGAGGCCCAGATGTGAGGGTGAAGGCCCCTGGCCATATTTAGCTATTCGGGGAGCCCCCTTTCCAGCCTCATTCTCTCCACCTACTTACCATTGCAAGCTCTCCTTAGTCATTCCTTTATCCCAGGAAACACGAAGGTTCATTCAAGGTCTCTGAATGGCTTAGCACACACTTCCTCACACACACACACACACACACGTGTACGAATGCATACACATATGTGTAGCACACACATGTGCACACTTACTCCCCCTCTCCCCCCGTTACCATAACTAGTGCCTGGGTATTTTGCTTGTTTCTCTCCTCATTAGAATGTAAGCTCAATAAAGGTGGGAAATTTATGCTTGATATTTTCTTCTAATTGAATCAGACTCTTCTCATTTAATAGCCCGTATTTAATAACTTAGCTTCTGAATAATGGGGCATTGACATGAACTGGAGTTATCTGAGAGGAGGGAAGCTCACTTGAGAAAGTGCCTCCATAAGATCCCTCTATAAAGCACTTTCTTAATTAGTGATTGATGGGCGAGAGCCCGTACCATGGTGAGTGGTGCCATCCCTGGGCTGTTGGCTCTGGATTTTATAAGAAAGCAGGCTGAGCAAGCCATGATGAGCAAACCAGTAAGCAGCATCCATCTATGGCCTCTGCATCAGCTCCTGCCTCCAGAATCCTGCCCTGTTTGAGTTCCTGTCTTGACTTCCTTCAGTGATGGACTCTTACCTGGAAGAGTAAGCTGAAATTAACCCTTTCCACCCCAAGTTGTTTATGGTCATGGTGTTTCCGCTCAGCAATAGAAACCCTAAGTCAGGCATCTTATATTAGATGGAGAGAGAATGAGAGAGGGGAGGATTTAAAAAGTGTTGATGGATGGAAATTCTAAATGCACACAGACAGAAATACAGATGTTCCGACAACTGACAGACTGCCAAGGTGGGTGTTTTAACCACCTTCTTCCAGGTCTGTGCTCCTGACACCCTCCGTGAGCTACTCAGCTGGTTCTGGTGTCCTTGCCTGAGGTGGGGTCCAGTGCAGGACACGTGGTGGTGCCTCAAGCAATTCTATTGAACTAGTGTGGGAGATGCCGGTTTGCTTATAGCCTAGGACTTAGGGAGGGGACAAAAACAATTCTGGTTTGTATAAACAGCCAAAATACATTGACTTCTTAAAAGTCTGACACCCAAGGCTGTAGGAGGTGGCTTTGACAGTGTTTCATTTCCCAGGGTCTGTGGCTGACACGGAGCGTTCACTTGTCTTCATCCCTCACGTCTGTGGACTGCCTCCCAGGACTGAATGAAGTGTGAGAGGCTCAGTCTCAGTAGGCAGCATGCAGGTGAAAAGCGCTCCCCTAAGCCTCTATACCCCCTCCCTTTCTGCATCTCTCTGGATAGCACTTGCTAGTGCTGCTGCCTGTGCTTCTAACAAGGCCCAGGAGACCCTGGGGTACTGACACCAGGGCCCTATTGGTGCTCTGAGAGGTCCCGCTCTTCCTGCAAAAGGGAACACCTTCCTCTGTAGAGGTTTCCCCTCAAGGATGTGAGCTTGTGCGTTGCTCGGGGCAACCAGATCCCCCTGGGAACTGTGTGTGCAAACTGCAGTTTACCTGTAGCCCAGCATCAACTCTGCCCCAGCCTCATGGGCTTTCCCCAGGAGATGCTGAAGAAGGGCGGGGAAGGGATCTGTTGGTTCCTCCTTTATTCCTAGCCCCAGCTCGGGGACTGGTCCAGAAGAGACACTTGACATTCAGATTCTGAGCCAACATAAATACAATTGACAAGGCAGAGAGTGCAGCTGTTGGGCTGTGAGGGCCCCTGGGGTCAATTCTACCGCCTATTACCTAGTTATCTGAGAGATCCTGGTCTAGTGTCTTGTCTTACCAAGTTCCAGTTCTTCAAGTGAAAAGGAGAGCTAACCATCCATCCATCTCATCCACTCTTTACAAACGACCGTGTTTACAACACAACCAGCACGTAGAGGGAGCTGTACAGATACCACATGCGTGCAGACAGAGGCAGGACGCACTGTGTCCACAGCCTGCAGTCCCTCTGTCCCTGAAGGAGATATGGGGCTGATTGCCTGTCACCAACATCTCCCAGCACTGCCCCCAGGAGAAACAGCACTTGCAGAGGTCCATGGAGTGATGCCTGGGGATGAGCCGAGTGGAGCCTGGCTGTGCAGCAGTCAAGGAGGGAAAGCCGTGGATGGAAACCTGGCAGGTACCTATCCCTCTCAAGGGAGGATGAAACCTTCTCATGGCATCATCTTTTTGTACACTGTGAAGACATGTTGTTCTCATTGGTTTAATAAAGAGCTAAATGGCCAATAACTAGGCAGGGAGAGGTTAGGCAGGACTTGTGGACAGGGAAAGAGTGCTGGGATGAAGAAGAGGGAGCTGCCAACCAGATGCAAAGGAAGCAGGATATGTGTAAGATGAAGTAACAAGCCATTAGCCATGTCACAGCAAGACAATGAGTAGAAATGGGTTAATTTAAGTTTTAAGAGCTGGTTAGAAATAAGCCCAAACTATGGGCAAAGTGTTGGGAGCAGTGAGACACCAGATCCTGAATTTCTTGTCATTCCCTGATCTGAGTGCCTACAGCTGCTCTGAGCACGAGATCTTCAGGAGTTCCTGATGGCAGGAGAGTGGTTTCTGGTGGGTTTGGCTGGGGTGTGGCTATCTCTATATAATCTGCCCCGAACACAATAAAAGAGGCTTTTTGGGGAAATTCAAGGATGGCCCGTGTCGCTGTCTCTCTGTGTGTGTCTGTATATTTTAACTTCCAGCCCCTTGCCCAAAGCTCGGTAACTGGGTGCCAGCGCACAGTGTGCAGATACGGGGGCACGGTGTGCACGGCAGCAAAGCATTTGTAATTAATAATAAGCCTCTGTGTGGTTATTTGGGAGCTGGTTGGTGGGAGTTGTGGCTCCACCTTCTTTTAAGGAGCTTCAACTGATTGGGTCAGGCCTGCTCAAGATAACTTCCCTAACTTAAAATCAACCAACAGGGAGCCATGATCATAGGTACAAAATCCCTCACAGTCGCACTAGCATTTAACTGAGCACTTAACTGAAGGGCAGTGTGTCTCCTGGGTGTTTATCCAAAGCACTCCCGTCAGTATATCTCAGAGATGCTTAGATATCAATGCTTTACTAAAGCGGTTTTCACAGCAGCTATACTATGGAGCCAAGCTGGGTGTCCAGCAACAGAGAAACGGACAAAGAAAAGGTGGAAGGTTTGTGTACACAGGGGAGTCTTTCTCGTCCTTCCAGATGGATGAAGTCGTGCTGGTTGCAGGGAAACAGATCCAAATGGAGAAAAATTATAGGAGGTGATCTAAGCCAATCCAGAAAATACTGTGTTTTCTCTCATGTGTGGTTCCTGTATTTTGTACAGATACACAAAACCATGTGTGTATGCAACATAAAAGAGAAGAAATAAAACTGGGGGGAGGAGTACAGAGAACTAGCTGGGGGGAGGTTGAAATGGAGGGAAGGAAACCTGGATGGAGAATATAGTCAACATTAACTATTAACAAAACCCCTCATAAAATAAAATAAATGTGTGTGTGTGTGTGTGTGTGTGAGAGAGAGAGAGAGAGAGAGAAACAGCTCGGCTGCTGTGTCCCTCAAGTCCCATGAGAGTCTATCACTCCTTGCTGACTATCGGTGAAACCACACAGGAAAGGGAATTCTGGGAGCGTGGTCTCGCCTAGCGTCGGTGAAGCCAGCATGCACATCATCTCTTCATAAAGATACCTGCTGCCACGCAGAGTGCTGAGCCACGGGCTGTAAGATCAGTCGAGTGCCACCGTCTTGCACAACCATTTGTAGGGAATTTAATTAATTCACTCAAAAACACAATAGTTAAGACTTACCCCTCTTTGTTTCTCTGGCTCTGTCTTTCTCCTCCCTCTCTGGCTCTCTGGCTCTTGTTCCCTCCTGCCTCCTCCTCCCCCCCCCCCCGTGTGTGTGTGTGTACATGTACAACGTGTGAGGGGAGTCTAAGGTCAGAAGTAGGTCTTGGATCTACTGACGCTAGAGTTACAGGTAGTCGTGAGTGGCTCAGTTATATATTTGAATGAGGGTCCTTTGGAAGACCAACAAACTCTCTTAACCTCCGACCCACCTATCCAGTCATTTCATTCTCTCTCTCTCTCTCTCTCTCTCTCTCTCTCTCTCTCTCTCTCTCTCTCTCTCTCTTCGTGATTTACCAAAGTTCACAAGCAGCTGAGACTTGAACTGGTATTTACCTGATTCCTTCATAACTTCACCTGGAGCAGAGAGTCTGGTAAGAGGAAGGACAGAAAACCATTTACCTCACATCAGAAAAAGCTGGAGGAAGAGACCTGGGTTTCCAAGGCCATCTTGGCCTAGCAAGTCTCACGGCATAAAAGAAGAGCACATCTCTTTTTTCAGTATTGAGGATTAAATACAGGACCTTGTACATACTGGGTAAATGCTCTACTTCTAAGCTGAATCCTCAGACCTTTTTGTAACTTTAAGAAAGTGTCTCATTGAGTTGCCCAGGCTAGCTTTGAACCCACAATCCTCCAGTCTCAGCCTGATGAATAGTTGGGCAAGCAGACCTAGCTGTTAATGTTTCTTCTCCCAAACGAAATGTAGCCTGTGCCAAACCTCCATCCTACCAGTCCAGAGGGAAGTTCATGTTGGTGTGGAACTTCCTTGCTCACCCACCCAAGTCTGGGCTCTCCCACATCACTGAACACTTAGGAAGCACATCCTGGTTTCTGAAGACAGTGAGAAAGGAGGGAGGAGTGGGGAGAGACAAAGGGGGGATTGTTTTCTTGTGTTAAAGAGACTAGAAAGTGAGCTGAGTGTGGTAGTGATGCCTTTAATCCCAGCAATCAAGAAGCAGAGGCAGGCAGATTTTGAGGCCAGTCTGTTACAGAGCAAATTCCAGTACAGTCAGGGCTATACAGAAAAACAATGTCTCAAAGAAAGAGAGAGAGAGAGAGAGAGAGAGAGAGAGAGAGAGAGAGAAGAGGACAGAAGAGAGGGGAGGGAAGGGAAGGAAAGGGAGAAGGGAGACGGGAGGGGAGGGGAAAGGAGAAGGAAGGGGAGGGGAAAGGAGGGGAGGAGATAGATTAGAAAGCACACAAGACTATTTTGCAGCTAAGATTCACATGTGACCCGGCTTCACCAAGGAAGTTCCTACATGACCCTTAGAGGCGGGGTAAAGGGCAAAAATGGCAGCAAATGAAAGACAGCACTGGCCGAGGGGATGAGGGTTTCCTGGGGCATCTATGGAGGTTTTTAGTATTCCCAGAGTATGGACAGGGGGGTAATGGTTTCCCCAAATCCTTCTGGTGGAATTTCTCCAGGGTATTTGTCTCAAAATCATGCATCTCCTGGCCCTTCAGAAAGTTCTAGAAACAACTTAACATCCTCTAATAAATTCCTGTCTGTGTACATTAGCCAGAATGGCATCTGTCACCCCCAACTTAGAAGAGTAATTCAGATCAGAAGAGATTCCAAGTGAGAAGGCCCTCAGGAAATGAGGATCTGGAACTCATTCTCAGTATTCTGAGGCCACGGTGAAATGGCCAGCAAAAGAGGAGGTGAATGGCTCATCTTGAAGAGTTCCTGAGGCACCTGAGGCCACCGTGTAACTGGAGGAAGGTTTTTTGCACACTGAGAGCAGCTGATGAAGTCAACCTTTCTTTAGAAAATTATTATGACATATTTCAAACAAATACAAAATGGGGTAGTAAGCAACCCCCAGGCCCCAGTTTCCAGTAACTGCGTCACCATCCAGCATGGCCTGGAGCCAACCCATCCTGCTCTCGCTTCCCTGGGCTATTCCAAAGGAAATGAATGTGTCACTTCATCCCATGCATCACCGCCTCACTATGCATGCTAAAGGATGGCTTTTTATGTGTGTACGTGGGGGTAGTGTGTGTGTGCGTGCATACATGTGGAGGCCAGAGGTTGGCAGATGTGTTCCTCTATCATACTATACCAAAACAAAAAGAAAGGAAGGAAGGAAGGAAGGAAGGAAGGAAGGAAGGAAGGAAGGAAGGGAGGGAGGGAGGGAGGGAGGGAGGGAGGGAGGGAGGGAGGGAAGAAAGAAAGAAAGAAAGAAAGAAAGAAAGAAAGAGAAAGAGAGAGAAAGAAAGAAAGAAAGAAAGAAAGAAAGAAAGAAAGAAAGAAAGAAAGGAAAAGACAAAGAAATTAGTGTGTTATGTGTGTGTGTGCGTGTGTATCTGTCTGTCTGTCTGTGAATGTGTCATGGTATACATGTGGTGGTCAGGGGATAACTGATAATCTGTTCTCTCTTTCAACCATGCGGTGCATGGAGGCCAAACTCAAGTCATGAGACTTGACAACAAACACCTCTACCAGCTAAGCCATCTTGCCAGCCCTCTCCCTTACTATCTGAGAGCAGATCTCTCGCTGAACACGGAGCTAGCCATTTTGGCTAGACTGGTTAGGCAGTGAGACTTTGGGATCCTCCTGTCTCTGTCTTCCAGAGTGGGAATTAGAGGCACGTGATGTCATGGATGACTTTTTACATGGGTCTGGGGATCTGAACTCAGGTCTTTATGTCTGCATAGCAAGCACTTAACCCACTGAGCCATCTCTCACCCCAAGGATGACTTTTTAAAGCATAACACCACAGTATCATCTCATATCCAGCCACTGTTTAAACCCATCCAACCACTTTGCTTTTTGTAAAATACTGTTGGAATATATTTCTTCAACACTCCTCTTCAACTAAGATTTCAGTGCAAAGTGGCATCTTCAGAGCAGACATATTCACTTGACTTATAGGCTGAAATTAGCCAAATGACAGATGTCTCTGCAGAGGAACTTAGGCACTTTGGGGTTCCTGGGGTGCTCATTTATGGAACCAAAGGGGCCATGCAATGATCAGGGTGGCAGTGATGATGTTTTTCTGAGCCACAGTGGTCCAGGTAAATGTCCAAGCCTGGATCCTTGACCTTATAACCCACCGCTTCCTGCAATAGATTCTTTTGTGCTTAACCTGGACAGGGTGGGTTCTATTAAGTGCAATAGAGACCCATGGAGGTAGGAGAGTGAGAACAAGAATTCTTATTTCTGCCTTGCACTTTAGAATTATAAAACATTGACACACCTCGTCTTGATGGGCTCCATCTACTACCCCACAGGAGTGGTGCTGTCTTTATCAAAGAGATGAGTCCATGTGAGCAGGTGACCAAAGTCTTACCGGGAGCATCTCAAGACAGAATCATAAGCTGTCAGGTCCTGGATTCCAAGTAAACTCAGAGAATTCTAAAGACTAGACTTATTCTCTGACCCCACTGGCCTTCCTTACCCTCATGGGCTTCCATCTTATGCATAAAGAGAAGGCATGGGACCAAGATGGTTCTAGGAATTCGGGTACCACAGAGAGAAACTGAGTCTGAAGAGATCCTGCCACTTAGTTTAACATGAGAATACCACCTCAGAGTCCCCTGCCCCGTGATGTCAGCCACAGGCCTGCTGAGACCAAGTCCAAGGGCCTGATGATGATCCAGGCTGCAGCTGCCCAGCTAGAGGCCTGGCCCTGCAATCCCACCACCAAAGCTCCACAGAGTCCATGTTCTTATATGCACACATGAAAGGGGATGCACCCAGCGTTGGTAAAAGAAAGAAAATGGAAGGGACTCAGAGGAATCCAGGTGGGCTGAGGCTTTTCCCAGTGTATTACAGCTCAACTCTAAGCAGCACGGAGGCCTGAGGTGGTCTGAATGAGAGGAAAGGCCCATAGGGGAGCTTCAAGGGCCAGCGCCCTGACCTCTTGGAGGGGCGGAAGCTTTGATCCCAGGGTTTGAGGCTCTCATAAATAATACTCCAGACCCAGGTACCCAGGGGACCCATCCAAAGGCTGCTGCCTGAGAAGGGTAGACCTGCCTAGCCCCACAACAGACACGCCTCTGCTGCAGCAGGCTGTGACAGGTTTATAGCCAGACGGCCTACGGTAGTTACCTCAGATTTATCACCCTTCTTCAAGGGCAGTGGGAGCCGCCAAAGGCAGCCTGGGAGCCTTTAAATCACCCTGATGGGAAATGCTGTCAGAGAGAATGGAGGGGCAGGTAGGAGCCATCCAGGGGCTGGGGCTTCCTGCTGACTCCTCAGGTTACAGGCCTTTCTAGACTGGGATTTACAACCCTGGAGCCTATTGGAGCCAAGCAGCCCCTTAGGAAGGAGCCAGGAATCGAGTCAAGAGAATGAGGGTACCCAAGGCCAGCAGGGCAGAGCTGGGAACAGAACAGGAACCCCACATGGAAAGCGCTGGTTGCTGTGCTGCAGAGCAGCTTGTCTGGCTCCCTCCGTGCAGGTGCGGAGATTTTGCCTGGGATTCTCACCTCTCTGCCTGCTTGCTCATCTCGCCCAAGGCTATTTATGAAGACCTTGCCTATGCTGGTGTCTGTGCCCTTTGTGTGTGTGTGTGTGTGATGTTTGGGAGAGGTGTGTTAACAAAGAGATGTATGTATGAAAAGAAACTATTTCTCACTGCACCCCGGTACCAGGCTAGGCCTATATACCTACCTATGAATTAGATTTGCAGACATGGTGGAAGTAGAGGGTCAGGGACATATCCAAACGTCATGGGTTCCAGATCCCTAAGTCTAGGGCAATTGCCAAGGGCTGGTGACACATACATTTAATCAGACCTATGGAGGCAGAGGCAGGTGGATCTCTGTGAGTTTTAGGACAGCCTGGTCTTCAGAGTGAGTTCCAGGACAGCCAAGACAGAAAAAGCCTGTCTGGAAAACACCAATAAAAAAGTAAACAAATAAGTCTAGGGCAATAAATGAGAGTTCCCACCGAGCGGCCACGGATGGTGTCTCCATCTGTTTTGTTTTGTATGTTTTGCTGTTGCTGTTGTTTGAGGCAAGGTCTTGTCAAAAGTCACCACTGGCCTTGCACTTGCTGTGTAGCTCAGTCCTGGCCTCACTCTCTCAGCAATCCTCCTGTCTCAACCTTCCAAGTGCTGGAATTACAGACATGCACTGCTCTGCCTGGCTGCCACTATTTCACAGAAAAACAACTACTGTGGATTGAGATGGATGGGAAGCAGGGCTGAGTGGAAGGAGATGCAAGAAACAGAAAGCTGAAGGAAGCACCCAGATGTCCATACAATACCGTCCAATTGGCCCACATGGGGTCAGAGAGAACAGGATGATGTGTGTGTGGTAGAGAAGAGGTCCAAGAAGGAAATCAGAAAGGACAGAAGAAGTGAAGGTCACCCAAGAAAAGAAGGGAGCCAGAGTGGAAGGTGACCAGCAGGGGGAACCATCTGCTCCAGAGGGCACCAGGACCTCAGTTTGGCAACGGTTTCCACCTTAGCCACCTCAGGGAGTGACAGCTGGCTTGGCAGCAGGATCCAGGGCAGCCTGCCCTCTGGCCACTCCCCTACCATAGGCTGGCAGCCAGTCAAGCCCAGCCCTGAGCACAAGAATAATGAGCCAAGCCATGCCAGGCATCCAGAAGCAAACTCGTCACCTCTGTGAGAGTGTGCACAGAGCAAGGGTTCCACGTGCATACACGTGTGAGCTGATGTACGTGAGTAGGCACCTGACAAAGTCCAGCTGGGGCCACTGTAGAAGTGTGACACCCTTCACATGCCCGGGGCTCCCCAGGAACACTCCTGTCTTGACTGTACCCTGCACCGCTTGTGGGGAGAAGAACTGGTCTGGCTGTTTCTTTCTACAGCCCCAACAGCGCCTCTACTTGGCTTTGCTAGGCCTTCCCTTTGTGTCCTTGACTATGTAGCATAGGATCTTTTGACATGCTGGCTGGTTTAGGCTGGGCTGGGTCAACTCAGTTTCAACAGCCTGAACCAGAAAGGCCAAATCTTATCCTCACGGTGCAAGTGGCCTTTGGCTCACTTCTTCAAATCAGACTACCACTGTAGAGCCCACTCTATGGTCTGAGGTGCTATAGGAGATAGGAGAATCTGTGTTTGTAAGTGTGCCTCTTGGGTGTGTCTGTGTCTCTAAGGGTCATGGTTGTCATGAAGCATCCAGAAACGTGAGATGTGTGGGATACTCAGCCAAGTGTCGTGTGGACCCCAGGAGTCATGAAAAGCCCCCCGTGACCACAGTCCTTCAATTCCCCTACTTTACTAGCTCAAATGTATCCTCCTCCATGAAGCTTCCTTAAGACATAGCTAGGAATGAGCACTCTTCCTCTGTGCTCAGCTAGGATCAACAGAATACAGCAACTGGCTCATTTCCAGTGATTTTTATGTATACAGAAACGCAGTGACATAATCACACCTTCTTCAGGGAGGTGTAAGGGCCCCTTTAATCTTCACCTCTTGGTGTTCGTGACTGTGTATAATGGCCCCCAGCTCTGAATGTAGACAATGCCTCTGTCTTGCTTCTGATAGAACCTGGAAATGGGGTTAAGATGCCACATTACATCAGCTTGAGTAGAATTTGATCTATTTTTCTCTAGAAATTCTCCTTGCAGGCCTGAAAAAAAGGAAGCAACCATGTTGGGAAACCTGTGTGATGAGGACAGAGGTAGTTTTGAGGAACCATGGATGGCCTGCAGCAGCATCCCATTAAACCAAAGCCCTGGTTTCTGTGGTAGCAAGAATTCTGCCTACAACCTATGTGAGTTTGGAAGTGGGCTCTTCCCCCATCAAGCTCCCAGATGGGAACACAGCCCAGTGAATATCTTCAAATAGGTTTTGAGACGCTATGTAGCATGTAAGTCATGCCACCAAACAATGAGATCATGCATAATACCCATGTATCCACTACTTGATATAAGTAACTAAGTTTTTACTATGTATGTGTGCACATATGCGTACAATGGTGCATGTGTGGAGGTCAGAGGACAGCTTGTGAGAGTTGGTATTATCTTTCTACTATGTGGATCCTGGGAATTAAACCAAGGTTGTAAAGCTTGGTGGCAAGTGTCTTTTTACCCACTTAGCCATTTTACCAAATCATAGCTTCATAAGAGAACAAACACCCTGTAAACCTTGCCTTGGTTGAATTTCCCTTCTTATCACAATATCCTCCTAGGCGTGTGTCCCTAAACATGTTTTATGTGATTGGAAGTGTATTTTTTAATGTATATATAATTTCCATGCTACCTGGTAACAACCTCTCCTGAGAAGCCCTGACCTCAGTGCCTCATAGTAATCCATGCAAGCATCAGCTTCCAGCAACCTGGCGACATCATCGGTGTGCCTTCTTGTCAACATAGGACTTAGCCCAAGAAGGCACCTTGGAATTCAAGCCCAGTCCCTCTTCCTTCTATCAAACTCACTCTGTGAGTGAAGGAATCTCTGGTTCGGAAATATGAAGTGACTCGCCCAAAGCTCAAAGCAAACAGTAAAGTGGGCATGGGCCACCCAGGGCTTCCATATCAGCCGATGGCTAGCTGGCTGTACCTATCTGAGGGTTGGTCTGAACACTGTGTTTCACACTGCGATTACATTAATTAGGAGCAAGTTACACTCAAGGGAAAGGGGTTATATAAAGGGTTAGATACCCGTAGGTAGAGATTATGGGTGCCTCCACACAGCCTCTCCACTGTAGTAAGGGTTAATTAACTTCAATAATTTTAGAATAACATCCAGACAGGCTTACATTTATTATAGCCTTTCCCACAATAATAGTTTTCATTTAGCAAAAGCAAACCTGTGTTCAAGCTAAGTACCAGATGTGGAAATAGAAGCTGGCCCTCTACCCCTAGCCTCACCCCCTAATGGAAGCTCTCCCAGCACAGCCAGCACAGATGGCAGATGCCCACAGTCTGCCCATCCCATCTGGTGCCCATCTCAATGCAGTGTTACCATGCCTTCCCTCAGGCGTCTCAACTGGATTGGGGTGCTTTTCTAGGGAGTTTGGCCATGCCCTCCACTTCCTCCCATCCATGCCCCTCTTCCCCAGTTTCAAACAGCTGGAAATTTTAAACAACAACCAAAGTCTCAATCCTGAGCAAATAGTCTGAGATGGGGTGGGGAGCTGATGAGGGGTGGAAGCAGAGAGCTCTGGGGATCCCTTCTAAAATCAGGTACCCAGGCATCTTTTGACCTCTGGATTAGTGTAAGCTTCTTCCACATCTGCAAGACTTCACTCTGACAGACCATTGTCTGCCTGGCCATTCAGAACTAAGGGGAGATTTCCAGGCCTAGCCATAGGCCCATAATCTCAGTGTTTAAGAGGCTGAGGCAGGAAGACTGAGAGTCCAAGGAGCCTGCTATACATAGTGAGATCCTGTCTCAAAATACATAAAACAGAGCCAGGAGAAAAGCAATGTGGCTTACCCGCCACATCTCAATCTTAGGTCAAGGCAGGATATCAGGGACTCCCCCAAGCCAGCATTCTCATCCTTTGGGTGCTGAATGACCCTTTCACGGGGGTTACATGTCAGATATCCTGCTTATCAAATATTTACATTACTATTTATAACTAGCAAAATTATAATTATGAAGTAGCAATGAAATAATTTTATGGTTGGGGCTCACCACTGTAGCAAAGGGTCGCAGCATCAGGAAGGTGGAGAACCACTTAAACCCTCAACAAGAGACAGCAGGGGGAGCACTGCTCTTGTCCAGAAGCCAGGACTCTCCTATTACCAGCTCAAGCTGGAGCACAAAGCTCAAAAGGGGGCTGACGGGGAATGGATAACTTTCTCTTCGATGCAATAGTATTAAGAGGTTGACCTTTTAGCAGGTGCTCTGCCCTTGAGATTGGAATTTATCCTTATATAAGAGACGGGAGAAGCACTGGAGAGATAGTTCAGTCAGTAAAGTGTTCGTCACCCACGTAAGCATGAGGACCTGAGATTGATCCCCAGCACCTACATAAAGGCTGTGCAGGGTAGCATCCTCTTGTAATCCCAAGCATTATGAAGATAGACAGGTAGATCCTTAGAACTTGCTGGCCAACCAACCTACTCTACTTGGCATTCGTTCAGGCTAGCGGCAAACCACCCCAGAAAACAATGAGGACTTTTGGCCCTGACACGCTTGCACACACGTGCATACATTCCTTCACACATATGTACTCACACACATACTTGCATATGCTCCTGCACTCATACACAGGCCCATACACTCATGTGTATGTACATGCAAGACCCGGGAGGGAGCATGTTTGCCCTTCACCTGTGTGAGGACATATAGAAGGTACCGCCAATGAGGAGCAGCTCGACAGACTGACTGGCACCTTGATCTTGAACTTCCAGTATTCCAAAACTGTGGTCAACATTTTTCTGTGGTCCATTACTCTTCTCCTTGTGGTGACAAAATGTTTGACAAACACAATGTAGGAAGGAAGATACAGTCCAGGTAAGCGGCCCACAGTGGCAGGAGCACAAGACAGTTAATCAGATTAGGCAGGAAGTAGGAGCAGACTTTAGAATTGGAAGGTCTGCCTTTAAAGGTCTACTTCATCCAGCGAGGTTCTGCTTTCTAAAGGTCCCACAACCTTCCAAAGTAGCATCACTAATGGGGGACTGAGTGTTCAAACACCTGAGCCTATGGGAGGCATCTAATATTCAAAAGACAATTACCCAAGCCTAAGGGATCTCAATCGAGCTGATACAAGTCAATAACAGAGGTCCAAAAATGTTTGTTGATGAACTAAATGGTACAATAGCTCATGGGCCAAGACGCCATTCCTATTTCAATTAGAAATAGTTTTGCCAGGGACCAGAGGGGCTTGGGACTTCAGGTAGGTAGGTGATCCAGGAGGGGGCAATGTTGGGGAATGCCGTTTCTCAGTGGACAGGAAGACTAAGCTGTCCCAAGAGCAATGTTGTTACCTCCAGTAACATGCATGCCCTTTCATGGGCGAGGAGAGAGATAACGTGGGGAGTTGAAGAGCTTTCTGCACAAAGCTGAAGTTCAGAAAGAGCTTGGTCTCTGTTCCTATTGTCCTCCAAGTGGAGATGCAGAGTAGGAAACAGACAACCTTTCCACTGGCCGCTAGTATAGCGGAGAGACCTTGTGGCGGGTGACCCAAGAGCTGGGTTTATCCACATACAGCAGGATTCACGTGGGAGACTCAGTGCCTGTTGAGGACCTGGTCCACATTACTGATGCACTCTGTGTGTCTTCAATACATCTGCACCTGCTTTTCCCTGATGACTAGAAATGTTAATTCATTTCGGGAACAGAGCCCATAACTATACAAGAGACACTTCATTGAGTGGCACTATCTCCGGGGAAGTTGACAAATTCAATGTTGCCAAGCTTTACATGTTAGCACATGCTCTGTGGCGCTCAGCTTTTGAGAGCCCTTGGGAAGGATGAACTCAATAGTGTAGACATAGTGCAGACAGAAGGATAATCCAACTTTTTTTCTTCCCAGTTTAGGACTGGACACATCCTCCCTGAACTGCTCGCCATAGGAACAGGAGGTTGGCTACCTGCTTGTCCTTGCTCTCTGCCACCAGGACTAGCCAGAGGAGACAAAGGCTTTGACTGTCCTTCATGCCAGTTTCTCTCAGCAAAAAGAATAAAACGGCCCACTTACTTTTATCGCTCAGAGGTTTCCTGGGAAATGGACTATTAGTCCCCCTAATGTAAAGATAATAGGCTTGTCCCCTTTGGCAAATGGCACAGGCCCAGCACAAATGAATTCACAGACCCATCACAAGACCTCCCGGCAGATGGCAAATGGCCCAGGAATGAGAGTGAGATCAGATAGGAACTTGAAGCAGCCTGGACCCCACCCTACCCTCACCTGTGGGCAGTAAGTCTAGGAGGAGATCAGACCCTTGGAATCCTGACTTTCTTCTCCTCTTACCAGACATGGTAGAGCTGAATACTACCAGCAAAATGAAGCTGTCTCTAGCCAAGAAATGACAGGACAATGCCACCAAACGAGCTCTCCCCCAGTAGAGGATCCCCAGGCCCTTCCCGCCATTACTGAGGAGCTCCCTGCTAGAAAACACTGCTCCCAACTATACCTTCTTTGCCTCTTGCCTGCATTGATGTCTCTGGGGTGAGTGGATACTATGGTACAAGTGGAAAGCCTCAGCATCCTACAGGGGAAGGATTCCAGCCAAGACATTGGTTGGCCTAAGTTGAGAGCCAAGGGCCCTATAGGCCAAGGGCAGAGTGCTTCCCAGAACAATAGGACTTCTTCAGGTTCCTTGACAAGCATCTGTCTCCCTTTGCCCTCTGCACAGTCTCCATCTCCAGCGCCCAGGACTCAAACTTCTGCAGGTACAGTAAGGGATTTCAACAGCAAATGAAGGACCATGGTTCTCAATGAGCAACCCTGAACTTGTCCCACACACACACAGTACTGGGCTCCTTGGCTCTCATCTACAGCTGTGCTCTTAACCCCAGGTAGACAAAAGACCTGCTCTGGCATATTCTGCAAGTTGGAAGCACCAGGTCATGGAGCCTGTGTAGGCTGTGCTGTGTTACCATAGCGCTGCTTTGCTTTTCTCTCACTGAGGCCATAGGCCCCATGAAGAAATGGGGCCTGGTTGGTACTGTTTTGATTTTGTTTTCTTCCAAAGGAATACTGGGCAAAGCCAGTCAGATATCGGGAGTTCAGTGCCACCTTAAATACTGAGAATGTGGCAAAGGTCATAACTATTCAGACTGTCCCTCCGAGTGTGCAAAGGTCATAACTGTCCCCACGAGTGTCAAAGGTCATAACTGTCCCCACAAGTGTGCAAAGGTCATAACTGTCCCCAAGAGTGTCAAAGGTCATAACTGTCCCCACAAGTGTGCAAAGGTCATAACTGTCACCATGAGTATGCCACTTGCAGACCATTTTTTCTGCCTAATACTGTTGTTTCCTGACATTCTGCAACTTCATCTGAATTTCTGTGAGCCCCAGGACTGGCCCATGCCACCAATTTAACTGACTTCTGTCTCTGTTGTCCCATCTCTGAAGCTATGGAAGCACAAACAGGACAACGAGAACATCCTCACGAGAATTCCAGGGCAGCTGAGAGCCCTTCCTCTTCTCTATACTATTGGGGGTCTGGAGTTTATGAGGAGGACAGACAACAAACTCAACTGTCTAGAGCCATGGAACCTTTCTCTGAGCCAAGCTTGAGCAAAACTGCTCCCCGCAGAGCTGGGGTGAACTTTGACAGACCCTGTAGGGTACCTTGGCTCGTCCAGAACTCTTGTAGCAGAGACTGATGGTGCTAGAATCATTCTGCACTTCAGACGAGGACCTACAGGCTAGAGGGTGTAGAGGGATCCAGATACCCTCCAGCTACTTCAAGGTTCAGTAAGAGGGATGAATGTGTCTCCATCGGGAGAAGGTAATGAGAAACATTGCCCGAGAACAGGAAGGATCAGGCCAGGGGAAGTTTAGTGAGCAAAAGAGGGTGGACCAGTTTGCTGATCAGCCTCCTTCCCATTCTTCTCCTCTTCCTCCTCCTCTTCTCCACCTCCTTCATCACGTTGTTGGAGCTCTGAGGCAGCAGCCAGGTCCTCCTTTTCCTCAGCCAGCTCTTCAAGCTGCTGCTGTGCCAGGAGCTGGCCCACCAACTGCTCCAGGGCCTCCAGGCTCAGCCTCTGCAGGCGCTCCTCATGCTCTTGCCTCAATAGCCCCAGCACCGCCTTGGCATCCTTAGGCCCAAAGTGTTTGCCTAGGACCTGGCCCAGCTGGAGCCACAGGGGCTGGGGCAGGTGGGTCTTGTCCAGCGCTGCCTCCTCTGGAGGCCGCATGATGACATTGATGGAGGCATTGGGCCCAATGCTGTAATCCGAGAGGTGTTTGTCATCATCCAGGAGCTGGCCCCGGAACAGCAGGTGCTGCTGCTCCGCTGGCACCTGCAGGTGTTGAGAAACCAGCTTCTTCAGTGTGGCCACACTCTCTTTTCCAGAGACCTTCAGGCTGCATCGTCGGCCCAGGAGCAGTTTGACCGTGAGGAACATTGGGCCAGAGAGAAATCAGGAGGGATCCATGCTCTGGCAGTTGCCCTGAAGGTAGAGGGCCCTATAGGTGACCCTGTCACGAGAGGGCCACTGCTCCCAGCAGGGCAAGGGCCCAGCCCACTTGGGCAGCCACTAGCTAATGCTCAGTGATGTCACAATGTTCTGCTCATTTCCATAGCAGAACACTAGGAACAGCAGAGGGACATTGTAAACATAAAGCATCTTTCCTGTGAGAAAGAGGGGAGAAGAGGTGGGGTGGGGAGTGTGAAGTGAACAGGAAATAAAATGTCAAGAGAGCTGAAACAGAGAAAGAGAAACGGGAGAGGAACCATGACAACAGCGTTTCTGCCAATTTTCTCAGCACGAGCCTTGGGTACTTTCTTGATGTCAGCAGGAGAGACCACAGGAAATCCAGCACAGAAAGACAGGTCAGGAGCACTAATGGTGTCTGTCTTATATCCATGGCCTCAAGTTAATCCACACGACCTACAAGATGCTTTGATAATTCCTGCCTGTGGGAGGGGAATGTGCAGGCTCATTCAATCCTACAGCCAAGAGGCACATAGCTGTGTCTTCATGGTGGCCTTGCCTTGCCTCCTGAACCAACATCTACTCAGTATCTTCCATGTGCCGGGCACTGAGCAGACTCTGGTGTGAAGCGGCACATAAGGGGCAGGATGCTAGTTCGGCATCTGAGTGTTGTATTTGGCAAGTTTCCCTGCAGCGCGTTGTTGATCTCAAGCTAAGCCCTTTGAAGGTGTTGCCACGTGTTAGCCTGCAAGGATGGTACTGTCTTGGCTGAGAAGTGAGTGAGCCTAGAGAAGAGCTGATGCCCCTAATGGGTGTGCTGGCTGCTTCAGGGGATCCCTCAGGTCTCCCCAGCACCCAAGCTCTCCCTTCCCCTCCTCCCTTCCCGCCTTACTCGTTTCCCTTTCCTGCTACCCTGACTCTACAGAGGATGACATTGTTGACAATCACCACGGCCTTCTTGGGCCTGCCCTTCCAGTCCCTGACCCCAACCCCCGTCCCAGGGTTAGCCAACCTTCACTTGTCCTTCTGACCTTGACCTCTAACAGCAGCTGAAAGAAATAACCGTAAGCACCAGGACCGTTACCTCCACTCATTCTTCTTCCACTCCCGTGTTCTCGCGCTTGTCCGATGACCCAGATTCTGGTCCTAGATGGCCCAGCACTCACAAGTCAGGAATTCCAGCCAATGAAGCTCTTGCTGAAAAGTCCTCCAGAGTTCATCTCCCCGCTGGCCCCCACTGCCCCCAGTGACTGAGGCCTCACTGTAGCCACCGCTCTGAACTCACTGTCATCTCCTCGATGCAGCTACTACCTTGGACCCGCTCATTCCACAGGCAAAAGAATGGTCCTAAAATTACTGTGAATCCCGAGTTTAACTCTTTTTGCTCTTGGAAACTTTCCTGCTGTGGCACCTGAGGTCTTTACAGCCTGGTCTTTTGCTTAGCACCCCATCCTCCCCACCTCCCCACTTTTCATCCTTTGCCCCAGCCACATGAACCTGCCTTTGTCTCTGCTTGTTTCAAACTCTACCAACTCACCCTGCAAACTCTGACTGCCTTAAAATTCCCCTCCTCCATGAAGCCTCTCCTTTCCCCAGGTTTGGGCAAAGGCAATCCTACATCCCTCTGTGATGCCATTCCTCCACTGGTTGGTATGCCCAGCACAAACATCTCCACCTTTCCCCCTGACGCTCTGAGCAGGGTCTGAGTCTCTTTCATCATGATGCCTCCAGTACACTGAATTTTATATACAGATGGTCTTGTTGGTAGAAGAGATCCAATTTAGTCACACTGAGCCAGGCAGGGTCATGCAGGACCCAAGTACATAGACTGGGGAAAGACATAGACTTGCCCTGCAGCCTCTCCTTCGCCCTGCCTCTTTCCCTAGAAAGAGGAAAATCCAAAATTATATAGAAAATAAAACAGAAAGTGATATGAGGCTTTACCAAAGGCTTTTCTATAATACTTATTTAAATAGCCAGTTCCCCAGGAGAATGTGAAGTAAGTCTGAATTTGCAAGTGCACACACAGTGTGGGAGGGGCTGTGGGCTCCATGGTGGAGATGTGGGTATCTGTGCAAATGAAAAGAGAGATGTGTTTGGTTTCTGAAGGGTCACTTAAGAATCCTCAGTCCCTTGAGGGGAGGACCCCCCTGGTGGACAAACCATTGGATAGACAGGAATGGAGCCATCCTATGGGAGATACCCAAGCAGAACTAACTAACCCTCAAAGGTTTTCTGGAGGGCCAGCTCTAAGTGGTCTTTACAGGGGACAGAGGAAGGTGAGTCAGGGAAGGGAATAGCTTGCAGTCTGCCCTAGGTGTGCGGCTTCTGGAGGGAGCCGGGAGCATCCAGGCTGAAGATGAAGTCAGCCATCTGCCCCTAACTTCTCCTCCGAAAATTATTTATCCAGGCTTTGAGCTGCCTCAGTCATGAGAAGTCTCTGGAGATGGCCACTTGAGTTGGGCTCCCCAAAATGAAGTCCATGAAAGCCCTAACAAGGCTCAGCTCCCCAAAGCTAGTAACTATGTGTAGACAGGTACAACTACGACAGAGACTTTGGGGCCATGAGGACAGTAACAACTGAGTTAGTGGTGCCCGAACATGCTAAGAGAAATGGTCACTACTCCCCTGGAGTCTCCACCGCCCTCCCAAAGGGGGCAGAAGAAGCACCTGTTTGGATACTGGATTCCTATTTTGAGCCAGGAAATATTCCAAGCCCTTCCCCCACCATGCAGTTGCTTGTCTTAATTATTCAGTTAACATGAGTAAATAAAATTGTGGAGTCAGAGCATGCAACCAGACAACGACTGTCATAATTAGAAGGGATGATCATCTGGAGTGGGTGGGTTTGTGACTTGGGAACGGAATGAATGTATGCAGAGAACGTGGAACACCATGCATTCATATTCCTCTTAAAAACACTGCAAAAGGCATTAGCACCACTGGGGACCAGTGCAATGTCTAAGGAGGAGATGGGCAGGGCGGAAGAATACTCCTGGACAGCTCTGAGCATTCCGGTTTCTGGAATCTTCCATCGCTGCTGGGTGGGCTAACTGAACCTTGGCGCGAAGAGATCATACAATTAGACCTTTTGTCCATCAGTTGTCCTGGGGCCTGCTTTTATCTGGGTGAATCCTCAGATCTCATTTTGCACCTCTGGACAACAGGAGGATGATCAGTTCCCACCATCCTTCGGAAGTTGCTATGTGAACCCACAGCATCTGAGCCACAGAGATATTAAACATAGGGTTCGATTTACAGATGGAAATGAAAGTTCCTATTGTCGCCCCTGGACCAGTGAGGAAAGAGCCCACTACACCTGTAAACATGCTCACAGTGACTCCCCACATGCTCCTATCCGTACAGGTGGATGGGCAGGGCAGGCTTCTGAAGACTGGTCCAGCTCAGAGGGGAAGATGAGGTGAGTTCGTTAGCACCTGAGGGGGCTGCAGTGTTGTGGGACATCCCTTTAACTAGGCAAAGATGTGTTGCATTTGTTTAATGATGCAAAGATGTCTTGCTTTGCCTGATTGGGCGCCTGATTGGGCTAATTAAAAAGTCGGATGGCCAATAGCTAGGAAGTAGAGTGATGGGCAGAGCTGTCAGGCAGAGACAATGAGGAGGAGGAGAGAGACTGAGGAAGACGGAGAAGAGAACAAGGGAGAAAGAGAGGGAGGTCCCAGGGCCAGGCAGCTGCCAGACAGAAAGACATGGAGTAGGACACACAGAATGAAAGAAAACTAAAAAGTCCTGAGGCAAAATACAGATAAAGAAAAACAGGTTAATTTAAGTTTGAAGAGCTAGTAGGCCAGCATAAGATAAGGCTGAGCATTCATAGCTAATATTAAATCTCCTTGTCTTTATTGGGGAGCTGGTTGGTGGGCAGAAAGAAAGCCTGCTACACCGCAGGGTACAGTGAATTCGCTGCTGCCTCCTCTCTGATACAAAAGCTTATCAGGGAGGTTATGATCTCTCTTCACCCAACCCCTCAACAAAGTGTTGTTATTGTCCTTGAATGATGCCAGCCTGGTTTTGTCGGGAGTACCAGGATGGGGCAGCAGCTAGGAGTGAAATCAGGAAGACCTGGAAGTAGCCGGAAGCAAGAAGGAAGGGGGCAGGCATCAGATAGTCAGAAGGGGAAACAGAAAGGAGAGACCCACAGAGTGGGCCAGAGAGCAGCACCAGGGCAGGGGACAGAGAGAAAAGAAGGGGAGATGCGGGGGCAGGAAGAAGAAGTTCAAGTTCATGTAAAGTACAACAAACACTCCGGCAGACTGCTCCTCTGAGAACTCCATCCTCTTCCCCTCTTTTCAAGAGTGGGAAAAAGTTCATGGGAAAGGATTGTTAGGGAAAGTGAGATCTGTCCGGAGAGCTGTTTATCCCGGGGGCGCTGAGAGCCTACAGTCTTTGGTTCTAGGAACTCCCTGCTGCCTCCACCTCAGTGGGAGCCTTACTGCTCCGAAGCACATCTCAAGCACATGGCATGCTCATCCGCCGTAAGGCCCAGGAGAGCCCAGTGTCACTAACAGCAAGTCCTCAATCCTGTAGCCAGATCCATCCTCAGGCCTACCCTGTGCTGGCATCTGTAGGAGCGGTCTCTTGAGGTTGCTCCACAGTCCACAAGCCTAGCTTTAGGTAGGACAGGCAGCTCTTTAGGGGACTATCTGAGCAAGCGGAAGATGGCAGATCTTATGCGACTCCAAGAACCCAGAGGAGCCAGGCTGGAGAGCACAGGGGTAAGACAAGCTCTTTTGGAAATAAGCAGGCATGATGTCTATCCAGACCTCCATTCTCACACCTAACAACCCTATCCCTGCCCCATGCTGCTGTCCCAGCATCCTGAAGAAGTCAGAAGCCTCTCCCAGTCAGCTGGAGGACCTAGTAGCCTGGTACCAGAGCCAAACACAACTCCCACCTTGTGACTCTAGCTGTGGCCACTAGATGTCACTAGTGGCCTCCCTGGCCAGCTCCTTGACAGGCATGGCCAAACTATTGTGCTGTCGGGCATGCTGGACTGAATCTCAGGAACAGAGCCTTATCCTAAATGAACTCCACCCTTCACAGATTGCTAGTCATTCCTCTGTTCAGCCCTTGACAGTCACGCTTGGGGTATAGACATAAGGACCCACATTGAAATGGGTTCTGGGCTGGGCCAGGTCTGTCAGGTACATCTTTTGGGAGACACATAAGCCTGCCACTTTTGTGCCTAAACTTACTAGAGAGAGAAAGAAGCCGCTGGTGGGATATCAGAGGGCTTTGTTCAGGAGGGGCCTTGGGACGAGCTGAAGGAGCCACGGAAGGCAACAAGAATATCCCGGCTAAGCGCCCAACCTGCACAAGACTGCGTGGAAGAGTGTGGAACCTGAATGGGTTGGATGAATAATTTCTGAGTCCCTCCAAGGTGACTGACTGCTCCTTGGAAGATTATGACATCGGCCTGAGTGGCAGGAATTCTCTATCCTGCAGCTTTGATAAAATGTGGTAGAGTAGAATCAAGGACACAGAAGCTGTCTCTAGAACTCTAGGGTGGTGTCTTCCCACCTAAGATACAGATCCAAAACCGGAACTGCGGTCCTGAGTTCATCTCTAAAATTTGCAATTAGTCTAGATACAAGCTACTCAAAAGAGGTTAGCGGTGGGCAGGCGGCAAGGGAGTGGGAGGGCCTGACTAAACTGAGGCTGAGGGCCCAAGCTCATTGGCTACCTGGTAGGATGGCAGGTATGCATCAGATGTCAGGCTCAGTTAAGATGCTCAGTTGAGCATGTGCAGCAATGACCCAGGGTTAGCAAGCCAAGCAGGAGTCAGAAAAGGCAGCCCCAAGGTCCTCTCCTGCCAGTTTGTTTGAGAAGATGGAGTAACTCTCCAAACCAGATATCTATGGGGAAGCAGAAATGAGTCCCTAGCCTCTGGGTCTTGATGGAGTTTGTGTGCTGAGCATGGTGTTTCCAGCACTGAGACCCTCCTGCTCCTTGCTGGGTCAAGATTAAAGTCATAACAAGGCTAGGTTCTAGGCCTGACAGGAACCAGCAGCCCATGAATGGTAGAAATCCCGGGATTGGCTGTTCCAGGTGACAGACTATCCTGAGCGGTCCCAAACTACAACATATGCTTTCAACTTGACCTCCCCCTCTCCCCTTGTCCGTGCAAGAGCATGTGGACTGAGTACAGGATTCGGGGCTGCATCTGCAGAGACATTTCTAATAGGGAGCAAGAACGCTGAGTTCTGCCAACTATCAGCAGAGAGAGAATCGGCCTCAGGTAGCCCACGGAGATGCTGAATTAGCCGGGAGCAGGGGGATAGACAGGATGACTCGACAACATACAACTTTGAGAAACAGATGGCTGAGAAGACTACTCGGTGAATATAGCCCGGATAAAGAGGCCCCACCCTTTGGTACAGAAGGGCTCACTCAAACAGTAGGTAAAGGACGTCTAATCTGTGTTCATCGTGCACTCTGATTATGTGAAGAGGTGATGGGGCAGTTCCACTGTAGCTGAGACTGGGACCCTGAGTTCTAGTGTTAGAGGAAAGGGCAGAACTGAAAGAACAAGAGATTGGGGCCCAGGAAGGTGCCTTGCTAATTGCCAGCCTACTGGGGAGGGGTTTCCATAACCAGGGACCCTGGGGAGAATGCCATCAAGAGAGAAGCTGGCCCTAAGCCCAAAAAAGTGAGGCAGGATGGCTGCAGGGAGCCACGTGTGGAGAGTGGTCCCTAAGGCCCCAGCCAAGTTTCTGGGCCCAAGATGAAAAGTGAATCACTGGTTCCCCCTGGAGGGGAGTAGTCAGTCACCCTGTAAAAGTTTATTTTTATACATGTCTGATCTATTTCACATCCGCTCAGATATTTTGACACATATACAGGAAATGTAACTCTCCCCCATATGGCATGTTTGGTTGGCCAGACCTGAGGAAACTCAATAGGGTCACAGAGGAGCAGAGGAAGAACAGCGGCATCAGGGAAGGATTGCCAGAGGCCTGAGGCCTCATGACCACCTCAGGCCCGAAGACTGGGGACAGGGATCACAGTGAGGCCAATACAGAAATCCTGCTGCCTGAGTGCACAGCCGAGGACGCCAGATCCTGAGTGTGTCTGTGGTCGCTGCTTCCCTGGTAGGATGGACCGAGGATGAAGTGAATCCAGAAGTAGACGGAGCAAAGAGAGGGATGGAGAGTACGATAAAGAGACCAGCCAGGCCTCAGGGACAGAGGCACAGTGGACACCACTGCCCCCTAAGCAAGGGGAAGAATGGCTCCAACTCAAGGAGGCAGGAAGATGGAGGAGAACAGGTCGGGAAAATCACGAGCTCGGAGCCTAACGCCAGAGCACCAGTGAATGGCAGCTTCTGAACTGATGCTCTTGAGTGTGTGAGCAGAGGGCTGGGAAGAGCAAGGATAGCAGCTTCCTCCTTCCATATGGATCAGGGAGGAACTTTCTTCCCAGTTCCCACATGCCGAGCCCACTTCTGCCAGGGAGATTGTGGACCTCACTGTTCCAAGGGGGGAGTAGCTTGTTCATTTTGGGAGGCTTTTGTTTTAGGTTTAAATTCACAAATATCACATTCCTATCGGACGTTATAGGAAGGCACTGACAGTCTCCTGCTCATGAAGTGATGGATGGAGCAGACACTCCCAGGAGTGCCTTGATGCTGGCATGCGACATTGAGCGTAGACAAGGGCCTCAGAACGGAACCCTCTCTTGTGAAGCACTGTCTTAGTTCTGTGTAGTTCTGAGCACTTCTGACTCCACCCCGTGAGCTCTGCCAGTGTCTTGGGCCTCCTCCTTGGCTGTGGATTCCCCAGACCTGGACTGATCTTGTTGCATTGGTCGGCATCACTGCCCCTACTGAGGGTGGGGTACAGACTATTCAGGATTTTCAAGGCATCCAGTCCCTGCCTGAAGTGGAGTGTGACAGCCAAGAAGTTCCTAGGCCCTCCCTTCCTCCCCTTTCCTCTGGAAGTCAGTGTGTCAGTGCATGAAGGCTGCACTTGGCCTCACCGCCCCCTATCCCCCTCCCACCTCCCCGTAAATCCTGGCGACACAACAGGAAGGCCCTTTAACTAGCACATAAAAGTGCTTTGGGCTTTCAAAGGCCCCTGCTCTGTGTTTACAGGGGGCCCAAGCCTTTTACTGGGCCATTTCCAGTCCTCCTTCCCCTGACCTATTGATGCATCTCAGGGGAATAGTTACAGCCCAAGCCACGTGACCATGGGGCACAGAAGGAGGAAGAGCCCTCTCCAGCCGGGAAGGCAAGGATGACCAAATGCACATACGAGCATCCATCCATCCTATAGCCTGGGTAGTCTTCTGGGGTCACTCTACCCTTCAGGTAGGAACACAGTTGGATTCACCAAACGGTTGTTTAGCAGCTGAGTCAACTGTAATCATAGAAACTGAAGATGGGTTTTTAAAGGATCCCAGAAAACATCTCTATAGGGGTAGCAAAGGTCCTGAGGTGAGAAGTACTTCAGGCCATGTCACAGGTGGCCAGGCAGTCAAACTGTCACTACTGAGACTTAAATAATGAATCCAGGACATCATTTTAGCCCTCAAGAACTATAAGCCTGCAGGTTCACTGAAGCCAGCTAGTCCAGAGACCTCTGGAGGGATCTTGGCACTCAATGCAGAGGGCTAAGTGTCTCTATTCCTGGGGACAGGGAAAGAAGGGGCATTCAAGAGCTAGAGAGAAGTCCTCACCAGATAGCCGTGAAGCCCTCACCCGTAGTCCTCTCAGCCCATCTTTATTCTGCCTAGCTCTTTCCCTAGCTAGCAAGTCTGGGTCTACCTCTCCCCACTCTATGGTGTCGATCAAATCCAGGCCCTCACACATGCTAGCCAGCCTCTGCCTTCTTGTGGCAGGTCACAGGTGGAGGCCAGGCTGTGCATAAACAAGCAGTCTTCCTGACTCAGTCTCCAGAGTGTGGGGTCACCAGCACTCACACCACACCAATCCTTCCTGCCTCGCAGCCTTTCGTTCCCCCTTCTCTTTCGTAGTACTTCCTCTCATTCCTGTCCCCTTCTCTGAACCAGAATCTATTATAAATGATTTTACTTTTCTTCCTCCCTGCTTCTCTGTCTCTCGAATTAATCTGATCTCTCTTCCTTCCTCTCTTAGATAGATAGGGTTTTCTCTTCTGGTCTCTTTTATAAGAAATCGTAGAATGCTAGGATTCCATGCACACGACCATTCTCCAATGCTGTTTCTCCCCATTTCACAAGTCCATATCCAGAGGCTCAAGGCATGGATGTGTTTTGCTTAGCACCATCCAGCCATTGTAGGCTAGTTACCTGCCTGTCCTCAGCAGTAGCAATGACAACCAGCATTCTCCCCAGGTGTAATACATAGAGCTAGAGTATGTCGCAGACTGTGTCACATAGTTGGCATGGTCAGCACAGTGATAGGGTGCCAATATTTTCCTTAGTGCCTCCAAGCACATATATGATCACAATAACCCTGTAAAGTAGGTACTACCTCTGTCCCCACGTTATAAATGATGAAATCGGGGTGCACAGAGATCAACCAAGTTGTCCACAGTCACACAGCTAGAAAGTGGCCAGTACAAGATTAAAACCTAGTCATTTGACCTCCAAAGCACAGAACCCCCCTTCCCTCTGCAGAGGGTCCCTCTGTCAGGAAGCAAAGAAAGGCAAAACAGGCCTGCGGTTTGCAGAGGACTGGGAGACTCGCCTGTGGGGTTAGAAGGTGCCCGTAGAATGAGTCTGAGTCTGTGTGCCCCTGAGAAGTTCCAAGGCCAAGGGCTGATGGGATGTCATGGGAAGGCCTCTGTTGAGACAAGAGATTCTGTCTTGTTTCTGAGCTGGAGAGAATAAAGGCCTCTATTGGGAGCCCTGCCCCCAGCTGTTTCCTGAAGAATCTGTCACCTCCCCTTCTGGGAAGGCCCGTAGAACTTCTGACCCACTGATCCTCTTACCCTTCCTGAGATCCACCATGGAGTCCTGCCTGGGGAGGGGGCCCATCACTACCACCCCCCCCCTCCGTGAGCTGCCATCATTCCACTTGCACCATGGTCCCCACCGCTGCTGAGAACATTGGGCCTGTGCCTCGACCTGGCTCTATCTCCTGGAATGGCTGGAAAATGTGCTTCTGTTGAGAGAGTCTAGGGGTCTTGAAATGATATAGTCTAGGGGTCTGGACTGGGTTCATTTTCTCTGTCAGTTAAATAATTAAAAGGCAGGAAAGATCTGGAATACAACAGGTAGTAGAGGCAGAGAAATCTCAAGCACCACAGATGGAATCGACAGGAAAAAAAAGTTTTATTGGGGGTGAGAAAAAACACATGTGGCAAACACAGAGAAAAAGACCCACGCAGAGGGGGGGACTCGGAAAACTGAAAGTTCAGTCTCTTCTTGAGGGCTAGAGATTTAAAGTCTCTGAAGCCCCCCAACCCCTCTCTCTCTCTCTTCTCTCTCTGTCTCTGTCTCTCTGTCTCTCTCTCTCTCTCTCTCTCTCTCACACACACACACACACACACTTTAGGGTTGAAGGGTTTGAAGACAGGATGCTTGATTGATCCACAACTGTGTTCTGATCCAGCCTTGAACTTGTTGAGTCAGTCTGTCAGCAGGGGGCCTCCTGGTGGGGGAAAAGAAGCTACCAAGCTTTTGTCTACAATCAGGAGGTTGGGGAAGAAGCTGGCCATCTTGGAAATTCACCACCTTTATTTCTAGTCATGGCCCGCTCCCTATCTGTCTGCCTACTAAGGACCCCAATTCCTAGTCTCCCACTGTCATCCTATCCTCCCTCCTGGACCCTACCACAGCACAGATTGGATTAAGAACAAAAATATGAGCTGTGTTTGTTTTAATCAGCTTCAAGACACAGGGGCTTCTAAAGGGAAGGCAAGTGAGCAGGCTGGAGCTGGCCCCGGGGGCAGGCAGGCTGGGCGGTGATGCCATCCCGGGGTCAGGAGCATGCCGAGCAGAGAGAGCATCTGTGGGTCAGATCCCTGGCAGATAAGGGGAGAGGGAGAGGACCTGGGGCCCAGGAGGATGAAAAGGACGGGAAGGGGGGAAGGAAAGAGATGCTTTTCCTGAGACATGAGAACTGGGGAGAGGCAGGACCGCCTACAATCCCCAACCTGGAGTGAGGGGGCAGGGAAATGGACAGGAGAGGAGACAGGGAACCTGGGGGGAGGGGAGATGATGGTGTGAAGCTCAGGAGCTTCCTGGAGCCTAGAGGAAACGACGGAAAAGTTTTTTTTTAACAGAAAAAAAAAATCCCTCCAAAGTGAGGGATGATGGGAAAGAGAGGCAGGGTCAGTCAATATCCTTCACTCACTACCCAATGACAGAAGGACCCCTGCCATGGAACCCAAGCAAATGGTCTCAAGACATTTTTGTGTACACCATCACTCAAGTAGCAAAACGCTATATTAAAGGCACCGTCTAGAAGGCAGCAGACGGAGACTGAGGGAACAAAGGCCTGCAAGCGGCTGGGAGAAAAATGACATCCTTAGGGACTCATCAGATTGGATAAAGACCTGGAGCTTGGAGGATGTAGAAGAGCTCCAAAGGGGAGCCAGAAGCCTGGACCCTGCTACCACACTCTGCCAAGTTTATTGTATGATCTCAGAGGCCACATTTTATCTCCAGGCGTGGGTCTTTTGGTCTGTGAGTCAGAATACTAGACACTCTGGAACTGCAAGATATTTATCAACTTTTCTTTCTGGGGTGTGAGTTCACACATGCGTGTGCATGCATGTGCGTGCGTGCGTGTGCCTGCGTGTGTGTGTGTGTAAGCCAGAGATCAACTTCAGGTATTGATTCTTTTTTTGCTGTTGTTGTTGTTGCTTTGTTTGTTGGATTGTTTGTTTGAGGCAGGGTCTAAATTGTAGGTCTAGCTGCCCTGGAACTCACTCTGTACACCAGGCTGACCTTGAACTCACAGAGATCTGCTTTTCTCTGCCTCCCAAGCGCTGGGATTAAAGGTGTGTACTACCACACCCAACTAGGTGTCCAGCCTGGTCTATAGAGTAGTTGGCAGAGGCTGCTCATTTGTTTCCCAGCCACCCAGACCCAAAATAATCACACAGAAACTGTATTATTACAGCACACTTCTTATTGGCTAGCTCTTATACCTTAAATTAACCCATTTCTATGAATCTGTGTGTCTCCATGCGGTTGTGGCCTACTGGTAAAATTCCGTCCAGCATCCAGTTTCTGTCTCCTGAGGTGGCTACATGTCTTCTCTGTGACTCCGCCTACTCTCTCTAGATATCTTTTCCAGCCTGGCTATATTCTGTTAAGCCATTGGCCAAAAGCAGATTCTTTATTAACTAATGGCAATAAAGCATATTCATAGCATACAGAGGGGAATTCCATATCACCTCCCATTTTCTGTCTAAATAAAAGGGAAAGTTTTAACTTTTAACATAGCAAGATTACATACAGCAAAACAGTTATCAAGCAAGAATTATAGTTACAATGTTTATATCTACTTTATCTTTTTTTTTTTTTTTCGAGATAGGGTTTCTCTGTAGCTTTTTGGTTCCTGTCCTGGAACTAGCTCTTGTAGACCAGGCTGGCCTCGAGCTCACAGAGATCCGCCTGCCTCTGCCTCCCGAGTGCTGGAATTAAAGGCGTGCGCCACCACCGCCCACCCTTCTACTTTATCTTTTATCATAACTAAGGAAAGCTATAACTATTCTTCAACTCCATTAAAGACTTCAGAAGGATATAATATTACCTAAGTTAACAGGAAGTGCATTGTAAGCAACTTCTAAAACTCTAGAATTGACAGAGACATCTCGCTACCTGGACAGTCACTCAAAGTTCTTCTGTAACGTTTCAGCATCCATCTTCAGCCTACAGGCCCATAGTTTCTGGGAGACTTTTCCATGAAGCAAAACATTTCAAAGAAAGTTTCATCTATATTGGCAGTTTGTCAGTCACTTTCTTCTGTGTCCTGCAGAATGTCTGGCAGACTCTTTCATGAAGCAGCAAACCCCAAAGGACCATCTCACCTTTAGGCAAATTCAGCAGTCTTTTTTCTATGGGTCCTGCATGTCCAGTTCACACAGCATAATATCAAGCAGTCCAGGCAAGAGCAGTTTCTTGCTCAAATGGCTAGCAAACTCCATAGAGAGCCTCTTCAATGCCCATCATCCTCTTGAAGTAAATTGGTGCTACCAGGAGCAGATGAGTCTCGTTGTCATGAAAAGTCCTAAGTTCTTAAACATTTTAAATGCCATATTCTGTTAGTCTTTGCAAGGTTTTAAGAATAACTATTCATCTGAAATATATCTTTACATCTAGAAAATCTAACTAACATGACTACAAGCTTGATTATTATAGATAACTATCTATTAATCTGTATTTTTAATTATACATTATATTTTTAAATGAGATGCGCAAACACAATACCTTAATCAAGAGCTGAAATATACACATAATAAAATTGACCTTAAATTTGTATCAATAAATTACGATCCCTACCAAAGCAAATCTCGACAGCATATCCCCCTTTAAATGTAAAGAAGCATTTATAAACAATATTTGGTAATTTGGATGTAGTTCTCTCCAAACTGCTTCCTGATGCTTACTGGGAGAAGTAATTTTGGGAATTCTCTTGAGACTTTTGGTGGGGGCTTGGTCCATCAGACCACGTTAGTCTAGAAGGAATTCACAGGTTCTCATCCTCTGTGAAAACAAAAGCAGAACCTCTTTTCCAAAGCAACATATCCTTAGACTCAAATTTTGAAGTCAAGATATCTTTATGTTGGTTTAACTTAGCAACCTGTCCAGTGAAGTATCTCTCTGTACTTAGCTCATTCACAGTCAAAAAATTCAAGGAAAACACAATAATATACATAATCTAGACTGTCTGTGTATATTCCATCTTTATGTGGCTTATTTTTCTTTACTCCTTTAATCTATGACTATCTGTACTCTGTCTCTTTAAAGACTTTACTTTTTTAACCATTTGCTTCTTTTTATAACTGTTTCTTCTCTCTCCCAAGCCTATGTTCATTTATCCAATACTGTGACCCATTTAGAGATCTTTTCCATCTGGATTTGTCTTTATTGCATGTGTATCTGTAATTATTTTCTGACCAGGAGTGCTTTTTTTTCTCCAAATGCTAAACAGCACAGCTAAGACCAATTCTGCCATCCGGCCTGTTGGCTCCACCCAGTCCAACATGGCGGAGTCTCACTGCCTCTGAGACTGCTGGGTGGGAGCCATCCTCACCACCTCAACTCTGGGTAGCACAGTGTAGCATATAAACCCTTTTTTATCTGAGTAAAAGCTAAATCTGCCCTGCAGCACACTGCACAGCCTAGAAATATCTCTGTATATGGCAGCGGGAACCTGCCGCGCTCTCCTGCCTGTGCACGCATAGCAGACCCAATCCAGGCAGGGGGTGCTTTCCCAGGTGAGGGTGCTGAGCAGCAGGCGAGCTCTCCACTACTTTCCTCCTAACCCCAAGCAGACATACAAGCATCCAGTCCAGAAGTGTGTGGCTCACCATGTGGGTTAGCCTGAGTTGTTTGGGCACCATTCTGTAGACAGAGACTGCTTGTTCATTCCTGGCTGCCCAGACCCGAGGCTACTTATTCATTCCCTGCCACCCAGACTCGAAATAATCACACAGAAACTGTATTGTTACAACACTGCTTGGCCTATTAGTTCATGCTTCTTGTTGGCTAGCTCTTATTTCTTAAATTAAGCCATTTCTATTAATCTGTGTATCTCCATGTGGTTGTGGCCTACCAGTAAAGTTTCATCTGCTGTCCAGTGCTGGTCTCCTGTGGCGGCTACATAGCTAGTTTTTCTGTGGATTACTCTCTCTGTGTATCTTTTCCAGCCTGGCTATATTCTGTTAAGCCATTTGTCCAAAGCAGCTTCCTTTTAAACCAGTGGCAATAAAACATATTCGTAGCATACAGAGGGGAATCCCACATCACAGAGTTCTGGGATAGACAGAGCTACATAGTGAGACCCTGTCTTATGGGGAAGGAAGTTCTGGGAAGCAAAGCCAGGCTCTTCTGTTTGCAAGAAGAATATTTTACTGACTGAGCTATTTACCCAGCCCACATTTGCAAATGTCTTAAAGACAAGTCCTGTGGGCCACAACTGTATACTTCCTACCATGAGTCCATGAGCCAACAAAAGGGACCAGAGAGAGCCAAGGACCAGTCTGAGATCACACAGGCGGTGAGAGAAGAAACTGGCACAAGTGCCCAAGGCTCAGGGTGTTTGGCTAATGTCCCAGCTCCTCAGGAGCCAAGTAGCCTCAGGCTAAGTGCACAAGTAAAAAGACCCAGATGGAAACAGGCAATTTGGGCAGAGCTCCCGGAGCCTGGCACAAGCTGGGCAGTGGTACCATCCTGGGGCTAGGAGTATGTGCAGCAAAGAGCATCTGCAGGTCAGATCCCTGGCAGATAAAGGAAGAGGGAGGGGGTCTGGAGCCAGGGGCCAGGGGGGATGAGAGGATGAGAAGGAGAGAAGAGACAGGCTTTGAAAGTAAAGGGCCAGAGCTACCCACAGTCCCCATCCTCCAGTGAGTTGGGTGGCTGGATTAGTCCCTTCTCCAACCTGACTAACACTCTGGACCACAATCTGAGAGAAGAGGGCTCTTGGGGCAGACCCAAGGGAGGGTTTTGATGATCGTAAAGGTAATGATGCTTTGGCAGTAGGAAGAAAAAGAGAAAGAAGCAAATAGCAAGCTCATATGGTGATGCTTTTGTTAAGTTTTATGTTCTACCCTCCTTTAATGATTTAAAGTGCTGCTTCCTATTACATAGCATGATGAAGTCAGGAATTCTAAAAAGTACTGGCAAAGGAAAAGTTGTCACACCTATATTCATCCTTCAATTAGAATCGTTAATTGGTCTCATAAACCCCACCACGTTTGGAAACAATCATATTATCTTACCCAGCCTGGGGCACAGTGCAGGGTTCCACATGCTGCAAGGACTGGATAGTGCCATCATCATTCAGATTGCCAGGCTGGGGTCTAGAACCTCAGAGAGCTGGGCAGCGCTGGGGCAAATGGCTGCCTTTTTGGATTCAGTTTTCCTTTCTGCAGAATGGGAGACAGCTACTAGGAGATACTCTCCTGAGACTCCCAGCAGCAGTGGAGCTAATAGGGCAATTGAGCTTAGGGGACCCAAGTTCAGAACACACAGCTGTGCTCCTGGCCGAAAACTTTATTGGGAGGCAGCTCGCCCATGCATGGGTCAGGTTTATCAGGAACAGAGCAGAGAGTCCTGCTGACCACAAGAAAGGAGCTCGCGTGGACATTAGCCAGGACACAGACCCAGAGCAAACTCACAGTCCACCCTTCCAACCTCTAGCTGAGTCTCCCAGCTCCGTTCCTCTGTCCATCGCGAGTCATTTCACCCTTGTGGTCAGTCAGTCCAATTAACCCCTGCCCTGAGACAAGGGCGGGGACACATGCATAACCCAGGAAACATGGTGAGCACGTTCATGCTGTCCAACGTCAAATGACAGGGTGTGTGTTTATTCCCATGTATCTCTTGCATCTTGGCCCATGAAGAGGCCGTTAGAACTGAAGAAACTGATCTGTGCCGTGCACACCGCTCTGCTTGCTATTGACAACTCGCTCAAGCTCTGGGCACATTTTTGCGGCATGGACACTTGATACCCCCCACACACCCACAAGCCAGTGTTTTCTCTATCACAATCTTCCATTTCCTCTGTCATATAAGTTTTCCAGTCTGGTTCCCCAACTGTGTCATGGTCCTCTGGGAAGGGAGATTATCGAGGATTTGGGCACAGCTTCAAGTGTCACAGAAAAGAAGGCCCGCAGACTACACATTGTCACAAGCAGTCTCGACCCTCAAGGACCAAACCATTCCTGGGAAAGTAGCTCTGCTGACCTGAGGGTACAGAGAAGAGAAGGGGGTTCACGCATCCTCTGGATCCTTCTGGCATCCAAGAAGGTAATCTGTCCACACACCCAGCAACAAGGCAAAGCAGAGGCAGAGGCTTGGCTGTGGTCATCCATGGGGTCTGCAGTGAAGATGTCAGAGGAAGGAAGGGCCTGTCCCAGGCCAGTGTCTTCACACTACCTTCTAGATATCTAGTGACTGTCCCAGGCACTGCTTTAAGGTGTGGGTAGCCTTTTCCACCCTTGGTCCTGTTAGGAAGAGAGGGTTGTCACCAGGGTTCTTGGGTGCAGAAAGAATGTGGGGTGACCGAGTAGCCATGGGGGAGGGGCGGTGGCAGTCTTCCAGGCCGTCATAGGCTCTGTATAGCATCAACCCCATTCCCCAGACACTGAAAGACACCCGCTACTGACACCATGGCGTTGAGTTTCCCCTGGGCCAGTGCAGGCTCCTGTCACCAGGCCTGCCAGGAAATTGCTGTTGACACCAAGGGAAGGGCCCCAAGACCAGGAACAGGGGAGGCTGGAGATTGTGGAGTGGGGTTTGGGACGTTCTGAATGGGCACTAGCCAGGGTGGGAGCAAGCGAGAGAGCTGGAGATCTGAGGAGGCCCATGATGTCTGGGACCCTCAGTCTCCATGGCGTCCTGCCTCTCCTGGACTCTCTTCAAGCGCCTATGGGACCTTGGAAGCTTAAGGCCAACGTGGCATCACTGTCCAAGAACCAGAGGACCCCTTCCACACCCCCAAAGTTATACAGTTACCTCCCCTCCCTGCCAGCAATCTCAGAATGGAAAACTAGGACTCCCCTACCCTTTTGCATGCTCCAGGAATCCCAGAAGCTATAACTAGGGCAGGATCATGTCTTCTCTGGCTGGGGAGGGGTCTTGAGACCATCTTTAGATAGTCTCACTGGCTTTGGGCCTCCACTTCTCCATGGGGAAATGTATTTGTGTTGGGAAGGCTGGGGATGGAATGGCCTGAGCTACAGAGCATCCTGGGCCTTCAGGAACAAAGAAATGCCCATGGATTGCCCTGGTCTGCCAGCAGTCTTTCCTCCAGGTGAGAGCTCTCCTCCTTAGACTGAAACATCCCTTGGGCTTGGTCCCGGATTGGCCCAATCCAGCCCCAGGCAGGAGCAAGAGGAAGGCCAAAGATTGGGGAAGGCTCTGTTTGGGTGAAAGGACAATCTCATTGCAAGAAAGCCATAGAGGATGGCAGGACCTGGACTATAGGGTCAAGATGGTAATGCGGTGACGGTGATATGGACAGGGATACAGGAGCGTGGCTAGTGGCCTGCATGGATATAAAATAGTGGGAATCGTGGGAGTTCCAGAAGGCTCTGGGCAGTTTCAGGTACCAGGTAAGCTGTCTGGTGCTGACCTCAGCAGTCATCAGCCGCACCTCCACGCCACGCAAAGGAAAGGCACTGTGCCCATGTAAAGACCTGATCGTGTGTGGGTGGGGATTCCAACTTGCTGTTCCCAAAGGCGGTATTAACAAATGACAAAACTGCTTTACTTTTCTTGCTTTTTAATGTACTCAAAAAAGGGGGGGGCATTAAATAACAACCGAAAGAATGGTATTTAAGCACTTTGAAAAAGAAGAGGGGGTGGTGGTTATTGCCGTGATAGAGGTTAAGCCAGGGCCACTCTGAGTGCCTGAAAGAATCCCGCAGGTGCCCATGGTGCACAGGTCAGGCTCCATCCAGATCCAGGACTGGGAGGATCCCCAGGAGAACGGATTCACTGTGTGCTTAGGGTCCACACACCTCATTCACTCCTCATGAGACATAAACAGAAGCAGGAAGGAGAGTGCATTTCGGGTTCCGGGTCTACCTCTTCACGCTGGATGACTCCACACACACCTTAGTCTCTCTGTGCCTCTGTTTCCTCCCCTCTAGGAAGAGTTCTGGTGAGAAGTGAGGTTCTATCTGCGAAGCTTGCTAACCATCAAATGGCTTCTTTCCTTTTATAAAAAGCTTTTCTTTCTTTCTCCCCTCACCCCCCACTAGCGGTCCGGGAACTTGCTATGTAGCCCAGGCTGGCCTGAACTCCCGGAGATCTGCCTGTCTCTGTTTCCTGAATGCTGGGATTAAAGACATGTGTTACCTGCTCAACTTATTTTCTTCTTAATTATGTACATGAGTGTCTGTTAAGGCAAATGTGGTGAATAAAGGTCTCTCTCAGATCTCCTGGAGATGGCGTTACAAGCAGTTTGTGAGTTGTCTGACATGGATGCCGGGAGCCAAGCTCAGGTCAGAGAATATGCTTTAACTGCTGAGCCGTCTCTCCAGCCCCTAGCTTTCTTATACAAACTTACCATCCCGAAGATCTGTATTTGAAAATTTACAAATTATGTAGCAAGTATCTAATGCATGCTGTTAGCTTCCAAGAGTGTTCCTGCCAGTAGGAAGGAATTCAGTCTTATGACAAAGACAGTATAGAAGAAAGCAAATAAATAGATAATATGATTCCAACAAAAACAACAACAAAAATGCCAAATGTCCCACAATGAAAATGTGGGAAATCAAGGCAAAGAACAAATCACAAAAGAAGCCAAAAAGCGCAAACACTTTTCTCATGGAGGAACAAAGAAATGGATTACATCAGACTCCAGGGGATAGTGAGTATTTGAAGCCTTGACATGAGACACCAAGAATTCTGCATCTGGTGAAATTATCCCTCAAAGTGAAAGTGAAATAGTGACTCCAGACGGACAGTGTCAATAGCAGTGAGAGCTGAGAGGGAGAACTAGAGAGGAGGGAGTCAGCACGCGATGGGGAGGGCTGTCTCTTCAGAGACCTCTCTCTAAGACGCTGCCTAAACAACGTGAAAGAGTGGGGCATGGGTCAGGTGAGGGTGAGGGCGGAGGGTGCCCCAAGGATAGGGGACAGCAGGGCAGAAGCCCCTGAATCTGGACAGGGTATGAGAACAACAGAGAGGCTCAGGGAGAGGAAGCACACCAGGCCTTGGGTAGAGGGCATGAAGAGAGACTGGTAAAGCAGAGGCTGGGGACGCAGAAGGAGCTTTCTTTGATTTGCACTGAGTGTCATGAGACTCCACGGCCGAGGTGGTGACATCCACTTTAAACTTTTGAACAGTCACTCTGGCTTTGGTTTGTGGAGATGACAAGAGACTGGCTGGAGGGTATTGCAGCAGTCCAGGTTCCCGAGTAGCAATAGAAGTCCCTGGATCTGGGTGTATCCAGAAGGTGGTATCAAGTGTGTGGGACTTGGAGTGTGAGGGGTAAAAAAAGGCTGTGTGGACTCTTGGCCTGACAGCTGCTGTCAGGCTCTGGGATACTAGCAGACTGGGGCAGACTTTGTTTGTTTGAGTATGTGATGTTTGAGGTGTCTGTTAGGCCCAAACTTCTGGGGATGTAGGTCCAGGACGCTGGGCAATGAGAGAATATCATTTGGGAGTTAGAGGGGGCAGAGAGACAGCAGCTGGAACACTGGACCATGCTAAAGCTTGTGACTATCTTGGAATCCTCAGGGGAAACTCCACACAGCTCCACCAAGGCCAGTAGAAAAGATCTTTGTACTGTTGCCCCAACAAGGTTGGAATATTCTGGCAACACCAGAGACCTGCCTCCTTCCCTGCCTTGTTTCCAGCAACTCCCTCGGTTCCTTTCACCCCTATAGGCAGAAGAGTACAGGGTCTGACACCAAAGCCCTGAGACAAGACATGCCCAGGAGCTGACTGAGAGGGGCAGTGGTCAGCGGAGGACGTGCACCCATCCATGAGCGCCCCCCCCCCGTTTCCCGAGAGGACTTGAGATTGTCTTAGATGGCACCTTGTATTCATATCCTTCCAGTCCTCAGTGCATGGGAACACAACGTGCCCTCCAAATAACAACCGCATCAGGTCCCCCAAAATGTGGCAAATGGAGGTTGAGACCCCTAACACCCACCAACATTTCTGCTAAGAACAGAAAGCAAACCTGAGACCCAAAGCCCTGTACGGGCTGCCTTAGCCACACTGCTACATTGTTGCCCTGTTTGTTTTTATAGCTGTTCTGTTTATGACGAGTGCTGCTCGCATTCCATTTATAGTAAAGGCATAAAATTTCCTCCCAAAGATGCATGTACGTGTATGCGTGTGTACGGCAGGTTAAAGGAAAATGTTAGTAGTACAAGCACACTCAGATGGTAACCAAGACCACAGAGGTTCTACTCAAGTGATTAAAGTGTGAAATACATGACCCTAAAAGATACAGAAACACACTATAGCACTGGGTTCATCCTTGTGCACACAGCTTATAATGACCCAACCTCCCCAAGCTGCAGGGGGATTGTCTCCTTTCCTTTGTCCCATCCATCCCTACTTCCTGCACAAGTGTATAACGCCCCCTTGCCATGACCAATTATCCCCTGTCGTGGGAGCTCATCAAGGAGAAAAATTCTCTGCTTGATTCTTATCACAAGACCACAAATTCAAATGTTTGTTGTCACCTTCCTATTGATAAAATTTGAGACAGACCCTCTACATCAGCGAAGATTGCACAGAGCCCTGGGAGTAAAAGTGGCACCCCAACACACTTCTAACTCTAGGGGACAGTGTCTTCAGAATGGGGTTTAGTGTGACATTGTCTCAGGCAGCACTTGGTCAAAGCCAGACCCCAAACAAGCTCTAAGATCCAGGGGGTTCACCCAGCACTGTGGGTCAGTCAGATGAGCACACTGGGATGGAGTCCTCAGATGAAATGAACAGAAATCAGAGGACCATCACAGAAGGTAATCAGATATGAGCCACGCTGACCCTCTTAGGACCTCGTGGAAGGCCCTCCCTGAAGACCTTTGGCCCAGTGATGTTATCCCAAAAGTAGGAAGTGTGGGTTCTGGGCTCTCTCTACCTCCAGCTGCAGCCGGGCCAAGGGAGGCACAGCTGTATTGCCGGAGGCTGTGTCTCTTACGAAGGAGAAACATCCGGCCAATTCCATCAAGAGTGTCAATCAAAGACCTGGAGAGGGATCAGCCAGCTTGCCATTCTCACTAGCCAGCTTTTGTGTCTTAGGAGCAAGCACTGGGACCTTCTTAAGCCAAGATAAGGAGCTGCCTGTCTCCTGAGGGCTACGGCCTCTGCTCCAACCCCCACCTCCCTGCAAAAGCTGGCTCACAACCTGTGGGAGGCGCAGGGCCTCTCAGGATGTGACCCAGGATGTGGGGACCTGCAGGCTCCTCAGAGAGATATGCAGAGGTGAAAGGGCAAACCTGTTTCTAGTCTTCTTATCAGGGGTGGCTGAGTGAAAGGGAAGTGGGGTGGGTAACCCTGGAGGTCAGGCTGGGGGATCGTGGCTGGGGGGGTCATGGCTGGGGCAGGGCTCAGCCCAGAGGACCTTGGAGGAGACCCTGCTTGGCAGAAAAGAAAGAGAAAGGGGTGACTTGGGGGCCAGAGAGGGAAGGCCCTGAAGGGGCAGCCTGTTCCCAAGAGGAAAGAGAGTTAGGGTGACAAACCGTGCAGGTTTGCTCAGACTCCAAGAGACTCCACAGACCAGAACTCTCGGTTCAAAAATGGGATCGTGGGTCACCTGAGGTGCAGCCTGGCTATGCGACTACCCACCTCTACCCCGCTTCCCCTTGTTTGAAAGTCTTTACTGCTGTTCTGCCCCCCCCCCCACTGTATGTATTCCACAGCATTAATGTGATGCCAACTGTGTACCATGCTCACTACCAGGCACCTGGAATTCCCAGGGAAAGAACAGCACGCCCTAGCCTGTCCCTGAGCTTGGAGATGACATACTCTTCAAAGCCCAGGTGGGATCCTGACTCCCCAGCCCCCGCCATGGGGGGTCTGAAAGACCTTCCTCCCTGTGGGGCCCGTGTCTAACACTACCCCACTTCACAGTGGCTGCCTAGCACAGGGACCTGAACAAGAAGGTACTTGGTACTTGTCTTGGGTATTGTCCTGGGTACGGAGGGCAGGTCGGAGAGGTAGATGCCCCAGCAATTTATCAGTGTTCCCTGCCTCTTACCCTCCTCCGATACTCACAAGCTCGCAGGAACACTTACTCTTAAGTGACATTTTCCACACTTCAAAAAAAGTGGAAGCAGGCACCCACTCTCAGGCTGGGGCGCAGGGGGACGCGGGAAGACCTCTGGACAGAGCCCAGCCTTGGTCAGAAGAAAGGTAGCATCTGGGATAGATGGACTGTGGAGAGATGGGAGGTGGCTTGGCTTCTCCTGAGACCTTGGCCTTGGGTTCTAGCATCCTGGTCCCTCAAGGGTCCTCCCTGCAGAGAGCCCACAGTAAACATGCCAGGTAAACATGAGGGCATTTGGGGAGGACAGAATGCAGCCTAGGATCCTGCATCTGAGGAAACCAGCTGTGAGTAGCTATAGTGCTGTATAAAATTATTTCCATTGCTGTTTCATAGCTGTAATTGTGCTACTGTTATGAATTGTAATGTAAATATCTGTGTTTTCCAATGGTCTTTTTAGGGTCGCAGGATGTGGGAAATTCTGCAAGTACTGCGACCAAGGCCAAAGCATGGAGGGAAGCAGTGTGTTTGTGTTCTGCCCCCTAGTGGTAGTTTTCTATATTGCAACCCTTGGTGTTTAAGGCAAGCTCAGGAGGCTGGTCGCCCCTGTTTTGGGGCCTGGTCTTTCATCATTAGGATGGGAGCCCCTGAGTAATCTAAGAACAGCTGCAGCCCAGTCATTCCCAACCAGCTGGGGACCGGAAGAAAGCAGGATGTGGGAAGTTGTGCCATAGAACCTGGCAGAAAAAGCCTAATGCTTGCTCTATTCACAAGCCAGAGAGACAGAGAAAGCAGAGAAGGGACTTTCGTTTTTGCTTTAAGTGTATTTATTTTATGTGTATGAGTGTTCTGCCTGCTTATGTGCCTGGTACCCACAGAGGCCCCTAGGAGGTGTTCGATCTTCTGGAAGTGAAGTTAAAGAGTGGAGTTCTGAGGCACAAAATGAGTTCTGGGGATCACACCCAGGTCCAGTCTCCAGTCCTTGGGTTAGAACTTAATCATAATCTTTGGTTTCTGATACATTTCACACCTGCATTTGGCTAATTAGTCCTTAGCTATTTTTCACAACACTCAAACTCCGATGAACAAGGGAAATTCTGTCTTCATTTTTAAGTCGAGCCTCCCCACTTCCTGCTGGCCTTCTTCCAAAGGAAGCTTCACCTGGAACGCCAGTACGCACAAGCGGAATGGGTGTGCCTGAGACAGAGGTGAGAGGCCACCTGCTTGTCCTCTCTCTCTGTGGAACAGCCCCAAATAGCTTCTGGAATTATCTAGAATATGCTCTAGGCCACAGTGTTTGAGCAGTGGGAGCTTGTCATCTCTGCTCCCATGCCCCAGAGTTCAGAGCATGCCCGGTCTAGGCTGTGTTGGACAAATGGTGGGTGAACATAATAAACGTGAGAAACTTGCTCCAGTGTTCTCGGCTCTGTGGCGGGACTAAGAAGGGCAATGTCTCTCTGTCCCCCAAGAACCCCCATATTGATAGTGCTAACACTGTGCCTAAAGTTCCCCCAACATCTCAGAGTCTGACCCTGAATGTCCTCCCGGTGCCAGAACAAATGCTACGTTCTCCATGAAGCTTTCCCAGATGCCGCCTTTGAACACTGCGTCCATTTTATGACACCTCCAGCATTCTTCACACCCCGAGGGCTTTGCCAGCATGGCATACCTGCCTCCTTTCTCCAAGAGGGTAGGTGCTGCCCACATGAAGAGCTAGAGATGAGGGGTGATGGTTGGCTGGCTTTGCCATGCTTGAGGTGCTTTCCACAGTGACACTCAGCAAATGTTGGGGAAGGAAGAAAAGATCTCTGGATGCTCCCGAGGATGCTAGCTCTGCAGAAGTTCATGTGCTCCAGGAGTGACACCTGGAATCAATTTGACCTCCTATGCATAAAGTCGATGGGCTCCACAACTGTCACCAAGCAGAGAGCACGGAGGGGATCCAGGATAGGTAAGTTTTGGTGGAAAGGGAGTATCTTGGGTCCAGTGGTGTCAGAGCCATATGTAGAGGATGTGTCCCTAGAAGTAATGGTCGGTCGGCTTAGCTGTGGAAGAGCTGGAGGGAGGGGCCAGAGGCGCCAAAAAGCAGAGAACCGCTCAAGGAAGGTCTGTCTCTGTGGCACTGAGTCTGCCTCCCCACGCCTGTTCCCCCTGTTTCAAGTGTCTGGCAGCCTGGGACAGAGGGGACTGCTTCCCTTTTTTCTGCCCCCCCCCCAACATCTGGGACTACATCAGACATTCAGATCTGGTAAAGAAAATTGTTATGGAAATATGTAACCGTGAGCCATTATCAAAGGAAAGGCGTCTTTAAAGTCCCTTTCAACCCCCAGCCCGGTGGAGGGGACTGGAAATTGGAAAACTGGGAGCCGATTACAGGACCATCAAAGTGGCCGAAATTCAATCCAATCTGCAGGTTCTGAGGATGGCTAGCAGACCCCCGTCCCAGCCCAGAAGGCTGCAAATCTACTGTTTAAAAACCAAATGAACGGCATCATCAGATCCGGGTAAAAAGCAGACTGTGCCCACAAAGTCTCCCCTGGATTCCCCTTACATTGGGGAAACCTGAGAAGCAGGGGTCCTTGGGGGAGGCATCTGGCCCTAGGGAAGCTCCCACCTACCAAGGCTTCTGCCTTCTCCTGAGGCCACCAAAGCCCCAGTTTGAGCAAGGGCCTTTTGTGTCTTCAAACCTCCTGATATATTTCTTCTGCGTTTGTGCTTTCTCTGTTTCCTTCCACTAATCCATTCTTCTTCTCCCTTTTTTTTCTTTTTCTAAGTATTCCATTTCTTTTTTCCCTTCAGAATCTCTGTGTACCTTCCTTTCCTTTTGTCTTTCAGTGCTTTCTCTCTCTCTTCCTCCGCACTCCCCCGCATAGACTTTTTCTTCTTAATTTTACTTTTATTTTTCTATGTTTTCTTGCCTTTTCTGCTCGTGAATTTCCTGTAACTCCCGGCTTAGAGGTGAAGGTCTTTGGGCTGGTTTATTTATCGCCGTGAGTCCAGGGTAATTTCCACAGTTGTCCAAACACAAATGACCCTCCGTGTGCACATTAGGGACCCTTCTCCCGATGTGCATCACCACAAGCTGTCCATCGCCACGAGCTTACTGTGCCAGCACACACAGGCACACACAAAACACATGTGGTTTCACCTATAAGCAAGCTCTGCAGGCATGGAATTTTATGTCGGGAGGGGTGGAATGCTACAGTGCATAAAACCGATACAGGCAAAGAAGTCCACGATTTATAATTCTTTTTTATATGGAGCGAGAGTAAGAGACTATAATTTTACTACTAATAAAATTCTTCATATTTATTCTCAAAATATGCTTCCCTCCATTCTCGGTTCTTCTCACCATAACCTTGAAGGCTCATTTAGATCTTAGGTTCACATTTGTTTGTTTATTCTGTTTTTTTTTTTAAGAGCCTAGTTTCCCCATGACTACTCGCATCTCCATTTTATCTTCCACCTTAGAAATTTGTCAGAAGAGTTTCCGAAGGACAAAGGGAAAGGTGGGACCCCCCCCACACACACACACCACGTTTATTGAAGAGTGCAATTAGGAAAGAGAAAAACGAAAGCGCGCTGCGCGTACAGCTCGGACCCCAAAAGTCCCTGGAAAGCACCGAGCCCATGTCGCCAGCACGGATAACCGACGGGACCCAGTGCTTTGCTACCGGCTGCCGGCTGCGGGAGCCTTGCCCGCCGGCGCCTGTGACTCAGACCGCGAGAATGGCATCGGGGGACCCGCTGCGGGAGTCACGCACCCGCCTCTGAGAGTCTTTCTGATCGTGGGTCGGTGGATGACTCCTTGCATGCCACGCTCCCTTCTCGCGGGTTTCACCTCCGGCCGCCTGGCTACTAGCAGACTGTGAGATCCGATGGCACCCTGCGGCGGCCCCGAAGTTCACGAGCACGGTGCCCGGTTGCATTCGCATGCGCCCCCCGCCGCGGCCCTCGAGTCCTCGCCCCGGCTGGAGAGAAGAGAGCGCCCCGCGGCAGCGGGCTGGACTCTGGAAGCGCCCCGAAGCTCCTGGCGATCCCGGAGGAAGCCGAGCGCCGGTTCCCTTTGATCTGATTTTATAGAGGCTTGTAGTTGACATTAAACTTCGAACGCTTTTTATCTATTTCAATCTCTCTCTTATTCCTATTTTAGAGGTGAACTGTGCCGCTGCGGATCAAACCCTGCTAACTCGCGAGGACGCGAGGGAGGGAACAGGACAGCCCGGCCTTTCAGTTCCGCGGCGCGGGGTGCGGGAGAGGCTCCGGAGCATAGCCCCATCTCCACATCCACACTTAGCTCCCACTTTTCCCACATACCTCTCCTTCCCCCACATGAGCCCTGCTACCTCTCCTCAAAATAATATTTGGCCCTGGGGCGGTGCAAGGTTGAGGAGAGACTTGGGCACCGGGAGGTTCCCCAAATGTTGTGAGTTGCCACTGCGCAATCTTCACTCTGCAGCCTCCCGCGTCCACGCCAAGCACTCAATTACTTTCAGGTGTGGACCACTTAATAAAATAAATCTTCCGGGGCAGGAGGCAAGGTTTTAGGGGCCAGAATCAAAACAGCCGACTTTGAAATCATAAACAGGGGCTTCCCTCGAGTCTAGTGTACTTGGGAGGGCAGGGGAAAAGGCGATCTGGGTACTCTAGAGTGTCTCTTCTTGGAAGCAATAATGGCTATCCTTGTCTGGGTGAGGAGGCCCAGAGACTCTTTGTCTCCTGCCTGGTGCAGACATTTCAGTCTCCACTCTGATGAAGAGAAACCAACGCTTGCATGATCACCAACCAGAGACCCGGGAGTCCAGTCTGGTAGATGCAATGGAAACTAAAGACTTCGCCCCCTTACAGTCTCCTGTGTTGCCTGTCCTTTGTCTGTCATTCACTGGCCAGAATTCTCTTCATCTGAGATTTCCAAACCTGCTTTTGCAACGCTCCAGGGAGCTCCGGGTGATTTCTAGGGCTTTGTGAAACTCTCAAAATGAAACTTGAATCGGCACTAATTATTCAGCTACAAAATACAGATCTTGGATGTTGATGAACCCAACAAGGCTCATCCTCAGCACCACAAACACCTGAGGCAAGGATGCCTCCTCCTTCAGAAAGTCCTGGATGGGGGTGGAGGAGCAGGGGCTTGGTTTGTTAAGCTTTGGAGCCAGAGAAAAAAACCCTGACAAGAAGGGCAGGAACTCTGTCCCACATTGGGTTTCCTCCCTCACACCCTCTCTAGCTCTTCCCAGACCTTTGCAGACGCGAGGGCCTGGGTTTCTATCCTCTCCACAGCATTTAAAAATCTTCTAGCAAGGTGCAGTTTACTGGACAAAGCAAACTGGTTCATTCCCTCTTTGCTAAAAAATTCAAGCCAAAGAGATTTTTTTTATATGGCTGCCCTAAGAATCTGGATGGATAGGAAAAAAAAAAAAAAAACACTGTCTATGGTGGCTCTACTCCTTTAAAGGAGTTATTCACCCAAAAGCCTCAGAGGGCCCCTTACTCCTTCCAACACAGGCTCTAGGAAACTACCCTTCTGAGCTCAGCCAGGGAAGCCAGATGTGGAGGGCGACCACTGGTGCTCACTTTAGTCATTCTCAAGGCCTCTGACAAGAACCCACATGTTTCCACACAGAGAACAAATCTGCCCCATTGCAGAGTGACCCTGTTGAAAAAACAACAACAACAACAAAAAAAAAACACGGGTGTGATACTGGAAACATGCTGGGCCCACTTGTGAGAGCCGGAAAGAGAGGTCCTTCTCCTCAGGAAGGCAGCAGAGACCAGTGTGTGAAACTAAGTTCACCCTCACTTGGCAAGAGCAGACCGAGGGAGGGATTATTGACCAAAACATCTGCAGTGTGAGATCATGGAGCTCGTGGGCTAGTTACAGAGAGAATCCGGCCAGTAGAGCGTGGTATTGGTGCCTTCGGGGCTAGCTAGAGAAATATTGACTGGGCTTGGGGCCAAAGTCGAAATGAACCTTCAGGCTCCCCAGAGTCTGAACTTCACAGTAAATAACTCCAGCATTCAGCAGAATGTGTAGCTCTGCCCTGGAGTGCTTGTCTTACGTGTACAAGGTCCTGAACTGCACCCCCAGCACCGTAAAGTGGAGGAGCACACAGTTTGGGCACCAGGGATACAAGTGACCTAAATAGCTTATTAGCAATGGAAAATATATAAACACACAACAATTACCTCTAAGAAACAAGTTATTAAAAATCCCTCCTTGTGTAATTTGCGACATAAAAAGCTGACCATATGGGTGAGGAGGAAAGTGGTAGTATCCTAATAAGCTATGAGCTGTTGGCTCAAGTCCCCTCTCTAGTCTCTAACCCCTAAGTACAGTCGAATCACCTGGGGGTTGGGGATGAACCATATGCCAAAACAAAAGTGGCTGGGAATTTTTTTTGCCTGGTCTAAGATAGGGCCTGATAAACTGCCTTGTTCCTAACATTTTCCCTGATGCCGTTGTTGCTGGCTTCAGGACTTCACTTCAAGAACCTTTGCATTATATGACATTTAAACACACATCCAGGCCTCGCACTCTGTTCTATTCTGTGTCTTTAAGAGCCCCTGGAGATCTTGGAGCCAAACATGAACAGATTGATGTTTTATACCCAGGCATG